>NC_140907.1:17636809-17954781 GCF_045865225.1 Trachurus japonicus
CTCCTTCAGATCTGCTGGGCCACGATGGAGTGAGTGGGTCTGATGGTTTGGTTTTGAACGGGGCCTCAAGGTTGATTAGCATATTTTCACCCAGAGTACAGACAACAATCCCCCTCCCACCCTCTCCTCTTTTCCTCCTCCACCCCTCCCTCCCTCCCTCCACCAACCCCTCACCCCCTCCACCCATGTGTTTGATTCCTCGGCCGTGACAAAGAGCTTCACCCTTTATCCGTGTGTGTGTTGGTAAGATGGGGGGCCCTTAGATTAAGGGAAAGCTTCCTGCTCTTTATTTGGGGAGTCCCCCCGGGAGATGCTTTGAGAATGACTTTCGTTGAGTCACTAACGCTTACTCACACACACACACACACACACACACACACACCTTTCACCCCTGCCTTTTTTCAAGCTGCCCATTGACTGGGTGCCGGTTGTTGTGTAATACCAACTACTTACACACACACACACACACACAGACACACCAGCACACACGTCACACTGAGGCCCCCCAGTCTGTTCTCAGTAGCCACTGAGGTTCCCCGTTCACTCTGTACAAAACAAAACTAACTAAATCAGCAGAATAACTCCTGCTCTAGCATGACAGTGAGAAACAACGCACATGCATATACACAGCGTTGTGCTAGAAGGCGCAAAACTTTGGTGCACCGATCTCTTGCCGACATCACACGCAGTCAATTTAAAAGCATCATCGAGGTGTGAGCAATGCATAAACATAAACATATGGGAAAGTATCAAACTGAAAGCAATGACGTGGAAGTAGAAAGCCCAAGTCGACATGTCACAACAATAACCACTGATTCCTGCTCTAGTACAATGTAATATCAAGTCTTTATTTTTCTGCTTTGGAAGCTAATCAGGATCAACTAAACCTGCCGAGCCTCAAACAGCTGCATCAGCCTCAAACACTACTGTCTAAGACTACAAACTAGTTTGTGCTACCTCTCTCTCTTTCAAATAGTTGTTCACCTATATAACTGAAGGGGAGCCATGACAAGTTAATTAATCCATCAGTCAATTTATAAAATCAATATGAATTTTCTTAATGACTGATATATTGACTTTTGCCAAATGCCAAACATTCGCTGTTGTAGCAGCTCAGATGTGAGTACTTCCTGCTTTTCTCCATCTTTATATCAAATTTAAATTGAACATCTTGGACTCTGTGTGTGTAGTTCAGCCATAACAACTTGTCATCCTGGACTGTGACGAGTATTGTTTGTTATTTCACGTCTAATAAAGAAAGCAGTCTGCAGATTAATTAGTAATAAAAAATAATTGCTCGATGCAGTCAGGAACTGAAGCTGATTAAATGCCTTTATTTTTTTATTTAGTTAAACCCCCTTGCTTCTTTCTTTAAAAATGCAAAGACTAATTGTAATTTCTCTGTTTTCTGCGAGTATTCCCTTACGCTTGTAGCTGTCTAGTTTCAGGTCAGTTACTACACAGTTATTGTCACCATTCATTACTCTGTGCTTGAATTTTTTTTTAAAGAAGTGAAACACTGACTTTGACACCAACCAGTCATTTCGGGAGCCAGGAGAAAACGTGACTTGACCCTTAGGGGGAAAAAAATGCCTTCAACTAAAATTTGAGTTATGAATCATATACAGCTTGAATAGACCAACTTGCCACATGATTGCATCATGAAGTCAAGTCTTGGTCGACTGATTTCCACCTTGCACAATGTGTAGATTGTGATGTAACAATCTAAAATCTTTGGAGGAGCTCCGTGTAAATTTAGCTCTAACATAAACACAGATACAGACTCTTCTGCTTAAAGCATGAGCAGCATCTAAAGGGCACTTTAAGGTTTTCAGCTGAAAAAGAGAGGACCCTCTATCCATATAGCATTCACCAAAATCTGAGTCACAAGCTTTGTCACACGACCGTGGCACCGACTTCCTCGCATTTGTGTGTGTTTTTCAGAGGTGAAGGTCACGGCAGAAAGAAGCCCCATCCAAACAGCAGCCATTTTAATTTGTTTGACAGGGAAGAGAGGTGATAACCTCCCTCTGCAGCCGCCGCGCATCCCCGGGAGGAGAGGGGAGGGGGTGAGAGAGGTAGAAAACAAGGAGGGAGAGAGAGAGAGAGAGAAGGAAAGCAAAGGAAGGAGGGCTGAGCAGAATAGCGATAAGGGGCTGGATAGAGAGAGTCAGAAAAAGGAGGAGAGAGAGGTGCAAAGGAGAGTGTAATATTTGATTATGGCTCAAGGCTGTATGTTTGTCCAAAGGCTAAAGACTGTCAACCAGCTAATCGCGGGGGTCGATGCGTGGTTGTGTCTGTATGTGTTTGTGAAAGCATGTGAGCCTGTGCGGGTCATTGCGATCAGCACATAATTTATGCTGAGTACATGTGTCCGTTTGTTTCTGCGCCTGTGTGTGTGTGTGTGTGTGTTTGTGTGTACGTTAGGATTTCTGGATGTCAGTTACAGTTCTGTGGGCCTGAGGAGAATACAGGGGTCTCCCTCAGGGTGCTGTTAGTGCCACTCTCATACAGATGTGCTGGGCTGCCACTGTCTCAGTTTCTGTGTGTGTGTGTGTGTGTGTGTGTGTGTGTGTGTGTGTGTGTGTGTGTGTGTGTGTGTGTGTGTGTGTGTGTGTGTGTGTCCTTCTCTTACAGGAAACTAAACTTGCTCCTCGGGGTGCAGAGTTCTTAATAAGGCTGGATATTGTCAAGAATCCACCAGTCCTGGTTTTTATTGAACCCTGGTTATATGTCTTGTCAAGTTGTTGAAGTAAGAAAACAACTGAGGGCAAGAGTAGATTCAGATTTGGACACATTTATCATATTTAGCTCCATAATTTCTGTCTGGTCTCTGTGTACTTGATGCATGTGTGTGGGTCGCTTTGCTCATATATTAATCAGTCATCATATTTCATCATGAATCCATTGGTCTTGGAGTGTATGTATTGAAAAAGAAAGAAATAACATCATAATGTTTCTTTACTAGTACAATCAAAATGACATTGTACTTACACCAACTATCAACAAAAGGAACCTAGACTTTCGCAAAGGCATTTGCAATGTTAAAATGCATTTCTTTTCCTGTGTTCTCAGATGAAGATGGTAAAGAAGAGAAAAGCTGGGTGGTTTCTGACAAGGACAAAGAGGTAGGTGACAATCAGCAAAATGTGTATTCTGACATTTAGCCACTCATTGTACAAAATGGTTTGTGTTTGTGGTCTAAAAGACAGTGAATTTTTAAAAAGTGAGAAGGAAAATGTATATTAAACTCTCAAATAATATATTTTTTGTAACTATGATTGCACAGTCTTATCTCACATTATGAACCAATCACAATGAGTTGTAATATATATTTTTTATGGTAAAAAGAACAAGGTCTTTTCATCGAGCCTCGCATCAACAACATGCTGTTCCCTCATTATCTGTTTCAGGCGCAGATATACAACAAAGACAAAGGTGCCAGGGTGGTAAACCCACGTGTGCCAAACAGATACTACACCAGTAAGAATGTCCACTGTAGAAACTGCAACAAGACCGGACACCTCTCCAAGAACTGCCCCGAGCCCAAAGTCAGTTCCACTCAGCAAAGGCTCACATCATATGTGAATCTTAGTGTGAATACAGTGAGAAGCAGCAAGTTACGTGAATCTATGTAAATGTGTGTGTGTGTGTGTGTGTGTGTTTGTACTTTTGCAGAAGTTGTCAGCCTGCTTCCTATGTGGCACCCCGGGCCATATGTCCAGTGAATGTCCCAATAAGCACTGCAACAACTGTGGCCTCCCTGGTCACCTGTTCAGTTCTTGCAGCGAGAGGTCGTACTGGCACAAACAGTGTCATCGCTGCAGCATGACGGGACACTTCTTTGACGTGAGTAACCTTTAACATCCTGTTTCGTTAGGTTGGAGGTCAAAGAAGAAAACAAGGTTCCTGCACATATGCAAAGAATTCATCCCACTGCTGCTCAGCGGGGTTGAGGTCAGGGCTCATCGAAAAGTTTTCATTATGTAGAAAATGTGCTATTGTACAAAATATTGTCAGTTTGACACAGAAGCTCCATGTAATGGGACCGATGGGAGCACACATGTGACGAACACACTTTGGGTACACTTGGGTACAGCAGTCAAACACATTGATTGCAATGCATAGAGGAAACCTAGGAATCCAACTAATTACTGGACCTAAAGATAAATCAATATCAGTTAGCAGTTAGACAGATAGAAAAAAAAAACGGAAATATGAAGTAAAAAATGAAGAGTCATAAATAGAAGAGGATGAAGTATTGCAGGAATAAGAAATAGGAAAACTCTGAATTCAATCATCTTTATACTACATACATGAGCCACAACAACCATAGATAGTGTGTGTTTGTTGTGTGTGTGTGTGTGTGTGTGTGTGTGTGTGTGTGTGTGTGCTGCAGTCAGAACAATTATTCCTTAATGTAAACAACCCACTCTTTATTGCCTTTCCACTAGCCCTTCTATCCCTCCCTCGTTCAGCCCCCCACCCGCTACTTTCTCTCTCAGTAGTAATGATGACCAGGGGTCAGCACACGCTGCTGTTCACATTAATTGATACACTTCAGCAATTACAGCTTAGTTATGTCTCCGCCATGCTGCATATTCCAGCTGTAGGCTTGTGTGTGTGTGTGTGTGTGTGTGTGTGTGTGTGTGTGTGTGTGTATGTGTGTGTGTGTGTGTGTGTGTTGGCACTGAAGGGTGAATCTAATGACCATCAATGACAATTATCCCACCGCAACGTTCATTACCTTGGCCATTTACACTAATGCCATAGAATGGGAAAACGCTGTGTGAGCCCAGCTCTCTCTTTTATTTCCTCACTCTCTCTCTCTCTCCTTCTCTCTCTCTCTCTCTCTTGCTCTCTCTCTCTCCGTCAGTCATGTACTGTGCTCTGTGTAATGGATGAGTAACCAGGTGAACACCAGAGGGAGAGGGGAGACCAGGACACACAGCACCATTTCTTCTTTCTCTCCCTCCATCTCTCTCTCTCTTTCCTCTCTCACCTACTCTTTCTCACCTCTTCGTCCACATCCTTGCGTTCATCTCGTTCTCCCCCTCTCTTTTGCATATTATTTTCAGCAGCAAACAAAGGCTGCAAAGTTGTGTGGTGTTGTAATTACCCTTTTCTTGGAGCACATAACTTTTTTTTTTTCCCTTGCACTCACAAATTATACTGTATGTGTTAGTGTGTGTGTTTGAGAGAGAAAGAGAGTCAGGTCTCTGTCCCCTGGGCCTTTCTGTGTCTCTCATTAAAGACAGACGGTTGACGGAGCGCGAGTGTGTCGCTCGCCTCGCCTGTCGCCCTCGACAACAACACACTACCCCGGCGGTCTGGAGGGAGCGGGTGCGTGTGTGGAGGGGGTTGTTGAAGAATAGAAAAGCTAGATGAGAGGTGGAGGAAGATACAGCTGTCGAAATCCATATTTGTCCATCTCTGTATTCAAATCTAAACAGTGCAGATTAAACCAGGAAAAGTGCCGACTGTTCTTTACAGGCTGCCTTAAAGGCCGAGGGTTGAAGAAGCACTTTGGGCCAGAATAGTCGGGGAATTTGCATATCATGCAAATTTGTATAGGAAGTTGTTGAGTGTATGCAGGAGAAAACTAAACACACACAACCTTCTTCAGGGAACAGGCTCAAATCTTCCTCTCCTTCTCTCTCTTATTCTGTCTCCCTCACTCAGTAGGTGTGTAAGTAGATAAATCTTGTTGCCTGCGGCGACTGCGGCATTTTCAATTTCCCAGTGGGAAGTGGTGGCGGTTGGGAAAGGATGTCGGAACGCTTAAGGAACAGCATGGCGAAGCCCCGGAGATAATGCTTTAGCCACACCGGGACAAAACGACTGACTGACTGACTTACTGACTGTTTGAGTGACTGACTGCAGAGATGCACACAGAGCGGGGAGACACACTGTTAAGTGAGAAATCACAGTGTATAGGCTTTAGCGAAAGACACGACAATGAGGCAGAAAAACAAATGAACCCACGGCCTGGTTTTCAATTTCCTCTTCTGCCTGTTAAACAGTCTCATCTCTCTCTGTGAGTGATACCAGTCCGTTTCACCAGTGTCGCAATCCCACTTATAAAGAGGCACAACGCCACACTGCTGCTTGTCCTTTAGACATTCAGACATTGTCTTTATTCTTTTTATGTACTCTGCATAAAAACATGTGTATATGTTTGTTTTCTCTTTCTTCCCCCCATTGAGAACCATATCAACTGTGTGTTTTGTCTTTTCTCAGGCTTGTCCGGAGATCTGGAGACAGTACCACATCACAGTGAGTATCTTTACACAAAAACAACACTGTCAGTAAACTTAACATAGCACAGCTTCACTTGTTAGGGCCTGAGCAGAGCTTCATCAGTCACCACACACACACACACACACACACACACACAGATGAATCCTGGATGCCAGGCATTAATTATGTGTCCTACAACAGTAAGAGGTCAATAAAGGCTCCTTGTATTCTAGAAATGATGCCAGATTTAAAATCAAAAGTAGTATACACCAGTCAAGGAGGAACTGTTGATGTAAAGTTTCCAAAGACACAAAATTTCTTTCACCCTCTCTGTTCGCTCCGTTCCTGGTGCTCTGATAACTGAACACAGAGCAGTTAATAGTGTAGAAATGTAAGAAGCGGAAAAGGGAATCAAGATAGTCTAATGTAACATTTTAGTCATTTAGGAAATCATTGTAGAAAATAGTAGAAAAATCCTCTTTACTAGATATTGTTAATGTGGAAACATTATGATGTAAATTTGTAGATGGTTTGAGTAAGCACCAAACAACCTGACATAGTGGAAAAGTAAGTTAAAAAAAATAATAATAATAACAAGGTTAGGGTGCATGTTCATGAGGAAGTACACAATTCAACATGACACGATAGGTTAAAAAAAAATTTAAAAATCCTAATACATTCTGTATATAGGTCAGACGATGCACGTAAGATTTACATGCCCTAATATGCGTTAATATCAGCACTTGTTTTAAGTTTGTAGAATCGACGAACAGTTTGAACTCAACCTGTGTCAAATTTAGCTGAATCCCACGGGATGTAGTAGTTGCTGTAGAGTCCCAATTAAAAAGCAGAGAAATGTGAGAGGAGAAGGTGGTGGCAGTGGAGGGGGCGACTAAGCCAGCAGCACGCTCAGAGAGGCCCACTTACAGAGCCCGACACTTCTCCAATCTTTTTCATGCAGAACGTTTCCTCGTCGGAATAGAAATATTTTAAATCTTACGGTGCAAAATATGTCTTGACCAATAGTATGTCCAACCGTATCAAGTTATTTAGTAGCTTTGGGAGGTGAGTTTTTTAATTATTCACAGGGCGTTTTATTTACAGAATATGATCCATTTAGAAATGTAAGAATATCGGTGGAGGTGGAGGCTTTGCAGGAGTGGGCGTGGTCTGAACATACCAAATAAAACTCCAACCACTGATCACCTCTGGGCCCTGAGCGATGACCCCTCACCTCGCTCCCTCTTCATGCTTCACGTAGCATCTTCCACTGGCATTCCACCAATCATTTGTAGTTTAGCATATAGATGTTGTGGAAAGAAGGTGTTTTTCCACGAGAATCACGAAAGCAAAAGGTGTCACACGATCACTCAGAATCAATAAGGCGGTTGTGATTGGTATTGACCTCGGCCTGTAGCAGATGAGTGAACCATGGCAGAAAAAAACATCTAAAAAGATTAAAGAAGTGCCAAGAGTGATGGGAATGTTTTTGCTTTTTTTTTTTTTTTTTAACTTCATGTTCAACCTAAGTGCACATATGACATGGCTCTGTGTGTGTGTGTGTGTGTGTGTCTGTGTCTGTGTGTTTGAGTGTTTGCGTGTGTGGGGAATCAATGTGTCAAAGAGTAGAGAACTGTGTGACAGTCACATGGGCCATATGTCAGCGGGGAGGCATTTGCTTATTTGTGTGTGTGTGTGTGTGTGTGTGTGTGTGTGTGTGTCTGTTAATCAGAAATCTGAAAAGATAACTAGTTTTCTTGGCTCCTTACTTATGTGTGTGTGTATGATTGTGATTGTGTGTGTGTGTGTGTGTGTGTGTGTGTGTCTGAGCGAGGGGGTGATATAGACCTCAGCCTAAGAGAAAAGAGCAGCTTGTTTGTCAATTAAAAGACGTGATAAAGCATGAAATGGGCTGCCAACGCCACGCGGGACGAGGGAGTGAGAGAGGGAAGAAGGAGTGTGTGTTTGCATATATCTTGGCGTGCACTTTGTGTGTGTGTGTGTGTGTATTGGGGGAGGTCTGTCACTCTCCTCTATGGAGATTAATTAGCAGGGGCTGTCTAATGAAAAGGCAGCATCGTTAGCGCTAGGGTAGCACGGCAGGAGAGAGACAGAGGGAGGAGGAGGAGGAGGAGGAGGAGGAGGAGGAGGGAGCGGGACGGAGGAGTTCCAGGGGAGACGCTGGCAGAGAGGACGGGAGCCGAGTTTAATTGTTGCTCATGTGTTGGCGGGGGATGCTATATGTTTCACTGCAGTTTCACTTGGAGCCACAGACAAGAAGAGGACCGAAAGATTCTGGGGTCGCCGCGTGGGATGATGAAACCTCTGTGTGTGTCTGTGTGTGTGTGTGTGTGTGTGTGTGTGTGTGTGTGTCTGTTTATGTGTGTGTGACGACGTGCTTTAACGGGTGGAGGATTGTGACCCAGGTCTAATTGAAGTATTTAAGCCATTTAAGCACAGGGAACAGAAGGTCGTTACATATCCAAACTGGCATGGGGGTTAGGGGCCTGCACAGACACACACACACACACACACACACACACACACACACACACACACACACAGAGACACACACAAACAAACACGCACCTACACACATGCATACACAGGGCTCCTTCTGTTTAAGACAGCCTCATTTTATTCATGATGCTGTTTATGACCCTGAACTCCCCAATGTGAGAAGGTGTGTGTGTGTGAGAGAGAGAGAAGGTGTGTGTGCGTGTGTGTGTGTGTGTGTGTGTGTGTGTCCGCCCGCTTTGGGAGATGTGACTCTGTCACCTTCCGCTGGGCTCAGCCAGGTGTGAAAAGGCATTCTGTCAGACCTCCCTGCTACTGGGTCCATTTATCCTTTGGTCGTGTGTGTGCGTGTGTGTGTGTGTGTGTATGTGCGTGTGCTGGGTCCGTTTATCTTCTGTGAGTGTATGTGTTGTGTGCCTGCACCTGGCCCTCAACTAACAAACTCCTCCAAACCACACAGTATAGACCACAAAGCCCTGGGGTATTTACTGAGAAAGTAAGATACTGACACACATGGGCACACACACACACACTCACCTCTACAAATATATAGAGCAGTAAATGGAGTAAAAAGCGATCCACAACATTTTCATCTTGTCTGTGTCATGTGGGGTTGAAAACATTTTTACACAACAGTAATATTTACACAGAAAGGTTAGCTTCTTTCTGCTGAAGAACAGGTTGACTTCAACAACTCTTTCTCTTTCACTTACTCTCTCTCTCTCTCTCTCTCTCAGACACCCTGGTTTTACTTCTATCTTTTGCATACAGCTTTACACTGTGGGCTTGCTGCTTTTCCTGCAGACCACATCTGCTTACCTCTTCCATCTTACTGTTATCTTGTGTCTGTCACTAAATACTGCACAACAGTTTGATATTAAATCCATTTTTAGCTGGTTTTTAGATGAAAATGTGTCGCATTTCTACCAGCCAGTTATTGGCTTTTACTTCATTTCCCAGAATGCCTTTCTTACAAGTCCCGAGAGAACAGGTGTAAACTTCTTGGTTTCATTCGGAGATGGGTGTGGGGTTGTGTTAGTTTTGTTATCAGGACATGCTCATGCTCACACCTGCACATTTCCCATGACTGCATTGCATCACTCTCCACATCACTTCACTGCTAATGTTTTTGTACAACTGAACATTTTTTTTATATGCTATTGTTGCTGTGGTTAGCCAATCAGAAATGAGAATTCAAAAATATAAAAAAAAATGGGCCCAGACATTTGGTGTCGATCTGCAGCTGATATATTCTTTTCATTCTTGATACATCTGTCACTTTTTATTTCTTTGTTTAGACAAACCAGTTCATGATTTTGCTCAGAAAAAAAGCATCACAATCCAACACAAGTTGTAAATGCATGTTAGATTTAACTTTATTAAATCTAACACGTAGATACAACGATATTTGACAGAAAGAAGCATTTGCTTTCGGGAAATGATTATCCAGGGAGAGATTTAGATCAGGAAAGAGAAAGCAAAAAGATCATCATCATTAACAGACACAAGCACAGGAGAAGATGAAGAAAACCGAGAGAAAGATGAGGTGAAGAGTGAGGAGAAGGATGGAGGGGGGGACGGGGGGAGGGAGGGAGGGGGAGGCAGGACGAGCAGCAAAGGCCACAGAGCAGATTTAGTGACCCTGCTGTGTCTTCACAAGCTGCATTAATGCATGTAAAGATCATGCATAAATGTGTGTGCGTAAATGCAACACACATACACACACACACACAGAGGCACAGTGACTTTTTTTCTCCTGTTAGTGTTGTCAGGTCTCTGCTCTGCTGCTTTAAGACCAGAGCGCCCCCCTCTGGCTGCTGCAGGAAGTCAACCTGCTCCTCTTGACAAATTGGGGTATTTCAAGTGTGAATTTTTTACTCCCTGTAATTTTTTTGAAACAATTAAATTTGGGTCACATCCTAATCAAACTCTCCGCGTGCCCTTTTCCGTATCTCTTTAGGAGCAGTGTGTGGCGTTTTGGAACGAGACGGAGCCACGTGACACGAGGCTCAACATGACTCACCTTTATAGCAGAGTAGCAGAAATGTACTCTTGTATGAAGAAGACACAGGTGGTACCTTTACCATCTGTCTTCTTCATACAAGACACAGAAAGGTAGAGAGAGAGAGCGAGAGAAGAGAAATTGAGAGAGAGATACAGAGAAAGAGAGGGGCAGTGTATTAAAGAGTGAATCTGAGCGCAGAGCAGCTGATTGGTGCAGGTGTATCAGTGTGTGAGCATTGATTGGCCTCTCTTTAGATAGTGGTGGTGACACCTGTACGTGTGTGTTTATTGATCGGTACTACTGCCCGTGGTGGTGTGTGTGTGTGTGTGTGTGCAAGTGTGTAGTGTATCGAGCGGATTTTCTCCTTACGGTGGTATCAGTGTGTGTATTGATCTTTTCTCCAGGGACAGGTGTGTGTGTGTGTGTGTGTGCGTGTGTGTCTCTTGGGGTGCCTGAAGGAAAACAGTCTGTGACCTTTTTGTTCGACACAGAAATGAAGTCATTCTAACACTTCTTCTTAAACCCCATTTGGTATCCCTCTTTCTCACCTGACTGCCTTTCTTTCCCCTCTCCATTTAGCATGTTGTACCTTTTTATACCTTTTTGTCTCACTGTCTTTCTCTAGAAGGTTCTTTGCTGTATGCTCGTTTCTCACATGCCTTTGTTAGCCCAAGGTTAGGACGGTTTGCCCCGTAAAATCCTCTTCTTCCCAAAAAAAAGAAAAGGAAAATACATTTACATTTCTTTAGAAAGAAGTATTTTTGTCAAAGTAGGCCTCTTGAGTTTTTCCATGTCAAATTAAAGCACATTATACATTTTAAGCTTGCAATATTCAAATATTTAGTCTTTGTAATTTAACATTGCTCTTTTTTTCTTTTCCTCCACTTTTGTTGGTTGAACTTAATAATGAAAGAAATAGTCATCAAGTATCAAAGCTTAAATGAAGTGCTAAGAGTCTAAATTCTTCACTGTGTTACTGTGATATGAAACTTTATCACGTTCAAAAGATGTAGGTGTAAAAATTACTGTCTGAAACTTAAAATTAGATCTAAAAGCTTGCACACGCTTAGACGATAAATGACATTACTGTTTGAAGATTCAGCACTACAGGACATGACTGTATCAATCAGACTGGAATTTGTTTCATGTGTTCATATATGTATTTGGCCCAGTAGAGTAAATATATTTCTATGTATAGTGTCTTTGGCGCACTGTCGAATATGTCAGATTTTTTTTTTCTTCTCCATTTTATGAAGATATTGTAGCTGTGACTCCTATTATTTATTTGACTCATTAATTCTCCGAGTCAGACATTTGTTGTTCTGTTTCTGAAGTAACGTTATTTTTGCTCCTGTATAAATGTCGGAGGCGCTCTGTCTCTAACAACAAAGGGTTTGTGTATTCACAGAAATGATATCAGTCATGTTTTCAGTGTTCAATTCTTTGTAGAAACAACCTCTGTGAATGTGTCTGGTACATTGTGTTCCATGTTCATTGTTTGCCTCACTGACTTATTATTATGGCTCATGATCAAATGCAGGACAAGACGAGCCACAAGAAAAGTAGCTTAAGTGCATTTCTGTTGTCATACAAATTAGACTGAAGTGGTTTTCTTTCAAAAAAAGAAAAATGTGACCAGTGCATTAAACTGAAGCTGAAATTGTTTTTTCCTCCTCAGTCGGGTCACTAAACACAAAACGCTTGAGATGAGAAAAATATTTTTCTCTCCACAGACTCACATCAGGCAGACGTAGTGTTTGTTAACTCGCTCTTTTACTGTGTGTGTGTGTTAATATACATCATGACAGTGTGTCTCTCTCCTCCTGCGCCAAGCAGACCCACTTTAGCTGTTGGCGTCCACTGTGGGTTAAGTTGTTGTAGGACCTTTTCAGCATGATGTGTAGAGTTGGAGCGCCCTGCAGTGGTCAAACAGAGAACTGCAGTCCAGTCCAGCAATCGCTGAGGAGACGATCTCAGCCGTAGTTAAATGTGTGTGCACATGGTCCTTTTCATCTTGTTGCCATTGCAGCAGAGACACACACACACACACACACACACACACACACATATCTCTGTTGACCATCTTCAGAGTAACACTAGAAACTTCTGGCCCAACATCTGCCCAGGCCTGGCC
This sequence comes from Trachurus japonicus, assembly GCF_045865225.1. Classification (NCBI taxonomy): domain Eukaryota; kingdom Metazoa; phylum Chordata; class Actinopteri; order Carangiformes; family Carangidae; genus Trachurus; species Trachurus japonicus. Next base: position 17,649,706 of record NC_140907.1, read on the forward strand.
CATTCACTTCTACATCTGGCCTGATCCCTGCTTTAATCCTCCAATGATGGCCGACAGCCAGGAACATTTTATTTTTTATTTTTGCACCAGATATGCTCCAGTTGTGAAAGTAGCATCTGATATCATGCTGCATATGTTGGCCCGATGTCGGCCGAGGGGCCATATCCCATATTGAACCAGAGAAAACACGATATACGGTGCATTTATTTGCCAAAATAATGTAGTTTGCTGTGAGGAGTGAAGTTAATGTGGGTCAGAGAACAGATGACTGTTTAAGTATTGTCAGTTTGCATGAATAGTACAAACATCAACAACAACATAAAAAAGCAAAACAAAATGGACTCTTTAATCCAAGACGAAGTTAATTCTCACAAACATAATTCATACAACAATGAGCCAACTTCAACTCTCTTTCCGCTGAACTTGAAATGACAGTTTTAAGCTTTGACCTTTATTCCATTTCTTGCTCTGCCCTTCCTTCTGTCTTTTCGACTTCTTTTTGTCATTCCTCTTACAGGAATGTGTTCAATTCAAACGGTCCTCTGTCAAAATCCCTTAAATCCACATCCATTCAGTGGGCTGTTTTTGCTGTCTCATCATTGTACAGTACAGACTCTACAGTATTCTCACCTCTGCCGTGTCAAAAGGCTCTCAACCCTTTATTCTACCCCAGACTGAGACAGTGGCAGTGCAGGGGGGAGAGGGGGGAAGGTACATTTCTAAGGGGAAATGCTTTTTGTATGTCTTCAATCTAGTTTTATTAGCAGCTAAAGGTCATCAGGGCAGACACAGTCAAAGTCCATTCAGGTGGTACAGTTCATGGAGAAGAAGAAGAGAGCAGAACATGTCATAGTTAATCATAATTAACTAATGTATTTATTTATTCGCTTCCATTCAGCAGTTCAAAGATGCTCAGTTTCCTTAATCTGGCAAAAAATACAGTATTCACAGAAAAACACTTTAAGGAAATGAAGTAACTAAGAAACACAATGAAAACAAATTTCAAATAAGACTTGAAATGATTTGTTTCAATAATTGATAACTGCTTAGAAAACCAGTTCATTGTTAAAATCTGATTATTATTATTATTGTTTAAATATCATTTTGAAAAATGTTGTTAATTTGATCTGAAGATTTGGCAAAACCGATGGTTTGAGAATGTTACTCTTGGCTCTGGAAAATTACAACAAATGTTTTCATACTTTCCTGATATTTCATAGATCAAACCATTAATTGACGAATCAAACAAATCATCCGCAGAGTAACTGCAAATGTAAATATTGCTTAGCCCTGTTATTATTGTTCAGTGAAAATGAAACGAACAGTATCGATAATGACCAAAATAAGTCAAAGCATTACAGAAAAAACAACGCTTTTTTCTGTAACTGAATAAAAACTGAAAAATCGCTTCAGATCTTTAAATGTGCGGTTCGGTGTTGTCGCTCTGCAGCACGGGGACACTGCACTCTGGAGTTTATTCTAAAGTACAGGTGTTTTCACATACACTCCTGGATATACATGCAGAACCATAGGAATGTACACACAAATGCACACACACATAGTCACACAGTCACTCACACACACATACACACACAGGTGCAGTGTTATCAGAGGTCTTGCAGGCTTTGCAGGTCTTTGTGCCTTTCCGCTTAGCTGGATGGTGTCAATTTTGGTGTGTGTGTGTGTGTGTATGCGCGGGTGGGTGGGTGGGTGGGTTGAAGTGTGTGTTTGTGTGTGATTGGTTGGCTGAGATGTAAAATCGGGGTTTAGCATCCTGACCAGGGCATAAGAGACCCTGTCCATCTGTATATAGTGTGTCTAAATCCCTGTCTCTAATGTCCACATGTGCTGGCTCTGTCTAATTGCTGGGAGTAGAGTGGGTAATATCTTTCCTTAAAAACACGGCCTCACACTGGCCACACTAGAAAAGAGCCTCTGAACTCAGCGGTGAGCGCTACGAATAGAAATTGAATAACTTAGACCTAGATTTGAATAGATTAGCTTGTATCCTCTGTTCGGCTGCCACGGTGTGACCAGATTACCTCCACTCACTGCCCCGAAAGGGGGGTTTTCTCCAGAGGTGGCAACCCCACCGCCTTTTTCACCCCTGTGTCACATTATCATTACATTCCAGGAGCATTTCCTCGCTCTAAAGAGAAAATCAGGACTCCTACTGATTGTCTTCAGACTGATTGACTGACTGACAGGAGGAGATAGGAAGAGCCTCTGGGAATTAGACAGCATGTGAGTGCGAGTCCTCGCAGGGCGCGCAGTTTGGGCTTCGGTCTGAGTCTTTGTGAACTGGCAGACACAAAAGGGGCAGGAATCACATCTGGTTATTTGGAGGACCCCCCCCCCACCTCCCTTGCTTACCCCGCTGTAGCCTCGCTGTAGCACACCTCCAACCTTAAAACGGTCTCCTAAGAATGACTGATTTTCTTATTCCTGTTCACAACGGAAAGTAAACACTAATTAATTTCTTTACAATTTTTGGAAATAGCGCAGTTCAAATCCCCATATGAAAATTACAGGATTAATGTTTTTAGGTCTCCAGCTCATTTCCCTATTCTGTCTGAGTGGATGTTCACCTTATAGCCATTTCCATGGCCATCTCTAACTCATGACTGTCTAATTAACCCTCCATATTAACCTAATATGTACATACTGGCATGTTGCACACACACGCACCACAAGGGTCTCTTTGTTTTGGTATGAGCCCAGTAGTCTTGTGTTGTGTTGCGAGGCTGTTTCCTATGATAAAGCATGCAGAGTTGGTCCCCAGTGGGTCCAGTAACATATGCAAACCTCTCCCCTTTGCTGCAATAACATATGCAAAACAGCGCCGCTGGCCCCGGCCCCCACACTCCCACCACCCGTTACCGTTCGGTTCCCACCCCCTCACACACACACACACACATACATACACACACAGTTATCAAACACAATCCGAGAAGCAAACAGGCTTGTGTGTGTGTGTGTGTGTGTGTGTGTGTGTGTGTGTGTGTGTGTGTGTGTGTGTGTGTGTGTGTGTGTGTGTGTGTGTGTGTGTGTGTGTGTGTGTGTGTGTGTGTGTGTGTGTGTGTGTGTTCCTTCAGATTGTAGTCTGTAACAGTCTGAGCTTTGTGTTGGCCAAAGGATTATCACGGCTTTGCCACCAGCAGCTAAGGCAAGGAGCAGAGGAGAGCAGGGCTTAGAGAGACACAGTGTATGTGTTGGGACAACTGTGGGAAAACGTGTGTGTGTGTGTGTGTGACAGAGTGCTCATGTGTCTGTGTGTATGCATGAGAGGCCACGGATGGCTGCTTGTCTGTGTCCACCCACAGTGAAGCCCTTAGGACCTTCTCAAACTCCCTCCTACACACACACACACACACACACACACACAAACACACACACACACACACACCTCTTCGCAGCTCCAGTCCTCTTTTTGTCTGTGAACAGCTTCTGAAGCTCTTCATGTCAGATCAGCAGGAAGTGGATCAGGCTCAGATCTCTCCTCTCTCCGTCCCTGCACTCAGACGGCTCTTAGTTAAACACAGACAGATGTTTTTAACGCAGCCTCCCCTGCTGTCAAGTGTCTGTCAAGCAGGTTCATGAGTGAAAATGTTAAGGCCTCTTGGGAAATTTGGAAAAGTGGAGACGTTCAATTTGTATTACATTAGATTTCTGTCATGAAAAGCATACGTGTACACACTTATCCAAATATTCACAAAACTGGACAAAGGCAAAAATCTTTTTACCGCACATGGACATGCGAAGAGTTAACACATGGCAATGGACGAAATAACGACAACTCAACTACAGGAAGGATCTAACAGCGACAGTGTTATTCATATAACTGAAGCACTGATGCATAAAACTCCAGGTGCTTTCTAGTGATAGTATAGGTCAGAGGTCAGGACGCCTACATGAAGTCTGTGGGTTCACAAGGTAATAAACAAAGAAAAACAGAAAAAACACATTTCATTTCAGCATCACAGAATGTTGTTTTCTATCTATCTATCTATCTATCTATCTATCTATCTATCTATCTATCTATCTATCTATCTATCTATCTATCTATCTATCTATCTATCTATCTATCTATCTATCTATCTATCTATCTATCTATCTATCTATCTATCTATCTATCTATCTATCTATCTATCTGCAATTAGAAACAAGGGGTTGCGCGAGTAGAGTAGATGTTGCTTTTTAAGTCTTTTATTTTGAAAATTTCCACTGACATTCACCTTGTGGCAGAACCGGTCAGCAGGCTGTTTGGATGATGATGCGACTCGTTACCTCTGAAAGTCCCCTAAAAGTGTCAACAAACTATTTATATCAAGTAAAGTAATGCATGACTTTGCAATGACAGAGTCGGTTTCTTTGCTCAAATTTAATCAGAAAGTGATTTTGTTGGATATTTTAGGGGATATGTGACCTTTTCAGAGCAGTTGCTGTGTTTATCCCAGTAGAAAATCAGAGTTAGTCAGGTGTAGGAATAGATTCAGGTGAACGCCTGACCCGAACAAATGTTCATTGAGGCTTACTCAGCCGTCATATGAATGAACCAGATTTAGAGGACTAATTTGCGAGGACATTTTGACCTCTGGCTTTTACAAATATGCAGTTTGATGGCAAATCAATGGTAAGAAATAAATAAATCTGCCCGTGTTATGTCGACTTTCACTGCACAGCCAGACTCTCCAGGACTCCTCCTCTCCAAACCCCTGAGAAAGAAAGCGAGAGAAAGACACCAAACTGATTTGATCCCTCAGGCCCTGGCCCTCTTAGCTATTTAGATGCCCCTGATAGGAAGCGGCGGATGAAAACAGAGAGCGAGAAAATGAAAGAGGGATGAGGGTTCATCCAGTTAATTAATATTGTATGAGGCAGACAACTCCTCTCACGCACACGCCCACAGACGCACAGGTTTTCAGACAACTATCACAGGTTGATGGGAGAATAGGAGGGGATTTCATTTCTTTTTTTCTCTCTCTCTCTCCCTCTCTCTCTCTCTCTTTCTCTATCTGTCTCTCTGTGTCTCTCGTGCTTTCATTCATTCTGTCTATGTGCTGGATCAGAGTATGTGGAGATAACACAAGCCCAAGGTCAGGGAGGGAGAGACAGAGGGAGACCTACATCCAATTTACATGAGAGATGAATGGGAAGAGGGGCAGGAAGGGTGGAGGTCGGTGGGGGTGGGGGGGCTCGAGACGGGGACTGTGATCTCCTTAGGGTGCGTGTGTGTGTGTGCGTGCATGTGCTCGCAAGAGGTCTGTGATCTCCTGGCCTTTGTGATGGAGATGGGCCCGGCCGGCCTGACCCGATAATGACGCGACGCTCTAATAGCATTCATCCTTTCTGCCGCAAAACTACTCAAGCGGAAAAGAGAGAGAGAGAGAGAGAGACAGAGAGAGAGAGAGGGAGAGACAGAGAGAGGAAAAAACAAGTGTGATGTGGGGATGAGAGGAGAGGGAAGAAGGAGGAAGGGAGAGGAGAAGAAAGGGAGGGGAGGTTAGCGCTAAGCTATGTTTAAGAAATGACGTGGGGCACAAATGATTTGTAATCTTGGAATCAGGGCTGAGAGACGAAGGAGGGGCACCTTAGATGAGTGTTAACGTGTGTGTGTGTGTGTGTGTGTGTGTCGGTGTGTGTGTGTGTGTGTGTGTGTGTGACATTAGCAGTAAATGCACTGTGCCTGTGACTCCTCTCTCTCTATATCAGTGTATATTTGCTGTGGGCACTGGAGCATGGAAGGCTTTCAGAACACTGGCCCATAGGGGACGGGACCCCGTGTCCAACACACACACACAAATGAACATACACACACACACACACACACACATGGAGAGAGAGAAAGAGAGGCGCTTACTTATCATACTGGGTCATTACAGGCCTCTAACTATAGCCCTGGTAATCACTGTTTTATATCAGCGGCCATATTCACAGCACAATACACAGCAGCTCGTATCAATAGAGAGCATGGGAATGATGGCAGACAAGAGGGAGAACGAGAGACAAATGGAAAGTTAAACCATTATTATATTGTCCCCAACATGTTCATAGGGAAGAGAATATTTTGAATTTATGTAAAACATAGTATTGTACATACTGCTTCTCTTGTAACAAAACTTTTAAATACTGTTTTTTGTGTATTTAGACAAAGACAGGGCCTCCTATGAAGCAGCGGAAAGAGGACACTGGACGATCTCCTGCCTACTGCTACAACTGCTCCAAGAAAGGACACTTTGGACATGTGAGTTATGTCTATGTAACATAGGACAGGATATGCACATGGAGGTATTTGACTTTGCCCACACTTCTTTGTGCTCTTTTGGCCAAAATAAATCCCCAATGATAGCAGATAAGATGAGCAAGAACTGAATAAAATTTGTTTTAGATGCCTGTAGAGAGCAGAACAAATGACAAATAAAGAAGTTCGATTCTAAACACTCTTGATATTTCTGGAAGTTATTCTATCTTTTCTTCTGTATACATTTTTTTTGGTTTGCTCAGATTTGAACCTCTTCAATAACTTCCCTTAAATGATGCACTAACAGCATTCGTGTAGTTTTCAGTGAAAACACATGCTGCACAGAATTTGTGCAGACTGTGACTGTGTGTGTGAGTGTGTGTGTGTGTCATGCATTCGTGCGTGTCTCCCTCAGGTGTGTACACGGCAGAGGATGTTTAATGGAGTTTTTGCCAGCATCCCGTTCATCAACCACTACGACACAGTCGAGGACATCAACCGCAGACAACACAGGATAAAGCACAAAGTTAAAGGTGAATCACACACACAAACACACAAACAGTTTGATGTGGTGCTTAGTAGTTAGTTTAGTCCTGGTTTGTTGTTTGTTATTACATTTTTTAAATCTCTTCTTACACTTCAAGTGAATGCCCTCCACACTTACATATGGCCAGTAAAGTAAAAATGCAAGATGTCAGTATTCTCTATTGTACGCTCCAATTCAATTACAAAACAGCAGAGCTCAGGCACTTTGAATGAATGCTTGATAAAATACGCTTATTCACTTACTTACTGAGTGTCACATGAGAGAACTTGTCGTGGAAATTTTGGTGCTGCTGATGGAGAGTCAAAGAACAAGACAGGAGAGGTAGCATGCACCCAAGTTTATTCTCCATTCTCCACAGAGAAGGGGACAGAACACAGAACTACATGGCAGGTAGCAGTTCAGAGTAGTGCCCCCAGAACAGGGATTGCAGTCCCTTCTTATACCCCACTTGACAGCTACCTATGACTCTGGTTGCTTCATTACTACAAGCACTTCTAGCCTTCCCAGACAATAAACCAAGTCAACAGATGTGTTACTCATGAAGGGCTGCCTACCTCAGTTGTTGTTGTACCTATAGGAATTTACAACCTAGATCAGTTAGTAAACAAGGTTGTACATGGGTCATCCTAGTGTTCTTCCTCTGCCCCCAGGTTTATTGTAGTCTAATGGAGTTAACAGGATTGCTACAAGATTTTACTACAACCTCCACAAAGACTACGTTGCTACTTATTACAAGGAGAATACCAATGTCAGCTAATTTTCCACCACAGACTGATAAAACTACCTGACTTATCTGACCTTGTTTTAACTCATGATGCTGTGACAACTTCCCTGCAGGTTGAAAAAAAGTCCTTTAATTAAATCCTTTGTGCTTCTGCTTTCTGCAGATCTGAAGAACAACGGCTATTTCCCCACCACATCCGAGACCCCTGTCACACCAGGACCGCCGAAAAAGAAACAGAAAATGAGCCACGACAGAAACAGTCACCAACATAACCACACACCTCACCATACCCCCAACAACCACAAACCCAGCCATATCTTCTTTAGTGACAATTACTTTAAGAACAAAACACCCAAATCAAATAAGTTCAATAAGTCCAAACAACAGGAAACCAGTGGCACTGCGAAACCGTGGAAACCCAAGAGACAGGTGCCTGTTTCGAGAGACCCCCTTCCACCAGCTAAACTTATTTTGGATGAAGCAGACGACTTTCCCAGAGGAGGGGGCAAAGGAGAGAAAGAAGAGAAGAAGAAGAAAGGGAAAATGATGAAGAAAACAATGGGAGTACCACCAGAGGGACGCAGAGGCAGCGGACCACAGCGCCTCTGTTGGACTGTAACTGGTGGGATGCAGGGGTCAGGGTCCAAGCCGGAGAACGGAGAGAAGAAAATGAAGAAGAAGCGAAATCGAGACCGGAGAAATTCTGACAAAAAAAACTCTGCACCTATGTACCCGACGGATGAGAACCTGTTTATCATCAAACAACGCAAGAAACGCAGCAGATAGCAGCAGTATGTGTGTGTGTCAGAGCCGCAGTCTTTATGATGAGTGGTTATATGTTCATGACATTAACTGACACGACTCAGGTCTCACTGCAAAAGATCAGAGTGTCACTTGCCTCTTTCACAGAAGACGTTTTGACATGTGTGAGGAAAAGCCTGGGTGTAAATAACAGAATGAACAACAGATCTGAGTTCAGTGGCCTCAGTCTCAGGGTCCTGGTATCTGGTATTGTGCACGCTGGCTCACTGTCACAACTTATAAAATGGGGACTTTGTCAAAGGACGGGTTCACAATTTTTCCATGTATCCATATACACATTGTTTGCAATGGCCTTTAAAAGATCTCTTTCTAATGCACCTTCACTATAAGAGGTGCAGAGGCAAAACTCCTGCTCCTTGTTTTGTATGAAGCTATTGTGAGGCTTTAATGTTCTGAGTTAGACATGTGATGTGGATTTATTATAAGTCTTATTAACACAAAACTGCAGGGAATCACCGAGAACAAAATGAGTGAATTGTATGCTATAACCACAGTAATTTATTTCTCTAACTCAGATAGCCGAACCCTCATACAGATAAATCTCTGAATACATTTTTGCCCAAAATGGCGACTGTAGATTTTGTGCCCCATCACTTACACCGGGAGCACCTTAGGTCTGGATCATTTAATCCCCAGTAAGCGACAGGACTATCTCAATCCAACACAAAGTGGCATCTGTTAATCCAAAATGTAGCAGCCAGGAGCACTGGGATGCACCCAAATCTGTCAAAAGCTTTGAGTCTGTGTCTTACACCCACATGTAGCTGCACCTGGGTCGCCTGCTATCACATAAAGTCAGACCTCATTGATATTTAGTTTGTAAGATAACAGCACAATAATATTAACTCAAGTCCACTGCTTAAGTATAAGTACCTGTATTTTACTTGAGTATTTCTGTTTAATGCCACTTCTACTGCTCTACTCACTTTTACCTGATATCAGATTTTCAGTTTATGATTTTGCATAAGAATAAACCAAATGATCAGCTTCTAAAGTTCAATTCATACATGGAAAATTAAATCAAAGGATCCATCCTATCTGGCTTTAGGTCCCTGGGAAAAACCTTGAGCTCTTTGTCAAATTTAACTGAGTTGTTCACAGTTCTACCAAAGAGTGAAAGGGTGATTTACCCTCTAAAATGTTGTTTTTGTGTATTGCAAATCCCTGACAGAGCCACCAACAAAGTATTGGAGCTATTCTTTGATGGTCTTAGAAATACCAGTGCTTTTCCTGCCCCTGTTTGTGCTGTGAAAAAGGCCTGTGGTGTTTGATACTGTTGAAACTGAAGCATTGAGAAAGTCAAGAGTTCATACGGCTCGTTCATGAATGATCTGTTTAGAAAATACATCATTTCCAGCGGCTTTAGTTACACAGTATGACTTCCATTGCTGATAGACATACACCGACATGAAATAGTTGCATTAACCTACAGTGTTTACAATAGATTATTTAATAGATAATTGTTAGAATAAATCTATTGTAGTCATTTTTTCATCTCTTTTGTTCACATTCATTTCTGAACAATTAATTAAAACCAGACTGCTCTTTGAAGAACAGTAAGACAGTTTTCTTGTGCCTCTGCTCTGAACATAATTTTCAAGCTGTTGAATAACTACTCTTGTACCATGGTCCTTTTACATTTAGAACTGAAGTGATGCCTTTCTTCTGTAACGCTCATTCATTTGTAAATTATCTAAATATGTGAACATACTGTAGCCTAAATATGTTTATTGCATATATTTGATTTACAAATTTGAAGAGTTCCTTCACCATTCACATGATGAAACCTGCGTGTGACACGGGACCTTAACACGAATACTAGTAAAAACAAAACTTGAATCTTTATTTTTAGGTTTATTATTCTGCAGTTGAGATCAGCTGTATCAGCCACTGGCTTCTGTTTAGTGGACAACTTCCTTCAGTGATAATTCACATTGCAGTCTCTGTTGTATAATTTACCTTCATGATACATTAAAATCATCTGGTTCCAATGACTAAATGTCTTTTTTTTCCCCAGCTGATTTTTATTATTGTAAGCTCACTATCATCTCTCAGGGGTATCATTAATTTTCATCTCTAACTAGAACTAATGGAGAAGAAGAGGCAGTGCCCCCACAACAGTATCAACCTGTTGATACAGTATGAATTACCTCAGGAAAAAAAAAAACTTCATCAAGCAACAACATGTGTGGAAGCAGTTTTCAAGTGATGTTACAAACCAAAATCAGTAATTGATCACTGCTGGAACTGTCTTTAGTGTTGCTGTATTAGTGTTTCCCTTGTGTTTTTATGTGAAAGAATGAAGGATAACAAATTATTTATTAAAATAAAAGATGCAACTCAGTGCATGTGTTTTGTGTCTTATATCACAAAGCTCAGATAACTCATTGGGAAGGAGTTGTGTTATCAAATGTCCCGTTAGCCTAACTGGTTTATTGTTGGTAGAGCTGCAGCTACTATATACTTCTCTTGGCGCACTGCAAAAGGCAAAAGCACATCAGTTACAACAGAAGTTATGAAGACCCAGACTAGGCCTAGATCACTGACTCATCACAGTACAATGATCATAAATTCTAATCCCCTCCCATAAAGTAATGAGGTAAAGACCTATAGGTTGAATGGTGATAATTAGGTTTTAAGTGCTAAGGCTCCAGCTTTGTGTTTTGTTTATGTTGATGTGCAATTGTGTTGTTGTCAGTTTTATTTATTAGTATATTTAAATAAATCTTAACGATCACTGTGGTACTGGTACTTGTTGGGTGAACAGTATTTCCTTTTTTTAATGTAGCCTACATTGGTGAATAAGAAATGTCAAAGAAAAATTCTTATAATAAATGTAATAATTATATTTGTGTTATGTAATTTACAGAAGTAATTAATTACACTACTCATTACTGCAAAAAAAAAAAAAAAAAAGTTGAATTACAATGCGTAGCCTACTCTAAAACACGACTCCCAATTGTACTTACCGTCTCTACCCATTACCTGTATGTGTCCATGAAGGCCACACGGTTCCGTAATTCCCACACTTGCTGCGGCACCTGAAGGCATCAGATGGTGACGTATTACGTAGCTCCGCCCCGCGCCGTGGTGCTTTCACATTCACAGCCGCTTTCCACTCTCTTCTGTCGGGTAAAGAGCTACAGGGCGAGAGTGTTTCACTTTAGAGGCAGATAACCGGACGGGGAAAGAAGAGAAATGGAAAACGGTTCGTTTTCGAGCGGGGACCCGGAGCTGGACCGGGCTGTCCGGCTGTGGCTGCAGTATGACGAGGTGAGGCGACAGGTGACAGCTAGCAGGCTAGCTCAGTCAGCTAAACTCATCAGATGTTTGTTACCTGTGACATGTCATGTGTGTCATTCAGGTTTATGTTAAACCATGACGTCAGTCTGCCATGAAATGATTAGTTTGAAGTAACTTCGTGAAATGCGTGGTTTTAATAATAACAGGACAACTAGGAAGTATGGAGTTGTAAACAGCGGTGTAAAACCTCAGTGTCCTCTCAAAATGAAACTATAGGCAGTGAAATCAAGCAGTTGATACTTTGCTTTGCTCTTTTGTAATGCTTTATTTTAGAGGTCTCAATCATAACATCCTGGAAAATGTTCAGATAGAAATCAATGTAGTAGGCCACTGTTTCCTAGTTGTAAGTTGAACTTGGAAGGACTTTTTGAACGTATGGAAATGTATGATTTGTCTGCCAGCAAACAAACAATCCCTTAATATCCAGAGAATAAAACTTTTGAAAGTGAAATGAATGAATACTAACTTGCGTCAAAACGCAGCTGTCCTTCAAGGGAAGTTTCATTTCCTTAAAAATACTCCCCAAAATCACGAAGATCTGTGCAGATACTTATGGAATAACAGACATGTCAAATAAAATATTACCCTCTCCTATAAATCTAAATACCCTAAAATATTGGTGCTAACCTCTGCTGCAAATAATATGTGACACAAATATTAAAGCTCCACATGCTAAATCTCCTCTCCCTTTCAGCTGTCTGCAAGCAGAACTGTGATATACTGATTAGTAGGTAATTTGTTCTGTCACATGATGTTAAAATGCACAGATATGCACGTGCAATCAGACTAACATGCATGCAGCCATCTGACCAACACAACCAGACTCTTTCATGGCCTTAAATAGACATGGGGATGCCACCAATTGGGTCACATTGGAAAAGGGTCCCATATTCATTAGTCTTAAGATAACTGCATTATGGCAGTTTGCTCATTGACCCGTTTGAACAGGACGCATCATGTGGACTCACTTACTGTTTACGGCTGACATCTCTAAATGGACTGTTTTCACTTTACCTAGCAAAATGCATGTCATTCATTCACAAGAAAATGCAGCACACTTAAAGAGACCGTAATTTTACCGTGAAGCTACACAGGTAAATACATAGAGGTCATCTTCTCAACCTCTTGACATTGCTCGACATTTTAAGTTTAAAAAGTTATTATCTAAATTAGAACTGACAGGAAATATACAGTGACTATTTCAATTAATATTCTCCATTTTATAATGACAACAGATTTAAACCATATCTTTGTAAATGTGCAAGTGTTAGCCAGGGAGCTCATTTTCAATAATAGTCATCAGCAAAGCTTGAACACATCTTACCAACCATTCTGACTGCCTTCGTAGTAGTTACATTAGAAAATAAAGTGATGTTGCCACCCTGATCTCTAGCTGTATGCTTGTTTGTATAAATGTAGATAATAATCTAGAATTTATTCCTGTGTTTTCTTCCCCAGAACCCCAAAACAGTGTCCATGGTGCGGGACCTGATGAAGGAGGGAGCAGTGGAGGCTCTGAAGAAATGTTTTTCCTCCAGGATGGAGTTTGGTACAGCAGGTCTGAGAGCAGCCATGGGCCCCGGCATTTCCTGTATGAATGACCTCACTATCATCCAGACCACGCAGGTCAGTTAATAGATAACTCCTTTACTGTGCGCACATTAAACTTAAAGTCACATGAAAGACCTACACATTTTGATTCTAGTTCACTGCTGTTCGACTCTGCGTCACTCAACCACCACCAGCTTTTTACCCAAGATTGTAGGAAGTTAATGCAGCTGCTTTTCTCACCAGCTTCCTGTTGCTGTTTTTTTTAATATCCTCCTCTACCAGTTCTGCAATTTCCCCTCTTATCGTTTTCATTCATTTCCTTAAATGTTGTCCTCTGTGAAAAGGGTTTCTGTCGCTACTTGGAGAAGAGTTTTGGGAACCTGAAGGATCGAGGCGTGGTGATAGGCTATGACGCCCGGGCTCACCCTCCCAGCGGGGGCAGCAGCAAACGTTTTGCCAGCCTGGCTGCAGCTGTTTTCATCAGCCAAGGGATTCCTGTTCACCTCTTCTCTGACATCACCCCTACACCGTTTGTGGTAATCACTTGAAATTCTCTTACATCCTCATTTGCTTCTTTCCTTTTTTGGTGATTCAGTCACAGACACCTGTAATAGAAATCCATTAAACCAGAAGTACTACTCACTGTTTATATTGAAATTTAAACATGCTTTCTACCATTTCTGCACGGTAGGATAAGTATTTGTTACGTCACATTAGTCTGTCTGCTGTCATGTTTGTTAGTGGGGCGGGGGACAGTGGGACAGAAGCTTCAGGGCAAATTCCATCTGAAAAGCTCACTTCCCCTTTGGATGCCACATGTTGCATAATGTGCATATGATTCACCAGGTTGATCTCAGTTCAAGAAACTTTCTCATGACTTTGTGTCCATACTTAACATGCACAGTCTGCAGGGAAGTGGAAAACACACAAGATATTCTCACTGCAGCTTAAAGATATTATCTTGGCAACAGGTTATGAAGAGCTGATAACTTTATTTGGTATAAGTCCTTGCAATGGTTTTTAAACACACAATCAGTACCCATGAAATGACAGTCATAAACTACAAAAAAAACAAACATTCTGGGGCCGTTCAAGATCTCTTTCATCATTCAACATTGGTTTTGTAATTGTAGGAACAGCATGTATGTACATCTTTCTATTAGTTTTCCTAACAGATAAATACAGCAGTTTTAATCAGTCAAGATCACTTCAAATCAGTTTACAACTAGATATCTAGTTGATATTACCATGCATTATCTATATTATGTCTTTGTATGTTATTAATAGTAAGGAGACAGTAGTGGATTTCTGATGAAGAGAGACACAGCAGGGTTATGCTTCCACCAGCAGACACTGAAAAGGAAAATAGAGGGAAAATAAATTAGCTATTTAAATTCATTTTAATCTATCAAAGACATAATTAATACTGGTTCTTAGGCTAAAGAAATTGATATACATACAGTACTGTAGATATTTTTTTCCAGAACTGTCACTTTATTACTTGTAACTGCTCCTAGTCATTTACAGCTTTGTGATTCTTGTTGTGTGCTTCAAATGTATATCATTTACACTCAGTTGCCACTTTATTACCTGCCCAACATGTATGTGAAAAACACCTAGAAAAATCTTTCAGTATAATGCAGTTCAGCGCAACATCGCCTTGACTACCCCACACAATAAGGCAGTGACTACATCCTAGTTAGTGATCTATACCTCATTCTCCCTGCAGCCTTTCACAGTTTCCCACCTGGGTCTGTGTGCTGGTATCATGGTGACTGCCTCTCACAACCCCAAACAGGACAACGGCTACAAGGTAACACTTCTCACTTTTTTCAGTAAAAAGTTGGTCTTGTTTCGAGTTCGGATAAAAATGTGGATTCAAATTTGTTGATATATCAGTATTTTGTTGCTCCGTTTCGGTCGCAGGTTTACTGGGAGAACGGTGCTCAGATCGTGTCTCCTCATGACAAAGGAATCTCCAAAGCCATAGAGGAGAACCTGGAGCCTTGGCCTGAGTCCTGGAAACCAGAGGAGGCCCTGAAGAGCCCTTTGCTGAAAGACCCCTTCCAGGACATCAACACACAATACTTCAAAGCCATCCAGAAGCACTGTCATCACAGGTGCTCCACCGACAACACTTAACCTGTTGAGCAGCAAATATATGATCTAAAACACCTGAGGGCAGAGGATGTCATGCTGTACAACTAGATAAACAGCGTTCAGTCACTGATTATAAACAACATGTGTCGCACCTTAAAACGGTGACTTCAGGTCTTAAGTACCAGGACATACAACACTACAGAGCTGAACTGAAAAAAAAAGCGTTACAAGTAACCCACATTAACACTGATGTTTTTAATCATCCACTGTGCAGATTAGGTCCTTATTGTCATTGTAGTCTGTTTTTATACACGAAGCAGATGACTAAGAGAATCCCTCTGAAGCTAGCAGTCACAGGTTTAATGAATAACAGCCATTAAAAACTAAAGCAGCGACCAAAAAGAAACAACAACAAAACTGTTCTCAACCATCCAACCAGGACATATTGATCAGCTAATACAGTTAGCCCATTCTGTTCAATATGTAGTTCATATCGTCCATTAGGGCAGGATACTGAGGTTCATCCATCAATATTCAAATGTTCGCTCTAATTCATGTGAAGCCATTTAACACATTAAATCCATCCACTTATTAAAGATTCTACAGCTGAAAGATGAAACCACAACCTTCCTTGATTTGACGGTTTGAGATAATGTGATAATAATACAATAAAAGTTATAAACAGAAGGTGGGAACTTTGCTCAGCCTTCCTTAGTGGCATCAAATATGATCTTTCTACCTCCCTTGTGTAAAAGTCAACACCTATGTGAACCAGTTATAACCGCTCTGTTTATTCTTCCACTCGTTTAAAAGCAGCTTATCACTGTCTGAAATTTGTAACAATCTTAACAGGGTAAAAGATAATATTTTAACCAAATTCAGTAACTTAGATCCAAGCCACGGAACACATCATGAAGGTGTCCACTGCTATCAGTGACAAAAATATACTTGCTAACATGTCCTGATGTAAACATGGTTTGACCTGAACTTCTGTCTCCGCAGGGACATAAACAAGACATCAGAAGTGAAAATTGTGCATACATCTGTGCATGGAGTCGGCCACGCATTTGTCCAGTCAGCTTTCAAAGCATTTGATCTTCACCCGCCGTACGCTGTGGCGGAACAGAAAGATCCAGACCCCGAATTCCCCACCGTCAAATATCCCAACCCTGAGGAGGGAGAGGGAGTCCTGGTGTGTATTGAACATTCACCATGTGATGCCAGCACTCATCACATGTAGTCACATATACAGTGGATGTATGTTTGTGTTTTGGTTTGAGGTGCAGTGTGCGTCTGTGTGTTTTGCAGACATTGTCCTTTGCACTGGCAGAGAGGGAAGGGGCCACTGTGGTGTTGGCCAACGATCCTGATGCAGATCGACTGGCTATCGCTGAGAAGCAGGAGAGGTATTTATCACATCACTGAACACTTGTTGAATTGGAGAGATGCGTGAAGAAATCTTTCCTTTCGAAACTTGGAAAGAAATCCTTTCTTTCAAAACTTGTAAAGAAACCTGTCTGTCTTTTTAACAATCCCTTTAAACATTTAATTACGGTATCTGTTTACATACAGTACACCTATGTGTCCTACAGGGTTTGTCACGTGCATCACAGATAAGAGGTTGTTTTAAAACCTTCACACAGCTAAAAATGTTGATTTTGCCCGAAAGAGCAAAGCTAAAAAATATGTTAAGCCCATGAGATATTCAATTTCATATAAGATCATATTAAACTCAGAGTAATTGTAGGATGTGAATTCCTTCTCAGGTCGATAAAACAGGACGCATATCTAGAATCTGCATCAAATACCATAACCTCAGCGTCTTCAAAAGTAGCTACATTATATATATATAACATTATAATGCCTCTGCAAATGAGGCTATATTTGTTTGCGTGCTTGCCTTTCTATAACCTCTGCCCATCTCTCCTTGTCAGTGGACAGTGGCGAGTGTTCAGTGGGAATGAGTTGGGAGCGTTGCTCGGCTGGTGGATGTTCCGCTGCTGGAAAAAGGAAAACTCTGACGCCGCTGCTGTGAAAAACCTCTACATGCTGTCGAGCACCGTCTCATCCAAGATCCTCCGCGCCATCGCTCTCAAGGAGGGTTTCCACTTTGAGGTAACATAGTCAAAGTCAGCACTGTGTCATGTTACATAAAAGTGGATTTTGGGAACTGCAAACCACAAAACATGATGAATAAGCACCATTAAAATTTAAATATACAGTGTAATGCTCATTGTACTTAACTTGGTTTTGCATACATTTTCCACTATGAAAATACCTTATTATTTTTTTTAACTGATCAGAAATGATTTTCCCTGGATTTTATGTCCTCATGCATCATTAAGTTTTAATATTTCCTTCTTCAAGAAGACACCGTGTTCTGCAGTTAAGCCTGCCTCTTGTAATGAAGCGGCTCAATGCCTCCAGTAATAGTATTTTAAGATAAAATGGGAATAAAGTGGTGTCTCATGGATATTAACAATCGGTTAAATGCACACTATTATAGGTAGGCTTCATTATTGCTGGACTACCGGTAATCATTTCAAACCACACTTAATTCACACTGTCGCCACTGTCTGGACAGGAAACATTAACAGGGTTCAAGTGGATGGGGAACAGAGCCAGAGACCTTTTGGACCAGAGCAAGACTGTCCTCTTTGCCTTTGAAGAGGCCATAGGTATGCACACACTCAAAACATACAAAAACACAAATTGATATTGTTTCATGTAATAAATTATAGTTGGTCTCAGTTTATTCTTTGTGGTGTCACATTTCCAACATTGGTGCACATTATTATCTTCCAAAAACCAGAGTGAATTTGATTTGTCCTCATGTGAGGTAAATCTATCAGGGATCAGTTTTAGGGCAGCTTACTATTTCAGTGTTAACAAAATCTTTTTGCCAGCTCACGAGGTCTAAACTGGCCCCTTGTCTAATGATAGTCAGCGGGCTCAGAGGACTGTGTGTGGTATTTCTTTGGTCTTTCTTTGTATTGTAGATTAAAAGAAAAGAAAAAAAGGAAAATCTTAGAATAAAAGCAGTTATGTATTGAGAGATTTACAACATTTTGTTGCCAACTTGCCATTGAAGCACTTTTCATTGAAACAATTTTAATTAAAACATACAGAATAGCTAAGTTTCCTTTTTCCTCATGAATCTCTTTATATCAACAAAAGATGTTTTGTCCTCACTCTGAGCTTTTTAGATGAAAGAGAAAAAAAACTGTGTTTCCAGTCTGTAACTAGTACATTTTATGGCACTTGACTTGACACCACACCCATACCTGACCATCGGTGTAGCTTCACACCCAGTAACAACTTCATTCTCAAATCCAATAAGCTAGTTGAGCTGTTTAATGTTTTGTGGTTGACACAACATGTTTCAACCGGAGCATTAAGCAACAGTCATGGATCCTCCTGGTATCATTTGTACAACCTGTATGACGTATCGGTCCTCAGTTGGTGAGGCTCTTCCTCCGCAGCCTCCTTCAGCAGAAAGTGAATCGACTGCCAGAATCTACTAAGGTGTATTAACACTGGGTTTCTAACCTTATTGTGAAGCCTCATTTACTTGTCAAAGTAAAACACCCATCAGTGTGTGAATGGGTGTGTGAATGGGTGAATGTGATGTACTGTAAAGCGCTTTGGGTATTGTTACAGGTATAGTAAAGCGCTATATAAATACAGACCATTTACCATTTACCATCATTAAACTCAGTGAAAGCATGCATGAAAGCATCAGATTTGTGTCAGCTGACGATGTTGGTCTCAGTTATTTGCCACTATATTATGAGTCATGGCTGCAGTCAAATGCCATGTACTGGGTTAAAGGTTGTTTGAGGCTAATATGAAAGATGCTCAGTCAGTCACACACATATAACATCACATATTTTAGAGCATTCCCATCTAATATGATTATGATGCTGTAATTGAAATCACTTGCCTGTGCATGCACTGTCAGTAAAAGGAGGAAGTGACTGCAGCAGTTGGACAGTTGCTGATACCAGGGATGAACTGTGTATGTTGCAGGGTATATGTGCAGCCCCTCTGTGCTGGATAAGGATGGAGTGAGTGCTGCTGCCATAGCGGGAGAGATGATTTCCTATCTGGCCACAGAAAAGACCAGCCTTTCTCAGCAGCTCACCACTGTCTACACCGAGTAAGACACACACATGCAGATCAAACTCATCTGACTTCAATGGACTGAACCTCCAAAATTAAGTGTCAACCCATTTTGATCTCTCCACTCCTCTCTGTCAGGTATGGGTACCACATCACCAAGAACTCCTACTTTATCTGCCATGACCAGGCTGTGATCCGCAGCTTATTTGAACGCCTGCGTAACTACGGTGGCCAGAAGGAATCATATCCCACTGAATGCGGTCGCTTCTCCATCTCAACAGTGCGAGACCTGACCACAGGCTACGACAGCAACCAACCCAATAAGAAGGCTGTAAGGGCACAAACTCACTAATGGACATCCACCCAGAGCATGTAGTTGTATTAAAACATTTGTTATTGACAGCAGGAACATTATTTTGTGTGTCTTTATGATTTTTATGAAAACAACATTATTTTGTGTGTCTTTATGATTTTTATGAAAACAACAATTATGGTCCTAATTTTGTTCGCCCAAATAACCGTAACTCTTCCTTCTTGTTCGTCCACCTCTCTGTCTGTCCCTCCAGATCCTTCCCACCTCCAGTTCCAGTCAGATGATCACCTTCACCTTCTCTAACGGGGGTGTGGCCACCATGAGGACCAGTGGCACTGAACCAAAGATCAAATACTACACTGAACTCTGTGCTGCTCCTGGTAACAGGTAGGTCACTGTTGAAAAAGCTCAAGTGACAACTTTCTGTAAGGTTTCATTATCGATTACTCTGTTCATTCCATTTTCTAAAGTGACAGGTTTATCATGTCTTGTTTTGTACAACCAACAAAACAAGAGATATTCAATTTCTTTTTACTCAGCTCTCAATTTGTCAATTGTAAATGGAAAACCCCAGTTACTAAACATAGTTACTTCATCATGTGATTTTACCTTTCCTCTGGGTCTCTTAACAGTGACGTGGCACACCTGAAGAAGGAACTGGATGACTTGGTTGATGCCATCATTGAAAACTTCTTTGAGCCACAGAAGAATAAGTTGCAGCCCAAGCCAGAGTAGCACTGATCACCCAGAGAACATATAGTATATCACAAACAGGACTAGTTGTGGCTAATATCTCTAACCAGCATTTCACATTATGTCTTAACTGCTCCAGAAGGGATTCTTGATTTAATTCCGGCTTCATTTTGCTTCATAACTACATTAACGACAATACCACCACAATTTTTTTAGTTGCTAGTTGGACCAGTATTTCACTTTGATAACCCTACTGGCAGCCTCTAACCTCCACTTTGTGTTTATCCAGACATCTGTTTTAGGGGTGTAGTTATGGGTGCTGCGTCAGTTTTACATACAGTAGTCATTACATCAGCATGATTTGGATTCAGTTTATCACAGTGCTGGAGATCTTAAACTACAGCTGGGAAATGTTTATGCTAAAGCCAAAGTCCTTCCTGCTTCCCGACTTTGTGTTTGATGAACAATTTACTGTTTATTCATTTCAGTTCAACATTATGCATTCCACATTGTGCTTCAGCATCGACTGCAGGGCTGCTGACGGGAACTATTACAGCAGAGTGAGAGTTGCTGGGGCTGATATTGTAACTATAACTTTACTTGATGTTGTAACTGCTGTCAGACTTTGAATGTGCAATATCTTAGTTAATTAGTAAGGTATAACATTGAAAGTAACAGAATATTTTTTAAAGTTTTAAATCAATGCCTGAAGTTGAAAATCTGTCATCATAAAGTTTCTAGGTGGTAAAATGACCTAAAAGTCTAAAAGCTCAGAGCGTCAGCATGTGAAGATATTTTCCATTAATTTGTCAAATCCGCCAACAGTTACAACTCAAACAGACTATTGACACCATTCATCATTTAACTATTTTTTTTACACCTCAGTAAGTAATGTTGACAGACTACTCTTGACATGTACAATAACAGCTCACCTCTCCAGATGTGCCTCGACTTTAAAATACTGTGCGACAAAGACATCATCACTCAATAAACTAGAATAACTGCCTCATATTGCACTTTTCATTCATGTCTGTCCACACTCAAGTTCAGTATATAGAAGATTTTTTTAAATGTAGTAAATTCAATTACCTTTAATTCAATAAAAAATGATATTTAAATTTACATAAAATAACTAAATTGATTTACATTAATTATATATATATATATATATATATATATACATATATATAGGCTACTGATCAGCCATAACATTATGATCACCTGCCTAATATTGTGTTGGTTCCTCTTTTGCTGCTAAATGTGCAACAAACTGCGATACACTATATTCTGACACCTTTCTATCACAACCAGCATGAACTTCTTCAGCAATTTGAGCAGCAGTAGCTCGTCTGTTGGATCGGACCACACGGGCCAGCCTTCGCTCCCCACATGTATCAATGACCCTGACCGGTTCACCACTGTTCCTTCCTTGGACCACTTTTGATAGATACTGACCACTGCAGACCAGGAACACCCTCGCAAGAGCTGCAGTCAATTGGCCCATGTCAAACTCACTCAGGTTGTGTGTCTAACACATCAACCTTGAGGACAAAATCTTCACTTACTGCCTAATATATACCACTCAACAGGTGGCACCATGAAGAGTTATTCAGTGTTATTCACTTCACCTGTCAGTGGCATAATGTAATGCCTGATTGGTGTATACACTGTATATACATTTCATGTGTGTGATATTCCTCTCAGCACAAGGGGGTGTATGACAGAAGAGAGGCTGTCTACAGAGAATATAAACCGCCGCAGCTTCACAGGTGTTGCTCACTGTAAAAGAACAAACTGTTCTTCTTGACAGACTTGTGGCTGGTTACCATTGAATTTTGTATAGAAAACTTGATGGAGGTCATGAATATTGCAGATTACAAACACTAGAAAGTAAACACATCACATTATAATGCATTGATGAGAGCTGGATATCATCTTTCTGGTGACACACCTAAACAATTAGAGTAGTTGCTACAAATACAATTAATAAATTATGTAACAATAAAAAAAACAGCCACAAACTGTAGTTAAAAGGTTAGAGATGAATTATTTAGAATGACTACAAGGTAACAACACATACATTTCTAAAGAGCTTTCTAGTGAGTTCCAGGTGACATTTTTTCAAGTCAAGCTCAGTATGTACAGTATTTAAGAGAAATCAAGTTGGGGTATAATGTCAACCATATGATAATGTAAGTACTGTATGAAGGCAGCTTTCAAATTACAGCCTTGTAAATTAAAAAATACTATGTTTGCAAAAAGTGCTTCTCAGCTGAGTTGAGCCAAAGCCGATCTGTACTGGCTGTTGCCATAATCTGAAGTGATTGGGGTCTGTGGACAGTTGACAGCTTTCCAGTGCAATGGGAATCAAAGAAAAAGACATATTGACATATTATTTCTTAAGTTTTACTTTTAATGGACCCAGATGCTACCAGGCAAGGCATAGTTTATTGTTTCTCATGTCAGGCTGACAGCAGTAAGGCAATCAAAGGCGGAAGGTGCAAATTCCAGACATCCAGTGGCTTAAAAGTTTTTTTTCAGAGTGAAAGGAAGACCATAAAAATTGTATAGCCCAAAAACTGTGATAGAGCTTTTTGCCAGGCATATACACAACAATATCTACTGCACATCCCTACATGAGGGGTTGAAATTGAGGTTATATACCTGCACTCAGATAAACTCACGCAAATTAATTTAAGTGAATTAATTCAAATATTTAAAACAACATTGACACAATTGAATTAAGTTGAGCTAAAGGTTTCTGCACATACATTTGCACAGCTACTGTTGGGACATGGAACTGATTTCTATTCATTGTGGAGTCCCTCTTACTTAGCCTAAAGTAACCTCACTCCACACCCTACTCACTACATCCCAACCAGGACCGCGGAAATGACGTTTTCCATCCCTGGGACTGCATGGGCTCTCGGCTTCATGAGAACCACTGGTCCGGACATGACCGATATTTACCTACATTGGAAAATGTCTGTGAGAGTTAGATGACAGACTTTTACACATGCACAGGCTACGTGCAGACACGTCACCCCTGCATCCTTCGGCAGCCCATGCATGCAGCATGCACTTGTCATGCCCCATCTGAGTAGAGAGAGGAGGGCAGGGAGGTAGGCTCGACTTCTCCTCTATATTTAACTCCAACTGGAGCTGTGTGGAGCTCTCTCTCTCTCTCTCTCTCTCTCTCTCTCTCTCTCTCTGTGTATGTGCGCGCGGTCGCTGTGACGCACACCACAACCTCCCTTGGTTGCACTTCTGCTGCTGCACGCGCCAGGCCGGACCAACTGAGCACAGGTAAGAGAGGGCTGTGTCAACGTGAGGAGAAGATGAAATCATTTTTGAATTATTCACTGAGCTCTATGGGCGGATCGCACACACATTTAAACACAGTAAACACGCTCGCCTTTCCGTTTGCGAAACCCCGTGCGTAAAAAAAAAAAAAAAACTTGTTCCGTGCGTAAAATGATAATTACCGGTAAGATAAATCGCGTGGGGCTGCGCTCCTCGGAAATAAAATCTATAGTTTTCACTTCCGTATACTGCTCTACTGCAGAACACCGACCTATATATTGAAAGCTGCACCGTCCCAGCTGATTCAAGTTGAGGATTTATTTATATTGCGAGGCCAAACATGAGGTGAGTAAGCAGTCGTTTTGCTTCTGTTATTTCACCATGAACTCGTTTTGTAAGATAATGTTGTTAAACACTGGGTATACTTATTTCTTGGCGTTATTGCACGTGCCTTTCCCCACTGGTTTCACACACAAATCTACACATAACACCCCTGTCTATCAGTGGTTATAATGTAGTAATGTAGGCCAGGGGAGGTCAGCTGGACCCCCCTCTCCTCTCTCTCTCTCTCTCTCTCTGACTCACACACACGCACACACACACCAAATATGATCCCCATATAGTTTAAATGTCATGTGTTTGTTTGTGTGTCCTTGAGTCTAAAAGTCGCGGTCAGTAGTCAAACCATGTGTTCCTGGTTGGGTAAACAACACCAGGTGGTTGTTTTAGTAGTACCCTCTAAATGACCCTCTGGCTTCCATACTGTAAGACTCAGCTGATCCACCGCCATGGGGAAACCGATACACTGACAACAGACTGGAACACATACATGTATGAAGCAGAAACATTCATTCTTAATTTAAAAAAAGGTGTTGGTTCAGTATTTTTCCCTCTATAATTGAAATCAAAGAAAGAATAAACAGTCTTTGTGGCTGTTACCTGTTGGTTTTAAAGGTCTCTGTCCTCTACTTGATGTTTTGCAGGTGAAGTGGATGCGGACATCTGCCTCTGGCTACACACACCATGGAGGGCCTCTACTTTGAAGTGAAGCCCAGAAAAGATGAATCACACAGGCCAGGGAGCTGTGAGAAACCCCGCTCTAATCTAACTTCAAACCGCCAGTCTTGTCCTTCGTTTTCACGTCTCACATCCTCCACACAGTGTCCTCAGAAACTCGGCCGTGCCAGAGTGAGGACTGCGACGTGCTTAGGGAAGGTAGAGGGAGTGGAAGAGGAGCCGGAAGAGGAGGTGCGATACAAACTGACATTGGTTGGCTCTCTCCCGGTCCACCACCTCACCACCATGGCCATGCTGCCCTGGGTGGTGGCTGAGATCAGCAGGTGTGCAGCGCTGCAGTCCGCAGGGCCCCCGGGTGTAGAGTTGGGTCCTTCCACCTCCACTCAGATGGTTTTTCTGTGTGTGTCAGCGTCATGGGTGCGATGTGTCTCCATTCTGGGAGAGGGAGTTGTCTGGGACCCTCTAACACATACAGTGCTGTTTGAGTGTCGTCCCCACCAGGTGACTAAGCTAATTCACAACAGCCAGGAGCCCAGCAGCTTTGGTTGCCTGGTCAGAAAGACACCGGCCTGTGCCTGCTATGTCTTCCAGTGCCAGGACAGCAACAAGGTAAGTGTGTGTGTGTGTATAAACTAAATTACACTAGAAAAGACCAGTGTGTTAAAAAAAAGAGATCTTGACAACTAATACCAGACGCCAAAGTGGCACAAGAGAACTTCAAGAGCTCAGAAGAGAGCACTTTAGCAGATGCACTGCACAAATAAATGCAGAATAATTTCATAACACAGGGAAACGCCTGTCAGAAATAAACACAACAAGATCATCTTCATTTCATCAAAGTTCCCAGAGATATATCATGTCAGATTATAGCACAGATCGAAAGATTAGAGTAGCACGAGAAACACAACTCAGCCTGGTAACAATCTCCTTCTTATACTGAACCACAAAAAGCTGCCTGAGCACTTCAGTGTGACCGCATCAGTATTTGTTATGACATCCCTCTGTGAGGAACTGGGTCTGGCTTTGGCCCAGTCGCAGCCCGTGTACACCGTGCCTTAACTCCATTCAACAACACCAACAAACATAAAATCCACAAACAATACACTGGCACAGTCTGCTGACCAACACACCCCGCACTGACCTCTAATCCTTTCAACTCCCCTCCACATGGCGTGCTTTGCCAGCTCCCCCTGTGTGCACTGTAAAGCTGCAGCTGGTGTCGGAGTCAGTCATTCGATAGCATCTTCATCGCCATGCCGCACCAAACATACCACACTTGAAAGAGCTGCCCAAATCAGGGAGAAGAGGACAAAGGAAACATGTTAACTGAGAGATTAAATTAATCCAAGATGGCAGAACGTATCAGCATACATCACCAGGTGCATGCACACAGGCCTGGGCTCACATGACAAATACATAAGCTTCAACTAGGCTATATGAACAGCCAACAGGAACTATGTGATGTACTATAAATAACGGAGAGAGAGAGAGTGTGTGTGTGTGTGTGTGTGTGTGTGTGTGTGTGTGTGTGTGTGTGTGTGTGTGTGTGTGTGTGTGTGTGTGTGTGTGTGTGCGTGTGTGTGTGAATTCATCTGCTACACAGGCTGTTCACACTGCTTTGAGTGTATGTGTGTGTGTGTGTGTGTGTGTAGGTAAGATATTTGTCTGTTTGTGTGTGAGTGCGCTGTCTCAATCAAGAGTTTTCTTCGTTTTCTTCTACATCAACCAAGCAGGATGTAGAACCATGTTACCATGGAGACCACTTCCTGTTGTGGCCCAGTGCCTGTTGTGATGTGTTTAATGTGGAGTTTGCGTGCGTGTGTGTGTGTGTGTGTGTGTTCTCTTTTCAGCTCCCCTCCAAACAAAAAATGAGATGGTGATGTCAGGCTGGCCACCTGTTGCTCTGACTCTGTCACACTTGGCTTAGACACACACACACACACACACGCGCGCGCATGCACAATTACTGTACATGCATGCTAATTATGAACGCACTCTCCCGGGCAATGCTGTTTTGAATACTTGTTTTCACTTGAGCTCGATGCTGTTGGCTGCCAGTAAGTGCTTCACCACCAAAACCACAAACGCCATCAAATCTGTGAACATTATCTACAGGAAACACTTAACAAACACACACACATATGCACACACACACACGCCAGCGGTGCACACATTCAGATGTTTGTGTTTTGGTTCACATTAGAAAAAAAAGCTACAGGAGAAGCACAGATGTCCTGTATCATAGCAGGTGTGTTATGTGTCCTTGTGACACTGAATGTGTATTTCTTTATCTACCGTGAAGTTATAGTTAAAAGAGCCTGAACTTAAATCTCCAGTAGCACAGTTTCAATAACTTGCAGTATGCAACATATCGTAATACTGTAATTTAATGTTTGAAATGTGTTTCTTCATGTTGTTTAAAAGCATAACTGTAGTCTTGATGGTAAAGAGCCTCTGTGGATGTGAGTTGGTGGTGGCTGGTGAAGCTTTTTGCGGGTAAATAAAAAGATGCAGCTGGCAACAAACTAAGTGTATGGAGGAGGAGCAGACGGTTAACACAGTGAGTTACAAGAAAGACAATGGGACAGAGAAAACGACCACTTGGCAGAAACAAGGAAACATCTGAAAATGTAGCAAACCAGATTTGTAAAAAAAATGTACTGAATTTGTGGTAACAGCTCCAATGACTAGGTTGTGTACAGCTCAACTCAACACTTCCTTGAATTGTGTGAGTGTGTGGGGGCACTATCCTATTATTTTTTGTCTTAAGATTGTTTAAGGGTGAAGTAAGGTGGCAAATTGATTAAGTTGTTTTCTGTTCTGAAGTTGAACCTTCAGGGGCACCGTAGTGATGGTTAGCCTATTGGTTTAGGGTAGAGATAGGTATCTGATCATGACAGCCAGAATTTAAAGACTTTGTCAGTGTTATCCAAACGTTTATTAACATAAACATAAACACAAGCATATGTGTATGTGGAAGAATGAGAAATGTTAAGACAGAGCAAAGCCTGAAGAAGATGGGGGGGTTACTAGGTACTCAGCTATTCACCCAGCAGATTTTTTTATTTTCATACAGAGGTGTGGGACATTGTTACAAACAAACGAACATTTGCAGCAGAAAATACTGATAGTGCATATATAAAGAAATGCAGAAATAGTGTTTTGTGTTCCTGTTAGGGGTGAGAAACTGTCTCAAATTTCCCCTGCTGCTGCTGAAGTAGTAAACAACAACCACTGGGTGTCACCACTGAGGTGTCACAAAGTTCAAGATGTTCTCATGTGTTACAAAAAATTGAAAGGAGTTTGTTGCTGTGTTTTTGTTTTCCACAATTGGTAAACCACTTTTTTTTTCTTTTTTTTTTGAAACCTTGCATGCTTTTCTCAGAGCTGTAAACATGAAACTCAGTGGTCAAACCACTTTTACCAAACGTCTGACTCTTTACACACAGGCCAATCAGAATAAAAGCGACTGATCATTCATCACAAACCACATAGAAAATGGAAAACACATTGTTCCAAGCATGTAGCACCAGAAATGTATATTCTTTATAACAGAAAAATAGTGTTTTATATTTTCTAAAAAATATTCTCAATGGTGGTTACAGGTTGACGGTCTTCAGCCTTTGACATTCTGTGACCTCTCACCTGGTTTATGTTGGTTTCATCACATCATTAGAAAAACGTGAACAACTTTGAGTTGTTGTATCTGAGTGATGATGTCTGTGCTGTACTTGTGTTTAGCTTCTATTATGCATCAAGAGTGTGTCACAATGCACTGTGTGTTTTAGCAAATTAAATTGTGCTTAGAGTTTTGGCAACAACAAAAAAAGAAGTTGATATGAGATCTGGAACTCGTCTTATCTGCTGAAAATTGTTTATGGTTTCGCCAAGAGAGCAACTGATGCAATAAATGTGTTCAGGCCACTGACGATTTGGCACAGACAATGGAATTTATTGTTTTAGTACCTAAGAAAAACTGTAAATGTTGCTGCTAATTTGTGTTTAAGCCAAATAACGTCTTATTAATACTTTTTTAATGACATATTTTAATTGGATTTAACTTTTACTCTGACTGGAACAACTGTTCTGCAATTGAATAGATGGCAATGAACAGTTGGTTAGTTTATGGTGGTCTGTTATAATGATTGACAGCAATAAGAGTAAAATATGATAACTTATATGGATGTATTAATATCAGTGACTTATTTGCTTTATTAGAGTTCAGACAGTTAAAAGGCACAAGTCATGTAACTTACGGCATTTTCTTGTATGCTCCACTCTTTTTGTGAAACTTTTTTTTTTCTTTTTTAATTATTTCAACACTATAACAGGACATGGTGTAACTGGATGATATTCACAGCATGAAAGTTTGTTGCTGTTATTTACTGGCTGACACTCATCACTATCATTAAGATAAAAGTTGTGGTGAAAATATCTTATATATTTATTATTTGTAATTAATTAATTCAAATGATTATTTTACTGTAATTACAGAAGAATCTATAGGCTACAGACATATTTAATAACCACACATTCCCAATAGTTTGCTATTTAATGTTTAATTTTTCATAATGCCTTTTCACTGAGTCTTACAACTAAATAATAAGAGTTAAGTAGGCTATTTTCCTGTTATTTCCTTTGAAGACATGGAAATGGTATTAGCCTGTCAAAGTTAACTACATTAAGAAGTGTGAAGTGCTCTGTGCTGAGGTCTTAGAGCTTCAAATAACGACTATATTTCTAATGGGCGAGAAGACCTTGACATAAAATAATCATTCCCAGCTTCCGTCCGGTCCCTGTAGTGTTTCCCAAAGGCACGCGTTCCTGCTTGATTGGCTGTGCTCTTGTCTGCAGACAGGAAATACTGTTTATATTCAGTCATAACAACGAGGATTATCTGCACCACCGTGTAACGGCAGAGTGAAAACCACCCAAAAGTCTACCGCCTAAAGTTTGACTGCCCCGGGACAGGAACTGTGTCCACCCCAGTCTCTCGGCGTATTGGCGGATTCAGCTGCGTCAGGTTGGCCACAGTTGGTGGAGCGCAGGCGGAAGTTGGCGGCGTCGCCTTCAAAATAAAAGCCAGGGGCGCGCAGTCAAACCGGTGGGCAGGAATCGAGTTATTTTGCTTCGATAGTATTGAATAGGACGTGTTGTGGTTGTAGGAGAGCCAGCTTGACATCAAACCGCAGGATCCTCGGCCACACTAGGGAGCGAAATCAACTTTCCAATGAATTGATACAGAAGTGTCCCACTCTGTCAGCAGCCCGTGTCGGAGAAGTGACCGTGTAGATCTCGGCTTTTTGTCAAGTTTATGGCGGATGGGATGAAAGCGCGACTCCAGCGGCTCAACCTGTTCAACGTCAAACAAGAACAGAAAGATGTGAGTAGAGTTACACACACAGCCTCGTTTTCGGGCGCTGTTGTTGAGTTTGTGTGTCTGCCTGCCATGCTAAGTGGGCAGTTAGCTAGCGTCGTAACTGTGTGCATCAACATTATGCTTAGAGCGGCTGTTAGCCACGTTCAACAAGTTAGCCGTGGGTAACGTTAATCAGCCGTTACATGCTCGGTAACGTAATTCATTATTCATTATCGACCACAAGTTTTACGATGTCACGATATTAATGTGTCCTTATCAAGCAGAAGTCCATGGCACACGCTTGTCGTCTCCCTGCCAGATAATAAACCTGTGTGTTGTTGTTTGAGTTTATTAGACATGAGAGTGTGTTCATCCTTCCTGGTCTGGACCTGGTGCAGCACCAGAGCTGCTCAGGAGGGTTTTGGGTGCAAGGTGTTACTACTGAGTGGTTGAGTGGTTGGTTGGTTGTAAATACTGAGGCTTCTGCTGGTGACAAGTTAAATGTGACTTAAAATAGTGTGTTTATTTTGTTCACATTAGACAAAGTAGAACACCCCCCATGTAAATGTAAAGTGTCATTAATTGACCATTGGTACTGAAGTGGACATGTGGAAATATGTCGATATGTATTTGACCAGGGTAACGTAACTTATTTACATTATAGATTTCTCAGCTGATTTTTATTTTTATTTTTTTTTTTTTATCAAGCAATAGACTAATTGCTTGGTCTATAAATTATTAAGAAATAGTAATAAAATTTCATGAACGCTTGGTCAGAGACAGTTTTTGCTTATTTTGTCTGACCAACACTCAAGAAGTGCATTGTCATGTCATGAAGGATAGGCCTACCAGTAAATATTTACATTTGAGAAATAGAAACAAGAGTAAAGTTATACTTGACCCAGATTTGGTTGAATAATGGCTGAATTTAGTAGTAGATTAAAAACATAATCAATATATTTGAAGGTGACACATTCAAAATAAAATATGAAGACTTTTTTTTTTTTAAACAATGTTTTGGGGGGATTTTTAGCTACAAAGATTGATCATATTTAGGCACAGACAACATTCAATAAGATCAGTGGTTGCCAATTCATTTTTTGTGTAATGATGAATTGATTAGGCTAATTGACTGATTGTTGCATTGCATCTTAAATCTCATCTAGATAAGATTGATTCATGTTGAACATCTAAAAAACGTAAATGTGTTTGGTTGTGTTCAGAACACTTGTCAATTCTTTACTGCTATTGGTTATTGATCTTTTAGGAAAAGTCTGCAACAATTTAACTGCGAAGTTGATCGTAAATGATTCAATTGTTATCACATTTCACAAGAACCATGTTTTTTTTCTAATGAAAACGTTTTCTATTTTCAAAAAACCCTTACTGGCACAGCCACCCAAATAAGGGTATTAGGGGTTTTCCTTTGGGCTGTTGCTGGACATTTTTCTATTATCTATTTCATCTTTCTGACCAAATGATAAATTGGAAGGAAAACTACTTGTGTATCAGAGAAACCCCATGGTCTATCACTCAGGGGTGGATCTCTCCTGTACTTCCTGTCTTACCATGTTGCTCAACCTGGTTTTTTTTTTTTTTTTTTGATGCACTGAATCACTCCAGTGACAAAACAGTTTTTTTCCCCTGACTGGATGGTGTTAGAGCTGCTGGTTCTGTAAAACGGTGGCTGACTGAAAGACCCTCTATAAATCTGAGGACATGAAAATCCTGTCTGCTTAGCTGTTGTAAACACAAGCCAAATGTAGGTGTATGCGAGTGAGCGTGTGAGTGAGTCATGGCGATATCACCTCCAGAGCCTTTGTCCTAATGCCAGGATTTTACTCCGGGAACAGGAGGCAAGTAGCTTGGTATGCCATACTGGTCACAAAGTTTGTGTAGATCTCTGTCTTCAGACACCTTTTCTTTACCTGCCCCTTAAAGCCTTGTCCTGAAGTGAGACATAACATCACTGTTTAGATTCTAGAGTAGCTTCCTTTTCTTTCATTGGTTTTCTGATGAACTAATCATGAAATAGCTTGCAGGAAGCTTTTGATTACACTATCTAATAGTTGTGCACTAGAAAGACATGTATGCTAATGAGCATTGTTTGCTAAAGTCATTGCTTGACAGAAATACTCTACCACCTCCTGACTGCCTTGTTAAACAACCTCCCATTAAACCTTTCGCAAGCAAAACAACTGCTGCCTGTTGCAGCTTGGAAAGTACCTGATTCCTGACAGCAACATACTTTTTTTATAAAAAGGGTTTGGTTAATGATGACCCAAAATATCCAAGAGACACTGTAATGTTCGGCTTTTTGATCCCCTTTTTCCTTTTCGGCAATACCCTCTTGTAATCCCTTGGTCCTCACATGCTTATCCCTCCCTCTTTTTTATGTGACTCTCCTCCCCTCTTCATGTGACACAGTCCTTGCACTGTAGTAAAAACAAGCCAGTAAACCAGAGGCACCTTCCTGTCTTTATATAACTGACAGTGTGCCCATGCTACTTGTCAGCCTGTTTGTGTCTGTTTGCCTAGCAGCCTGTCTTTCACTTTGTTCATCCCAGGGTTCGCCTGTCTCACCTGTCATCCTGTCAGTGTTAAGGCTACAGTACATCTCACACACGCCTTTGGCCTCCTCACATGAAAGCAGTGAGAGAGCATGGGCGTTATCTCTGAGCTTTACTGACCTAATTTATTCTTAGTTGAGAGTTCAGCCTGACTCAGCACAGCACTCTGACAACAAGCCCCTACATTGTGTCCCTGTTATCACATTTGAATGAGTTCGTCATCTCTGCCTCCTTCGTCTTTGTGCCGGGAAGTGGCTCCTTAATCCAAATGGAGTGAGGTCAGTGTGTTGGACTCTTGCGGCTAACCACTTTCAACCACCCAGTGACACTTTACTGCGATGTAACCTTTCACATTTCCGCAATTTCTCTTTTGTGTTTCACTCTCTGTCAGTGATGCATTTCATCTGCTGCATGGTTTCTGAACTTTGAACCTGTTTGAGCTCTGGCTACGCTCCACAAGGCACAAGACCCAGGCGCATGACCATGGGAAGTACAGAAGTTAGCCTTTTAGTTGGCTTGTCATTGTTGTAGATTTTCTTGGTTGACTAGTGTCATTGGGTTTAATCTGGCATATCTAGTCATGTATACTTAATGAGTACGTCTGGTAAATTTGAACTACAGTGCCGGTCATTTTTCTCAGGGTGTAGACTTTGTACACATATTGCCCATTCACAGTTGAAGCTACATGAAGTCAATTTCAGTGTTAAATGACTTTTTTTATTTTGTAATTTAATTTTGTTTTGGTGGGGAATTGGAATAATTTACTGTGTTTTATTGCCCGTCTTTGTTGGGCCAACCTTTTGTCATGCCATCCTGCTGCTGTTGAATAAATGGTGGAGACATGGCTGTACTGGAAGCCCTCAAGCTTATAAATAGCTCAGAAGACCAGTTAGTTTATAAAGACAGAGGCCAGATGTAGGTAAAGAGTAGAGAAGATGAATGATGTGAGGGATGAAGGCCCTGTAGAGGATGTTCATGAGTTCTGTGAATATTTTCAATGTTTTGGGCTCTGACAGTCCTGGTAGCTGTCTGACTATGCTCTTTATATGATCCTCACCTTTGACCCTTTTCCTCTCTTTGACAAACACTAAAAGGTTTATTTTGTCTATTGCACTGACTTGCAGCTTCTCGTTTACTGGTGGTACTTGTGTAACTTCCTTCTTTTCGAGGTCAGCACTACAGTAGTTCTGTGTAATTCTGCTCGAGTGAAAAAAGCTATACTTGTTCAATGTTGTTCCTCTGTGAGAGGCCAAGTCTGTGGATCACAGCCTGAGGCTGTGTCCAGCTGCCTTCCTGTCTGAGATCAGCCTCATGTAAACGTTTCACTGAACAAGATACTGTGTAATGTGGCCATAGCTGACGCTGCTCTCTGAGGAGCAAATCCTCCCTCAACTCCCCTTCTCTCAGCTCCAAATCCAAAATGATTTAGCCTTGTACAAGCAGTCTATAAAAGGAAGGAAGTTGTAGGACTGGATGTTTAAAAAAGGGGAAGTATTAGAATAAGAAATCCAAGAATTACATGATGATGACGTTCAAAGAAATGAGTGAGTTGTTGTTCATGCTTGGGATCCACTGCAATCTGTCAGTTAGAAAAGTCTGGGAAAAAAACGTTATTGATTCTGCATGATCACACAAAGAGGAAGAAACATTACACCCTCCACTGGTACTGCAACAAATGATTATTTTCATAAACAGTACTCAATGAGTTGTGAAAATGTTTGACATATAATTGTTTATTGATTCTTAATTGAATAAATTGACTAATTGTTTCAGCTTCACTTTACTTTCAGTTTAATCTCTCTCAAATGGAGGAAGTGAAAAGTATTTCAACATCTTAACAGTGTGATATTTTTCAGTGAAACAGCCATGTTTGTGATATTACTGTATGTGGACATGAGTGGAAATGCAGAAAGAGGTTTCAACTGAAAATGAAGTTGGGAAGGGAGTGACTGTAAGTAGAATAGGCTGATAACATCATCAAGCTGAGCAGTTAAGGAGCAGTTATCAGCCAAAGAAAGCAGAGGGAGTTAAACTGGGGTAGGTGGGCTAACATGAGAAAAAGTCTAGACAAAGACAAAAAAGGAAACAAATCCTCCTCCTTATGGTTGTTGTGTCTCCTAGATGCCTTAAGGACACAAAGGAGAGTGAGGGTGTGAGAGCAGAGGCACGAGCAAGGACAGAGTTCATCTGTAGGTTCAAGTGTTTCAGAGAATCAAAGAGTGAAAGCAGAAGGAAGAGGAAGGAAGAGGAAGGAGTACAAGGAGGGGAGGAGGAAAAACAGACAGAGGTCTGTTGTTACTGGACAGATAACAGACTCCTGTCTTATGGCAGCGAGATTAAAAACAAGTAGACACTAGAAGCTCGAGGGTGAGAAACATGGTGTCTGGATGCTGAGGTTGGCCAGCAGTGGAGCTGTTGAAGAGATGGAGATGAGAACTGTAAAATGCTTTTGAGTGGGTAAAGACATTTTAAAGGAACGCCATATTTAATGACAGGAATATTGCATTGCTTTTTTTAAGTATATTTTTTGGCGTTTTTGCCTTTATTCGATAGTACATAGTGTGATATATAGGAAAGGGGGAGGCAGAGAGGGGGAATGACATGCAGGAAAGGTCTGCCCGACGCGGGATTCGAACCGGGGACGCCTGCGTTGAGGACTGTAGCCTCTACATGGGGCGGCTGCCTTAACCATGCGCCACGCACCGCCCCAGGAATATTGCATTTCTGCTTCAGTAAATGGGTTTGGAGTTTGTCATGGTCTAAATCCATCTTTGATTGGCTTTTTTTGTTGAACAAAGTTCAATAGTAAGAAGCTATACAGTTAACAGTAGCTTCATCCAAAAAGCAGAATAGAGCAACAAACCAACCAGCCAACAAACTGGGCTACATACCTCAGCATTTTTTCATCTTCTCAGTCCCTCATTATACAACAGACCAAACTTATCAGCCACTACTCAGAACAAACAGCTGGGCTTTCACTTATGTCTTCAGGAAAACATTACAAAATACCTTTGAAATTGAATCCTAGAAAGCATTCAGAGAGTCTACTCTCATAAGGCTGCCTCATCCTTTAAATTTGTAATTCTAATAATTGGAGTGGGGATTTCTGGCCAAACTTCATCTACTTCCAAGGCTCATAGAGAAGGGAAAAATTCTGGAGAGGTCAAATCTCCGGTAACTATTGCAGTATAAAGAACTACTTTATTTTTTGGCCAAAGGCTTTGCATTTCTAACAGCACTTGCAGTATAAAATCCATTTGTAAGTAGAACCTTTTCACACTCATCACATCATGCATTATCGTGTTGCAGACAGTCATGGGATACATATGCCTGGTTTATTTTAAAAGAATAAGTGATTGAGGAAGAAAAGAAATCCTATAGGAAAAATCTTGAAGCTGCACTACAAAACAAATCATTGAACCATACAGTAGCTAACATTCCACCAATTTCAACGTTTATTTTGGATTATCCCTCTAACTAAAACAGAGACAAACCACAAAGGCTGAACGCATTACCTCATTGTTGGAATTTATACAGCAGCCAGAATAAAGGTTATGCTGCCTGTTCTCAGTAACCGTCTAACTACTGGTGGAAGAGGTACACATATCCTTTACTTAAACTAGAAACATACTGTTACAAGTTCATGTGTTACATTCAAAAAATGTTTTAGCAATAGCAGAAAGAAAAGAACTTTCACACCCGTGGTTCATCTTCAAGCTTCACAACTCATGTTTTCCTCCACCTATTTAAATGCGCATTTTGAATTTGCACTTAAAATGAAACGCCAAACATGCGCATCAGCTCTCAAATGCGCATCATGTGTGTTTGTGCAAGGAGGAGGTGGAAAAATTACTGTATCAATAGGTGAATGCGCTTTTAGTGTTATAGAATAAGCGAACAAGTTATATGCGCAAATGATGACGAGGTGCTGGTATTATGGCCATCAGGGTGGCTGTTGCTAAACCGACCATTTGTCTTCTCCGATGTCTCTGAACTGCTCCTAACCTGGCCAAGTAAGCAGTCATGGCTGTTATTACAACTCTTCCAAGACCACATACCTGGAATATTAGTTCTTCAAAACTCTCCATTATCGTCTCTCTTTTGCCACCTTCTTTTCCTTTCGCCACCGGCCTTCCAGTTGGTTTACCTTTTTTGTCCTCCTCACGCTTGTGACGTTGCGCCGTCTTCTTTTTCCTGCAGATTGGCAGCTGACTCGAGAAGTAGCATGTAACTTTAGTGGATGGAAATGCGTACATGTACACGACTACACGCAACGTTTTGATATGTTGGAGGAGGAAAATCACAGGTGTATTTATTAACACTAACGACGACGGCCCATCATTAATGATATTAATTTCACCTGTGCCTGTCCTGCTGCTTACATTTCAGCAGTTTGAAGTGGATTTCATTTCAGCTGCGTAATATGCACTACCTTCAAAGTAACAGTGCAGCTGTCTGATAAGTGTGGTGGAGTAACAAGTGCTCAATTTCCCTCTGGGTTGTAGTGGCATATAGTTTGTAGTAGTGCAGTCAGTGCTTGTATAATACTGCTGGGCTGGGAGCTTTTGAGAGGAGCAAATTCAGCAGTCAAAGTCAACTGTTACACTGGGGACATTTATCCGACGCACTTATCCAGAGCAGCCCTCAGTTAATGGTGGACAAAAGTACCAAGGGTGCCGCTGTGAAGCTGAAGCACTGGCATTGTTTTGATAGAAGGAACAGGAGTGAGCACACCTCATGCCGAGGCAAGACGCAGCAGGACCCGGCTGGAGGTTTTGTCTATGAGGCTGCAGATTTAGAAGCTGTTCAGGCATCTCGTGTTAATGACATCACCGGTGTGTGACTCAACCACTGTTTCTGCTTAGCTCGTCTACTTCCTCCTTTTTGTTCCCTGGTCTGATACGCTGCCAGCCTAGTGTGGTAAACCGGGTCAACAATAGCAGAAGCATGTGTACCGTAGGTTGGCGCAGCAGCAGGTTGCTGTCAATTATTTATGTCGGTGTTGTTGCTGTAATTGGTGTTAGAAGCAGTAAACTGTTAAAGAAAGTAAAGTTTAGGTCAAACATGTAGACTTCATATAAAACAGGCTTTTCTTATGGATTAAAAAAAGAAAGAAACTGCAGCAGAAAAAAGAAGTTAATTCTAACAATTCCTGGAACAAACTGTTACAACGTGCTCTTATCTGACGCATTATCAGGACAGTACCATGCTGCAGGAAGTAGTACTGTGTATTGCCATCAGAATGGTTAGGAAAAGAAAAGTAACAAATGAAGACAGACTGGTAGGTCAAGGGTTCATCAGACAACAAGATAATAATGCCTTACATGATGGAAGAGTCTCCAGACTGTAACTCCTCAGAGGTTGTTTGGGAAGGACTTGACAGAATCTGTGAAAGCAAAGGTTAAGAAAGGATGGACAAATACTTATTTATTGTAATTAATTCAAAATACCAGTGGTACACGCTGTCATGGTAGAGAAGGATTTTTTTTAGTCTAGTTTGAGTTTGGCTGTATAATGTAGCATTTAGTCACCGTGACTGTAGCCAGTTATCAGCAAAAGGCCACAAATCAACAGAACACAGTGTCCGTGCTGCGTATCAGGAGGATCATCCAGCACAAATGTGTTTGTAACAAAACACAGTAGATGTCATCAGTGCTTGTCAGTGCTAGCCTGCAGACCGGAGTTCAATCTGGAGTATTTACAAATCAAAAAAACTTGCAGTACAGGTTTTTACCTGTACTGTAACTGCAAGTAGCTGTAGCTGGTGCTTTTATTTTGTAGCGACGATCTCCTACATGTTGTACATCACCCTTTTTTTTGCTACCCCTGCCTTTCACAGAACCATTTTTTATGCTTTGCCATGTAAAACCATTGCTGTACTGGGGTGAGACTGTGAACCATAATCACAAATGCACTTGTGCTTCTTGTCAAATGCTTTTCAGTCTGACTCACATTCAACAATTTGTAGTCCACCCGAATCTTTAGGCTAGTACCTAATGTCAAACCAAGTATAATGACTGTACTCAACACGATGTTGTGTATTTGCTACAGTCCTGCACAGAGACACATGACACAGAGCCTATGTCTCCAGCCTCTCTCAGCGTCTTTTAAAAAGAAAAACGTCTGTCTCATTGCTTGTCTGTGTTTAAAGTTGGCACAAGGAATGTGTCAGACTGCTTTAACAGTCATGGAAATCCTCAGTTAGTCATGGAAAGAGTTGTAATAGAGAAGGATTTTAGCCTGAGTTGCAGTTCATTTTTTCCCGTCCTTATTCAACCCTCAGCGTCTACTTATCAGCACATTCTGGTCTCGATCACTTCCAAATAAACATATGATGTAATAGCAAGGAGTGGGATTTATCTCACACAGCAATTATTGTATGAAGGTGTGTGTGTGAGAGAGAGAATAATGAACCGTCCAGTCTTTACGTAAATATTCAGAAAGCCAGACAAAAGCAATAAAGCATTTTTGTTGTTTCCAGTACCTGTTTTTTTTTTTTTTTTTTTACCACTTACATCTGTGAATTGTGGAATGTGTTTTTATATGGACTATATTCACAGCCAAGTAATACAAAATCTGCAGAGTACATAACCTCTGTAGTTATTGGGGTCCTTGAATCAAGTTTATGAATGTCAGTCAGTGTGTTTTAATAGCTTAAAAGAAGGTGATAGATTTCAAGTTGGCATGCTCCATTTTTATAACGAGCTGCTGAGATTTTAGCCAGAGACATTGTTTGGAGGGACAGAGGGGGCAGAGCTCCTACTGCGTACTGCTTCTTCTGTACATGGTTTTTAGGATGATGATGATTGGAGACCAGCTCAGTCTCTCCATGATAAAAATACCTTTTTCCTCCTTTATGTTATAACCCTAACATATGCAAAGTGAATCAATGAACTACTCGCTTACTGATCAGGCGGAAGGTCACTGTATGTGATTTGAATAATGGTAAAGATCAGTGTCCTATTTTAAACATACAGCCATTGCTATGGGAAGTAGAACCTCAAATATACATTTTTAAAGCTTATGATATAGGCTAACATTGATATTTTTTAATTAACTGTTTGTATTTTTACAATGGGTCAAAAAAATACCTGTAATGTGAAAGTGGCCCTCACTGACTGGATTTCCCCATCCTGAACGGTGTTTTTTTTAAAATCATCTTTCAGCTAATTGTGTTAGCTTTAATGGCAGTAGCAAGCAGCTGTTTTTAGCTGCAGATAGATAAAATTAGCAACTTGTGTGAACATATGGGAAGTATTTAGCTACTTCAGTGCCAGAAATTTCCCTCAACAGAGATGATGTAGACAAAACAAAGCTTGGAGCTGAGGTAATGTTGAACTTACATTCCCCAGGCTGCCAGAAACACAACTCACTTGAATGCTAATGTACTGTAGCTCCCTGTCTCATAGATATGTAAATCTGCATCTGTTCACAAATGTATTCAGCACGACAACTTAATGAGACAAACAAGTTATGTTGTGTTCACAACTAAGTAGCTAAAGATAGATTAATGCTACTTTAAGGTTTAAGTAAAGGATATTTCCAGCTCAGGCGCAGATTTGGTTCTAATAGGACATTTTACAGGTCAACAAGTCAAAAGCACTTTTTCTCTTAAAATTTAAATGCCACTTTAAATCAGTGTCATGCTGCTGGTTTCAATTTGTTTTACCATGAAGCCCAAGTGCTTTTATGTTCACTCAGAGTTAATGTATAATGTGTGTTTTTGTTGGAGCATTGAAGTGAATCTGCTCTCCTTTTCTTCAGTCAGTGGTATTTTGAATCTGCGTCACAATGTGTATCTGGCCGTGTGCATACCCTTGTTTTTAGGTCGATATAAACAGTGGCATGCTGAGAGCATTTAGCTTCCACACAAAAACCTAAAATACACACAATACAAACATATCTGGATGGAAACTCTGGTAAATGTCCAGTATGGGTTTATATTTTTGTTGTTTCTTTCAAAGAAAAAAGGGTTAGCGAAGTTTATAAAGAGAGTGAAGAGGAAAAAGGAAAAAGAGAAAGGATGGGACAGGAAGAGAGGAAAAAAGGAAATCAAATAAAGGCAAAGTCTACACGAGTGCCTTGGCTTCTTTTCAACAAAGGAAGACGTCACGAGGGGATACTGTATTCCAGGGAACCATAACACACATTACAACATGGAAATATTTTGTTTTTGTTTCTCTATGATTTGATTTCAGTGTTTATCCACTACTGCTACTGGATTTGTGGCCTCAGTGCTGGGACAGTCAGTACGTTTACATGACACTTGAAAAAAACGAATTATTGCCTTAATCCGACTATAACTGGACAACTGAAGTGCATGTAAACACCTTAGTCCGACTGAAATCAGAGTTGCAGAACTCCGATTAAGACACCCAGATAATGTGATTGGAATTCGATTTTCTCCGTCATGTATACACCTTAGTGGGAGTATAACTGGACAATGCATGTGCGCATGCTCCACAACCGTAGAGACGGCACCAAGTGGAGCAGAGAAGCCGCCCGAACCCGGCAAAGTAAAGAAAAAAACCCAACATCAGCGCCGATTCAATGCATTTCACACTGCGCGACCATCAAGAGTGTTTTATTTAAAAAAAAAAGAGAGAGAGAGAGAGAGAGAGAGCGAGAGGGGAAAAAAGGAAGCCCGTATCCTATTCTCAGCGCGCATCCAGCCCAAACTAGCGCGTCTGGTCAGGAACTGCAGTTGAGAATTTATTATTAAGCTTACTAAGTTGTTTATATTCATTTTTTTAGGAGGTGACAGAAAAGTCAACAGGACAGGGGGCGTAAAACCATTGCTGTACTGGGTTGAGACTGTGAACCATAATCACAATTGCACTTGTGCTTCTTGTCAAATGCTTTTCAGTCTGACTCACATTCAACAATTTGTAGTCCACCCGAATCTTTAGGCTAGTACCTAATGTCAAACCAAGTATAATGACTGTACTCAACACAATGTTGTGTATTTGCTACAGTCCTGCACAGAGACACATGACACAGAGCCTATGTCTCCAGCCTCTCTCAGCGTCTTTTTAAAAAAAAAAACGTATTAACCCGCTGAAACAACGGGTGACGCCGCATGAGGGGGCGGATCCCCTCAGTTATTCGATTTCTCAGTTGCATGTATATTGAGACAGAAGTCCGACTTGACGCCAAAATCGAATTTTGAGCATAGCTCGATTAACCTCTGCATGTAAACGTACTGAGTGTTAGCACCCAGTCAGATACTACCATTCAAAAATCCCCTTTAAAGTAATTAACTGAAGAGAAACACCTGTGAACTGCTATATGCAGGTTGACATTAGAAAGCATTATTAAAGGACCGTGCTGTTGTACAAGTAACATTTATTCTGTTTTGCTGCCAAACATTTTCCAAATCACAGTATACACTGAACAGTTTACACACTGACATTTTACCAGCCATGACATCCTTGTTTTGTGTATTTTGGAAGGTGTGAATACAGCAATCGACCATAATGGGTGATTTGTTTAAATGTTGTGACCAACGTGTATTTTTCCTGAGTTGCCTGACTTGAGTGAGTTATGGCACTGAAACCACAGAAAAAGCTCCTGATCAAAGTGGTAATGATTCAAAAATGAAGTCTTAAATCAGGCAACAGTCAGCCGATCATATTCACATGGGCCCTCAGCACTCAGTTTTCTCCCTCAGTCCCTATCTGTTCGTTTAGGATAACCATACATTGGGCAGCAAAAATGTTTCTTCACAGTTGTAACAAGTTCTTATCTTTTTCCTCACTATCTCTCCAGGTCCCTGAGATCATCAGTACATTGAGGCAGGCTGGCAAGAGCTCTGCACGCAACAATGAGATCACCTCCATTCCCAACAAAACTTCCGCCGCCGGAGGCACCGACCCCTCCGAGTCGCGTTTTTCTTATCTCTCCGCAACGACGACCTCCGCGGCCCCCGTCGCCCCCATGTCTCCGACAGCTTTTGCCAAAAAGTTTGAGGTGCTGTTCTGCGGCCGTGTGAGCGTCGCTCACAAGAAAGCCCCGCCCGCCCTCATCGATGAGTGCATCGAGAAGTTCAGCCAGTTGCATGGCTCAGGGACGACTGATAAAGGGGGAAGTGGCGGAGGGTTGGTGGGTGGGCTGAGGAGGGCGTTAGCCTTCCAATCCAATGGACTGGGAAGCGCTGCTGTCGGTAATGGTTCTGCGGGGAGCCCCACCGCCGGGAAGCGCCCTGTCCTGTTCAAGCGAGACCCCAGCTTCCCCTGTCTGCAGGATCTGGATGAGAACGGACTCTCACCTGAGATTTCTCACAACAACACTACTGATGCACTTGCCCGCTCCGCTGAAGTCCAGCCCACCAGCCTGCGGGAGAACAGGACCATGCTGTTCACGGTAACCTCCACAAAACTACTCTATAAACTCTTTGCAAGTTACAGAGGTAAAACATGGTTGTGTGCACGGTGCAGTGGCCACATGTGTGCACGGTGGTCCTGATAAGTCCGGTCCAGCTGTAAAATTATATCAGTCACTTTATTTCAGGTAGGTTATATATTTATAAGTGATGCCCTATGTCACTATGAATGAACAAACAAATATTATTTTGGATCCAGGACTGCTGTAAATTCAGTTTGTTAATAGAAACTGTATCTACAGTACTGTGCTACCATATGTTTCTTGGATTCTTAACAGATTAAGATGATACTATTATGGCTAATTAGCTTGTTAGTTAATTTATGTACTTTAGTATCACACTACAGTTATTTAAATGACTTTGCATAATCAAATACAAACATGACAATATACAACATACATACATACATACATACATACAATATTCCCCATACATTATTTTGTCAATACATCAATAAAATGAAATGATCCTGTCAAGTACTACTATGACAGGTATTAACTTTGATAAAGCCACAACTATCTTGGCACAGTTTATCACTGAGAAGAAGCATTTTATAGTGCAGCAAATTTTAAATCCCCCTGAAAAGGCCCAGGCCAGAACACAGACAGTCAAACAGGACAGAGAGGGAGATAACAAAAGAGTGACAAACGTATAAATACCCTCATGACTCAGCAAGAGCAGATGCTGAGTGCTGCTCAAAATGAGCCCGGTCACACTCCCCTGATTGACCTTTACCTGACCTCTAGTGACCTGCTGCAAACAGGAGTTTTCCTGTTTGTCCTTCAGACAGGAAACGATGACTGCTGGCCTGGCACAGGATCCACCGGTGCCTGTTGCTGTCATCCTCAGCAGATACTGCAGACGTGTTATTGACATTAATGATACAGGAATCATACTTATCTCACTCTGGTTTCATCTCTCTGTCTGTATTTCTCCTTAGTCTTTAAGAAATGCATTAAGTCCCCATTTTCCTCTAGAAATAGTCTGATAATTTCATAGAAAATGGCAGTGAAGGAGTAGAGCTGTGCTAAGAGCTTAACAGACTTTCTTTTTATGAACCACTAAATCCCTTCTTAAGGTTCAGGAGTGACTCATACTCTAATGATAGCGAGAACAGGGATATCCCCTGAAGTGGAAATGACCTAAAATGCCCTAGACCTTTTGTGTGTAAATATAACACAAGAAACTGACACATTTGACTGTTATTATTATTTTCAGACTTCCCATTATTTGATGTACCAATTACTCATCAAGATTTGTAGTTGAGAACCTGGGACTCCTTAAGTTCATATGGTTCATTTTTGGTTTCACAACCACCTACCCACACACAACCCATGATGGTGCATCCATAAACACATTTGAACTGTATTTCCTCTGTATCTTTGTGTTTTAGGTTGGCAGGTCTCAGATCTTCTTGGTTAGTCCAGACACTAAAAAAGTTGCCATAGAGAAGAGTTTCAGAGAAATCTCCTTCTGCTCACAGGTTTGACACACTGGCACTTTACATACACTGTCTGTATACATACAGTACATACATAAAGTACTGTGTCTGTCTGTGTGTCGTTTGCTAACACACCGTTTGTCTCATCCCAGGGTATTCGTCATGTGGACCATTTCGGCTTCATCTGCAGGGAGACAGTGGAAGGCGGGAGCTGCCACTTTGTTTGCTATGTCTTCCAGTGTGCAGACGAATCACTGGTGAGATGGGCTCATATGCATTATCATTTCTATTCAGGTGTTTTTAAGTACTGATAAGTAAAGCCT
Source organism: Trachurus japonicus (assembly GCF_045865225.1). Lineage (NCBI taxonomy): Eukaryota > Metazoa > Chordata > Actinopteri > Carangiformes > Carangidae > Trachurus > Trachurus japonicus. The sequence goes on from NC_140907.1 coordinate 17,694,516, forward strand.
TAATTCAAGTAGTCATTCAATGCACTCAGCATATACACCTAGAAATGTCTTTTTTCTGTTTATATGAAAGCATTATGTACTTCTTCTTGCCGATTCTTTACCCTGTTAGTGCTTTCCACTCAATGTTCATTTGATCAGCCACACAGTTTATTTTTACACTTCACTTGGTTAAACAAGTGTGCTTAGGATTTAAATATAAGTACCTTTACTTTGAGAAGCTGGTATTTGTCACCAGTCTTGCTCTCTGTCAGTAGAGAATAAATGCTGCTTATTTTATTGACTGATGACTCAGTGCATCTGTGCTCCACTGAGTCACTGAGTCACTGTGTGCTTGTGCTGACACAAGCTAAATGGACTATCAGATTGATGAAAGGCTTTGGTCTTTAGATGTATTTCCTGTACTGCGTAGAAGACAGCTAATGTTACAGTGGGATTAGTTATTGTATAGAAACATCACTGTACATACAGTCACTCAACCTGATATTGCTCCCAAACCAAACAGCTTGTGGGAAAACACTGCTTAACTTTCTCATTGTTACATGTAGTGCATTTCTTTGTAGTGCTATATTTTTACTTCTACCAGTTTTTCCCACATTTCCCACATATATTAAAACGTATCTTGAAGTAGGAATTTCCAGTTGTAGAAACAGTATCAGAATGGATCCTACATTTTTTGAAGTCTTTGTATATTTAAAATCTCAATAGCTTACTATCGTGTAATACAGCTACATAATACTTAGATACTGGTAGAAAACTGATGAATGTACTTACAAATCATTAGCTAACAGTCGAACAAAAATGAAAGAGCTGTTATTTTGCCCTTGCAGGTGGACGAGATCATGCTGACTCTGAAGCAGGCGTTCTCTGTGGCAGCGCTGCAGCAGAATGCAAAGACCCAGAGCCAGCAGTGTGACAGCTGCCCCATGCAGCAGCTCCACAAACTGTGTGAGAGGATAGAGGGTAGGAAACTGTCCTTGGCCTCTTCCACAGTACACAGAAGTTTAAAATAATTATAATGTTACATAGATTTATAAAAGTAAATACAAGACTGCGTCTCCAAGCTCTGCCATGCAATTAAACTGTCAAAGGATAAAAACATAATTTCCATCATAGCCTTCTTACTATAAGGGGATAGATGGGTTACTCTGTCTGTGGGAGTATTATTGATAGGTCAACAGCATTGTTTACTTGTTAAAGGAGCCATTTTCCAGCAAAAAAAAAGTGCTATTTCATTACAGTGCAAAACGGCAGAACTCGCCACAGTATTTTTATAAATACTTGATATACGTATCAAATGTGTTGTGCAAATTCATATGAGGGAGATGGATGGAAAAAAACAGGAAAGGACAGATAGTGTCTGCACCACTGCTGCAGTGTAGCGTAGCTGTCAGTTTGACACCTGCAGACAACAACACAATAGTAAGATGTTTTCTGGTGCATTGAAACCATTTAAAAAAGTAACCTAAAATCTAAATATTTGGATCAATCAGCAGCAGCTTTTGAATGTACTGAGTAGTTAAGACAATGTGGGAACATGTGAGCTTGAGCAGCGTTTTTAAATGGCTCCTACCACAAGTTTTAGTTAGCTTCCCCAGGAGACCAGTTCACACACCTTGTGACTATCAAGCCAACTATGATTTTTGTTGTGTGTGTGAATAAAGCGGGTGCATCGTGGGGTGCATCGTGAAACTGAAACTGAAACTGATTCTAACAGTGCTGCGCATCATCCTGTAATTTTGCTTAAATGTGACCAACATATCAGAAGTACACAAACTTGCATCTACTGTTATATAAAACAAACATGAGGTGAGACCATCTTTATCTGTACTCAACTGTATTTGCATGATTTTCAGGTCTCCACCCATCTAAAACCAAACTGGAGCTTCAGAGACACTTGGCCACTCTGGACAATCAGGAGCAAGCATCAGTCTTTGAAAACACTATGGTAATGTGTCTGTTCTGTCTGTGCATCTGAAGAACAATGTGTGAATGCCTAGAGTGACTGCAGCATGATAAGAAACCAGTCAGTCTGCAGTTTTGTAACGTTCTGAAACACTGTCGCATCGCAAGATTTTCATGTGGGGTTTACAGTGACTCATTCATCTTGCTTTACATCGCTTTTCACATTCTGTCTCTTTGTCTTGATTAATGTTATTGTGTCTCCGTTTCCCAGAAACACCAGTGCATTTTATTGATTTAGCGCTTCTATTTAACCATTGGAAAACAATAATGTCTTTGTCTCAAGTGATGTGATTTGTAACTTAACACCATTGCATTCATCAGAAATGATAAAGGAAGGTGAACATCTACCAATATTTTTCTTGGACTCAGCTGACATCTGCTGGTGATGCAGCTGAACTGCAACACAACAACAATGTCTGATATTTCTACACAGCAGTTATTCTGTTTGATAAAAGAAATCCTCTTCTCTTCTGTCTTACAGCATAACTTTTCCACCACAGTCACACAATTTGCTATAATTAAGAAAAAAAAGCTTTTAATTTGTAAGGTCTATAATAGCTTTTCCTCACAAAGCTTTGGTTTAATATCTATTGATTGATTTTAAATAAATGTGTTTGTGTTTGTGTGCTCCAGAGAGCTCGACCTAAGAGTGATCAGGAAGAGAATGAGTTGGTGATGGCCTCGCTGAGGAATCTGTATGAGGACAGACAGAAGAGCCATCAGCACAATCTACCTGGAGATGGCAAACAGGTCACTTTTGCACCCACAGTCGAACAGCTCAGTCTCTGTCTAACAGCTCTGCTTTGTATCACTCATGTCCTGTTTCTATTCCAAATATGCCCTACATTTTCTCAAAATCGATTCCATGACAAGAGTACATCAACCAGGAAAAACAACAGGAAAATAGATATTTTTATATCTTCCGCTTACACAGACAAACAAGTAACTGTCAGACAATGTGACCCTCCCTTCAATCAGTCACCAATGCGCTTTTTTTTCTGTCCCTCGGCATTGATTTCTCCTTCCATGTCTACGTAGGTATGTGAGGAGGCAGCTCCAGGCCCTGTGGAGGCACAGCAGCAGAGTAGCAGCCGCCAGCGACTGGAGCAGTTCAAGAGTCGAGCCAAGCGATCTCTCACTGAATCCCTGGAAGGCATCTGGAAGGTATCAGTGTTTGTTTAACCGTTATGCATTTGCATGCACTTGTGTATGACGAATGCTGTCATTGCTTTGAAAATCTACATCTAAGTGGAGATGGTTGTTATGGTTTTTTGTATAGATTATGGACCGTTACATGTTGAATTTAGAAATTGTGTTTTACGGGGCATCATTTGCTGCATGTCACCTCCTGTTTTTCTACAGCTGTCCTATCAATTTACGGCATAAAAGCCCCCCCCCCAAAAAAAAAACTGAAATTGTGTTTTACCAAATTAGAATCAACCAAATAAGAAGAATGACTGTCGTGTTCAGTTGTTGATGACGTGTAAAAAGTAAACATTTGTTCTTGGCATGTGTGTGTGTGGCAGGGAAGCAGCAAGGCCAGAGCTCAGAGGGACAACAGTGAAAGAAGCGACAGCAGCTCTTCCATCTGTACTGTCAACAGCAGCCTGGATCAACCCTGCTTAGACGACCCTTTGCCTGCCTCCTCTCCGCTACGACCCACCAGCCCACTCAGGTTAGCACAACACCTAAACACACACACCCACACTGACTCAGTCACTGCTGCCACTGCAGCTCTGCTTGTTGTATCTCTTGAATTTGATCAATTACGTGATTCTGAGACAACCTTGTCATCAGGCCTGTAGTCATTAGCCTGGTCGGGCTTGGCTTGACACAACAATAGGAGGTGGATCAGGTTGTGGTAAGCTGTTAGATGGACAACAGTAAGTTAACAGCACAGAAGGGGCTACAGTACTAATGAGGGCTGTGTTCAAACCCTTCAACGTTTATTATGGAAACTTTGGCCAAGAGGACAATTGATAAAAATTGACTGGAAAAAAACTTGCTCTTGAGAGAGACTTTCTCAAAATATAAACATTTGCTTTGACAAATATTACATTTTCGTGGGTGGTGTTTATTGTAAACAGAATTTTCTGTGAAGCTTTTGTTTGTGTGGGAGGCTTGTCTATACCACCATACTGTGTCTATAACGCTTACTTTTCCTACTGTAACTCTCTTGCAATGTTTTTCAGGTGCCACAACTCAACAGGAGACCTGAAGCGCCTTGACACTTCTCTACCCCTGTCCCCCTCGTCTTCCTCTTTACCCGGTGATGCACAGCCGCAGGGCTTCCGTCGACGGGCCAGCACCTTTAGCCACCCACCGACTCCTTCTTTGGTGCTGGAGTGCTCACCTGTGCACACACTAGTTCACACTCCACAGGACCCCACTGCCGCCACGAAGCCCAAGCTCGTACGACACTACTCCGTCAGCACCGACACGCCGCACCAGAGCAAGTAAGGACAGTGTGGGTTTGTCTGCATTCCTTTGTGTTTGCATTGAATTTGGAATTTTTGGAATTTCCAACAATACGTTACTTATGTGCGTCCTGGAAGTTTTCCCCATTAACACATGCTCAGAGAGCACGGCCTAGTTATAAGAGACAAGGGCAAAAGAAAGAGGGAAAGCAGTAAGAAAGAAGAAGGAACTGTGAGAAAGAGAATTAAATTCCAACTTGCTATATGTATCAATCATTGAAAATAATATATATGTATTATATATTTCTGTGTATGTGATCTGTTAGGAACTACACTTGCAGACTCAACTTTGTATGAATGGCAATTAATCGGGAATTAGCCTGTGACCACAGTTTAATGGTAATAAGAGAAGGACATGCAGTGAAACTGTATAAGTACAGGAAAATAAATACTGTAGTTATATAGAACTACGTGTAGTACAGCCATCTTGTTATATTAAACTCTTGATATTCGAACAATCAATCAATCAGTCAATCAATCGATCAATATGTTTTCCGTATGTTTTTTTTTAAATTTTATTCTATGTCTGCAGCACTATGTATGTGCCCAGACAAATTTCCCTGTCGGGACAATAAAGTTTATTTGATTTGATTGATTGAACCAACATTCTCAGGACCAGCTTCTCACTTACACTCTGCCTCAAAGCTTTGCCTTCAAAAACTTTTTTATTCCATTTCTGTGCTTTTTCTCTTCACCTTTTTTTTTTTGCCTACATGTTTTTTTTCAGTGTCTTTGACTTTGTTTGCGCCTCTTTCTCTTTCTCCCTCTGTACTTGCGCTGATTCTCAGACATGCCTCAACCGATTCCACCCTTCCTCCTGTTCCTCCCTGCCCTTCATCCCCCTCTCTTCTGCCCCCTCATCACCCTTCCTCCCCTTCTTCTGGAGCCCGGCTCAATAAGAGAAGGTGAGAACAGTGCACAGGGTCTCTGTTCAGCCCATACAGTGTCTCTCTCACTTCAGAGCTGTGCTACACAAACGCATTTTTTGCAGGCAAAATCTCTCTCCCTGTCTTTGGATGGGACCTAAGCTTCTCTTTTCATCTGTGTTTTTGCCTCCTTTTATCACCTTCATCACTCCATCTCAGTCCTTTGGGTGGTCTGCGTGCTCGTCTCCACTCCTCCTCCTCTGTCCCTAATTTTCTGAAATTTCCATTTCTGGCCCCTGTCCAAGAGAATGATTGTCCTGAACCAAAGAGCAGGTACACACATGAACACCAATCAGTCATCATGTTTTGTTACCGTGTCAAGCGTAATGATGGATAATTTGTGCTCACTTCATATGTTTCTCTCATTGATTTCCGGTTTCTTTTCTTTTTTTTAATTACATGTATGTGAGTATGTGTAAACAACACTATGATGTATTCAACTGGGCTTATGTTTGTGTTTTTAGAGATGTGGCGGCTCTCTCTACACCAAGTGCAACATTTGGAGTTGGAGAAAGCCCTCTGCGCAGTCACCGCCACTCATGGAGGCAGCAGATCTTCCTACGGGTCGCTACACCTCAAAAGAACACAGACACAGCCGGTAAGAAAACACACTCTCACAAAAATGTATTTATCTTTGTATAAAGTTCTCTAATTAGGACCAGACCAAGTCACATCGTTTGTCGATATAGCAGCTGGTAATTGTACCCTAAAAAATATTTCACAATTTGTCCAAGAAAGGGAAATCGTATAGGAAAGTGATGCATTTTACATGCATTGTAACACTTGCATCACTTATTTGTTTGTTGAGGCCTCATAATATCTCATTCTGCATGTTCAGCTTTTTGCAGGTTGAACAGATCTGATGAAGTTTTGTTTTTTTCCTTGCAAAGGTTTGATTGTTTGATCGCTTACCGGTACAAACGTAGCTCATGTCAACTTAGATAATATTAGTTGTTTAACTTGTTTCACCGCTCTGCACTGACACCTCATGCGTTTCTGTGAACGAAACCGAGGCATGCAAACCGAACAGGACAGATTTTGTTTTAATGGACCTTGTTCAGATTGACATCTGAAACAAAAAATCTGTCATCTGTCTGTCTGACTGCACGGCTGAAAACAAAATATACTGCACAGGAAAGTGTATTTAAGGGCATTTGTAATGTTATTAAGGCATGATATATCATTTCATATCACTGTGTGACATATTTTGCTTATTGTCACAACAACAGTTTGGTATCACTCAGGTAACTTGCCTGAATGACAAGAATACCAGCTTTGTGCGCTTGGTGATTGTAAGTGTGTCTGTGTGTACAAAAGAGCTTTGACAAGCAAAACACTAGGATTACGCTGCATGCTCCACTTCCAAAGTTCAACATGTCTTCTTCTTTAGGAAGAAGACAGTTCCAGGTCAAGACACTTGTGTAAACACATGTTCTCATCTAGGCACACGTACTGTACTACATACATCCTACCAAAAAAAGAAAGAACTTGACTACGGTACTTCTTCACCCGTCACTCTTACTTGTCATTCGTTCACATCTATTAGATTAGTTATGGTTTATAATGCAGAGTGCGGTGGGTTTTTTTTTTTTACTGAAATATGTCAGCCAAACATTCAGAACGCAGTGCTCTGAGGACCAGTACAGTGTCCACTACTATTTTACCTTTGTAAACTCATAAATATAATGAATAGACCCAGGTTATATTCAGTTGTGGTCTTTCAAATCGCCTCATTAAAGTATTAAAAAACTATGGGTTGTTGGCACTTTAAAGTCCAGGAAAAGCCAATGCAGTCCTCAACATAGCTAGTAACTCTTACAACCTCCAACTTAACACTAAAGCTTCATCTGTGCATTGCTGTGGTAGTTTGTTCTTGTTTTGGACTTGCTTTTATTTTGGCATTACTAAGTCAGTTTACAACAGGACTCATTGCTGTATATGTGAGTATATGGGTTGTATATAGATGCATATTGGTTGAATATGAATGTACTACAGTAGGTCTGATATCTTGACAAAGTGGTATTACAATACTTAAGTTATTAGAGGATAATATGATAAAAAGGACAAGGGGTAAGATCTTAAACATTTTTTTTTACTTCTTCTTACTCCCTTTTAGGCATGTTAAGACTGTTGATGAATATCATTTATTAATTTAATTTTCTATTTACTATTTGTCTTTTTTTTTTGTTATGGTTTGGTTTATCTTCTGTCAGCTTCTTTTATACTACCTGACAGGTTCGAAATAAAGGTTTAAATAATAATAGAATAATAAATAAATGTGTAACACCAGAAACTGGTATGACTGATATGAAACAAACTAGTCAGGGAAAAGCTTTAATGTCTCAGCTGAGTACAATTAATCAAAGTACTTATGTTTGCAGATTGGCAGCCCTGTCAAATATTATAGCAGTGTGTGGGGTACAAGTAAAAAATACTGCGTCTTGCCTACAGTGATATAAATTTTTTACCACAGATCAGTCATATCAGTCCGTCGATCACTGTCTGCCTGTGCAGACATGGGAATCATGCTTGTGCTTGCCTGTTCTCATATCCTCCGTATAATAATATGGATGATTATGTGTACTGTGTGCGTCTGTGTGAATGAGAGAGCAAAGAGACAGAAGAAGTGTTGACAGTTGAGATAGTTGGGTTGGCCACGCTGTAACTCCACTGTTACACCTGCATAAAGAATAATACCTTCACGTTAGAAAAAGAAATGCCGTAATTCTTGTAATTATAATGGCATAAAACATTTTCAACACTTGTAGCTATGGTGTAATATAATTTTGTTGTAGGTCCACTTGTTTGTTTTCATAGGGAGTGTCTAAAATATGTTTTTGTAGTTAGTTTATGTTTTTCTTGTGGCTCTGTGTACAGCAACATAGCTTTGTCACCCTGCACTGAACCTGAATCACAAACAGCGGCACTTCTCTTAGCGTGGCACTTCTGTTAGCGTGGCTTGACTTAAGTCACGCTGAAAGTCAGGTAAGTCAAGCCACACCAAAAAAAACAAAACAATAGAGATGGCTGTTTAGATGTTCAGTTTTAGCATCACCACTTAAGATTAGTCCCAATTACTTCTGTTGCTGCCATATAAGTTGTGATATTGTCCATGGGAATGAGTGAAATAACAGATTACACCTGTACAGACAAATAAAGCTCTTGAAACAATCTCAAAGCTGTGGGCAGAACAGGTCAAACACCAGGATTTTTTTTTTTTAAGAGGTTTAGACGAAAAGCCACACACTGTTGTTTGGCTCTGTGTGTTTTTTTGTGCTGCCACAGAGAGGTGCCAAAAACTAAAGCAAACCACTGCAGCCGTACACATCTCCATACCGCTGAATCTACTCCTCTCCACAGCAGTCTCAATAACCCTCACAAAGGTATGCTCTTTGCAGAGGTAAAGGTTATATTGCACTGTAAGGCATTCCCATCAATTTGATCTCTCCTGTACACACCCCTCTGGATTCTTGTTTTAGGATCCAATAAATGCAACAGGAATGTGGGACTAATGTGACCTTTTTATCCACTTTCCCACTGAATATGCTTTTGATGAAGGATTAGTTAGGCTGGGAACTTCGTCATTGTGCATTGTTTCTGCTTCAATTAAAACAAGCAAGCAGCAGGTAAAACCTCTCCCCTTGTCGGCAATGAAATCCACCCCTGAAGTTTTATTTTGACAGTAGGGCTGTTTTCGACTAAGGATTTTCATAGTCGAATCTGATTCGTCAGATTTTGCCGTAGTCGACTGATCGTCGAACCTTTTTTTTTTTTTTTTTTTTTTTTTTTTTAGATAGCAGCAAATTTGCGACTTTTTCCCGTTTCAAACAAAAGAGCTAAAACACCCAAAAAAATATGGTAGGTGTAAAACAAATACCTTTATTTATTTTCCACACTTTGGATGATTTTTAGTAGCCATTGTGAGCCAGGGTATGCGTTTATGTTACGTTGCCCTGGACAACGCTCCTTTTGCTCGGACTGTGAGTGGCAGATCAAACATCCCTCAACGTGATGAAGGATAGCGGTGGTCGTGGACACAGAGAAACCGGGTAAAACATGTAGTATCAAAACAAACGGAGGTCAGAAGGACTCGACAATCCGTACATTACGTTAATCAATCCTGTAACACACACAGTGTGACCGCGGCACCGGCAGAGAGACAGACAGGCTGCAGAGGGACGAGATCACAGCTGTGACTCCCGACACTTATGGTGCGTTCATGACAACTCGGAAGTCGGAAAAAAAAACAAGTTCCTCTTCTGAAAAACTCTGACATGTCAAACTTTAGGATGTGTTAGGGACTAATTCATCTGTCTAACCATCAGAACTATTGACACTTGAAACGGTAAACACAGCTGATCCATCGAAAAAAAAAAAAAAAAATCACCGCTGGAGTTAATTTATTTTCCGTGACTGAAAGCAGGTTCTTGAATGTAACTCGGTCAAAGTCAGATGTATCCTCACAATGTTTTGCTGTTCTGTCAGGTCATGCATGATAAATGTTGACAAAGTTAGACTGTCAGACTTCCTTGATTTTAAACTTTGGCGGCTCTGCCCCTCGTCTTTTTGCCACTCCGTGAGTGTTCTGCAGTGACTTCTGAGTACCGTGACTTTGACGGTCCTACTGCTCACCTCCGCTCATTTGATTGTGCAACTGCAGTGGGTGATTTATTAATACGTAGTAAGAAGCTAAGACTACCGTTTAAACGCACACATAATTTATTAACAGAAAGTAGGCAGATTTTGTATCAAAATAGTCTTTTTATAACGAAAAAAGACATTCTATGTAACAATTTATGCTCAGCAGCCGTGGGCACCCCCATATAGTCAGAATGGTACGGTCTTGGTTAGATTCGACTACGAGGTTCATAGTCGAATCAGACCCCTCCGAATCGAATCGTGGAATAGTCGACTTTTGGAGGTCAGCCCTATTTGACAGTCAACTGCCGTGAAGTAAAAGGAGAACCAGAGCTTTTAACTTTTAGCAGGTCACTGTGATGGGCTTCGCGCTGGCTGAATGCGGTGTTGAGTGGGGTTTGGAGTTGGGTGTGTGCTTACATGCATGAGGTCATGGGTGTGTCCAGTGTGTGTTTTTTTTTGTGTGTGTGTGTGTTTGTGTGTTTGAGGGGGTAGTGGTGTCTCAAGGTCATGTTGACAGTCCACACACAGACAGCGCCAGAGGAAAGCGCCAGCCTTGTTGACCCACTTTGCATGTTGTCTGTGCGTGTGTGACTGTGAGCGTACGAGTGCGTGTGCTGGGACTCGATTCTGGCTAAGGTGGAGTGTTTGCTCAGGGAGTGGATTGTGCCACTTTGTACAAGAAGGTGTGCGCGTGCGCGTGCGTGTGTGTGTTTTTTTTGACGTTAAGACATGGATTTAGTGTTTACATTAAGCATATGCAGGTTAAGGTTATGCCAGGATAAGTAGAGAGTCCCCACAAGGCCTGCAGGACAAGATGGTGTGTATATGTGTGTGTGCATGCAGGTATACATTTTTCACACCTGAGAAGTGGCTCTTTCTCTTCTGTTGAAGCCGCGTAGGCGTAGCAGTCTGTGTTTGTCTAACAAATACACGAAGTGAGTTAAATCTTCACTGGGTGTGTGTCTGTCTTACATATGTGTCTGGTTTGTCCTCACGTCTCTTAGAACTCAAGAGCTGTCTGTTTGTATAGTGACTGCTGGTTTCAGCAGACAGACACACACGAGTGCACATTGATGTTAACCTCATTTGGCACAAAGAACGCTATTGTCGACGTGTGTGCTTGTAATATATTGATGTGTAATATGTAGATTAGTTTTTGAAACAAATCTATGGCAAGACTTATCTTTGTCATTTTTGATTTTCCTGGGAAGAGTCTTTGGAAAGATAACCATCAAACATACAGTACCTAAGCCAAGTTAGGTATGTGTGTGCGTGCGTGTGTGTACTGTATATGTTTGTCTAACCTCAATCATGATGTTCCTACGAACTGAGAGCGAAGCAAGTGCTATCTGGATAGTTGTTCTGTCCTTTTTCTAAACAACACAGTGTATTTTGAGGTTTGGGATCCACCCTGTACTTTGGGGTGGAGTCACACAAACACATTTTTTTTGCCCGTGTGTGCGTTGCACCCAACTGTGTCAACTACATCTATGTTTAGCATTTTTCTTTTTTTATTTTGATGAGTGTCCGAGGGATTGACAGAGAGAAAGGGAGAGGAGGATAGGCAGCTTCTCTCCAGTTTTTGCCATTTCTAACTCAACTTGTATGTATAGAGATAAAAACAAAACATTGGTGAAATGCAGGAAAAGCTCAAAGAATACGGAGAAATGCAGTTACTTCCTGCTGCATAACCTGTCTCCTTTTTCTTTTTTTTTCCACCCTGACCATGGTGGCAATAACTGGCATGTTAGGACACATGCCACATAACCACAAGATTGTGGGTTGGAATTCAGACGAAGGCCTGCATGGCGCTGAAGTGTCACTTAATAAGTTAGACGAGAGCAATGAATGGATGACTGTTTAAAAACGAATCACTTCACAGTGATTATGTAATTTACTCCTCATAATGTGAAGATTTGTCATTTTAATTAATTGAACATTTATAGAAAAACTTTCCCTCTTCGATTGAGTTTTTAAAAAAAAAAATATTATATTTGGTATAAAAATGAAACATAAAAACATGTTTAGAGTTTAGAGAATGTTTGTTTCACATCACATATTTAATTTCCCCCAACAAGCTCTGCTGCTTAACACAACATATTCACCATATGCAATGATAAATTATATGTTATGATACATGTTTTTTCTTAATACTAGGAGAGTTAGTATGAATGTTGTTAACCATGATATTGTTATTATTATACCTGCATCCTTTACTTGCTGCTGCAATTGACCTCTAATGTAGCATGACCTGACTCACTCTAACGTAATGTAATCCCTTGTGTCTCTCAGAACGAGGGGATTCCTGTCTAGAGGGGGGTCGAGTATGTGTGGGCCAGGTGGGAGTTGCAGGAAGTGGAGACTCCTCCATGAGGGTGCTGCCTGAGGAGCGGACAAAGAGGAGCAAAGAGGAGCTGAGGGAGCTGTGGAGGAAAGCCATCCTGCAACAAATCCTGCTGCAGAGGATGGAGAGGGAGAACCAGAAACTGCAGGGTAAGTTGCCTGTATGAAGAGCTCATAAAACACACACTGGAGAGCCCCTAAAAACTCACTTTTAGCTGTTATTATATTGTGTGTCTGGATCAAGTGAATGTTGGCCTGAAATGTAAAAGCAACATACAACATCATCTGGGACCATTTGAAATATTCCTGTTCAGGGTGTGAAGCAGACAGCTATAGTCATTTGGACTGGTATTCATGAACAAAAAAACCCAGCAGTCTAATCTTTGTATGACTGATTTATTCTGCATAAGACCCTGACTAATATTCATAGTAATGCTGCATTAGCATCAAAACAAAGTTAATAAAACATGATAATATACGTAGTCTAAGAAAAAAAGTGGTAAAGTCAGGGGGTAGGGGCCCACTCTAGTATTCTTTAAGGGGGCCCAGAATTCCTAGCAACGGCCCTGACCGCATGTTTCTACTGCCAGGTCTTGTTGAAAATTGACCTGCATGATATCATGAATGATCAAGCCTCTCTTGGCTTATTTCTGGTGGCACACTTTTCCAGATGTACAAGCACACGCACACACAAACAGGTAGATGAACAAGTGCACGCCTGTTCTTTTTAAATCTTTGAATATTAAGACCCACCACAAATGAACTGATTATATTAGGTGAAGTTGTGCATCTGTGTGTGTGTGTGTTTTTGTGGTTGATATATATCCATGGGCGTGTGCACCAGCTCTACCCTGACCCAGTTGGCACGTACCAACACATCCCCAGCTATCTATCACGCCCCTAACTACCTGCAGTGTATGCAAATCTTTAATCGACACACACGTAGCACTTCACTCATCACACGGATAGAAATGGCTGCTATCTAAATATGAAAACCACATACACACTCACACACAGGGATGGGTAATGCTAAAGATTTTATCGGTAGTATTACTTATTGGTCTGGTATTTTAACGGTGCTCTCATCGATACTTTTTGAGGACAAAATATATTCATTTGACTTAAAATATATTACTTTTTTTTAGCTTGAAATAAAAAAGATAAAGCATTACAAGAAAAAAAAAGTTTACAATTTAATTTTTAAATTTTTTTAAAATTTAAATTTAATTGAATTTATAAATCATGAATTAAGTTAATACATTAGTTTATAAATCAACAAATCAGTATGTTGTACGTTGAGAGATGTGCCAGAGCACAACACGCCACCGCCGCCCTTGCACGCGATACATTTGTCACTTGTGACAGCGTGCGGCATCTGCATCGACTTTTGTGAAGTAGAGCAACTCTTTGAATCGTTTAGCTGTCTCCACCGTCCTTATGAGGTCTAACTGGTGTCTCTGCTGCTGCCTCGGGTGTACGTGCGTGTGAAAAACATCCCCGCTGACAGACGCAGCAGGCAGTCAGAGTGAGCGGCTGAGAGAGGCGTCTCGTTATGAAAATACATTACACATAGACAGATATTTGACCACGGTGTGTAAACGTGTAAGATAACATTTAACTCCACTGTCAATAACAGCAGCGTTAAGGTTGGAGTTGATCAATACTGCGGTCTTAAAGGTTATAGCTACAACTTTTTCATCAAAAGGATTCATTTTTTTTAAATAATGCATCCACAGAATGTCTAGAGGGGTGCAGAATAAAAGTATTAATTTTACTGAATTTTTTAAAAATAGTATATAAATAATTGTTTAATAAATTTTGGCGGGTCCGAAATATATAAATATTTACATCTGGTTACATTGGCAACGTCGGCATGGAATGATCTCTGTGGCAACAGCAGTAGAACTTTAGCTACTGCTGTAACTGGCAACCAGTAAAACGGAAGGTTGGAGCGAGAGCAGAGTGAGTTCTACACCTACTGGCCAGGAGGAATTAAACTTGTAGCTATCACCTTTAAATAACGTAGCCCCGGGGCTCATTTAGCACCAGGGCTTGGTCTCCATCCCTGCTCACACACACGCTCACACACAGAGAAAGCGAAACACAGTTGTTGCATTCACGCACAACAAGATTCATGTCTCTATAGTTTTATTGTGTTTTATTCCTCCCTCTGGGTGCGCTCCACCTTTCTCTTCGTTATTTGTCTGGGTGGAGCTCAACTCTTGTGTCCTCCATTCTATCAGTTTATCTCTCTGACTGTTCCCTGGTAACTGGTTTGTGGGTCAACTGGGAAAGTTTGTGTGTGTGTGTGTGTGTGTGTGTGTGCATGCCTCCATCAGTGTGCGTGTGTGTGTATCTTTGTCAGCTTCAGGGTGGGGTATCCTGTCCCATTCTGTGTTAATCATGGGTGCGGTGGTGCGGCGGCAGAGAGGGAAGAGAGGGAGAGAAATGGAGAGAGAAGGAAGCAAGTGGAGAGATTGTGGAGAGGAGAGATTGAGGCCAAGCTGAGCCAATGGAGGCCACAGTGATAGACTAGACTGTGCCTGCTCCAGACGGCTGATAAGACAGAGAGCAGAACCACAGGCTCTCCAACGGCATCTATTCTTACTCTGGGTGTGTCAGCCGTCTGCTCCATCCAAGTTTTCTTCTTTCATTATCCAGGATACGCCTTCCAGGTCGCTCCTGTTACTTCTCTAACTTTGATTGCTGAGGCCATGATTTACAGCACCTCATAAGAAGCATTCAGACATCTTGAGATTTTCTCATTTAATCTTGTGCCAAGTTTTTTTTTAACGTGTTTTTCTGGAGTTGTTACATGCAAAGCACGTTTCTGCAGGGCATTGAATTTGTATATTATTAGTTTGTTCATTAAGGCTATGATATTTTGATTACTCCCCTTTCACTTTTTTCTTGCTTTGTACATTGTGCATGCACTGTGCTGCAAAACTCCCAGCACCTACTGCTACACCCAATTTCCTCTGTTTGCTGGAAGGTATGAGTGCAGGTTGGAACTGGAAGTGGCCTCCCGTCTCCGTCCTGTCCTGTAGCGATGACATTACTCTGTCCAGCTCTGCCAAGTTGCAGCTGTTCACTGGGTGGACACCACACATGAGCGGAAAGGGTGGGGTAGGTCCACCAGGGGAAGGAGGGAGAAAAAGGAGGACGGGAGAGCGCGGTTGACGGATCAGATCAATGTGGGATCGACTGAGAAAGAATGAGTTAAGTGTTGGCAGAAAAGAGACAGAGAAGACGAGATGGTCTGTGGGTGAAGAGATTAAAGGAGGGAGAGAGGAAGGGTGTTGTCAAAAAGAGAGGAACAGATGAGGGGCGCTGGGTGTGCCCTCACCTTCTTTGATCACTGGTGTCAAAATGTTGTAGCAGAATTTATGGTTTACAATGTTTGTGTTTAGTTTGTGACCTCTGCTAATCTGAAAAGTCCACAGCCAGGGTTTCTCATGTGTGATTGCATGATGTCTTACCTTTGATATTATCTCTGCCTCCTTGTTGTTATAGTATGTTGAATTATACAGTAGTATGATTCGGTCTCATAAAGACTTGTGTTTCACATATTTCTAGACTCACAGTACTCAAGCTAAGTGATCCACTGTGAATCCCAGGTGGGTCAGACAGATGCAAGGCTGAAGATACAGATCTCAAGACTTTTCATAGGAGTTGGTAGAGACCAAAATCAGAGCTAAAAGCAGAGTATTACCCACATTTCCACCTGGCTGTTTGCTTTTACCCCAATTTCCCAAATGATAAAAGCCGTGTATTTGGGCGTTACTATGTAAAACTATTTTTTCCTTCCTCTGGCCTTGGTAGATGTGATTGCTGAACTGTTATAACACTGTTATAACTGTTATGACCTGTTAAGTGGGTGGAAGCCACTATTAGTAATGGATGAAAGTGCATCAGTGCAGCAGCTGATGTCAGACGCAATGTGAAACCAAAGTGAAAGAATAACAAACATGTGGACGGGGACCTAGTGCACGGCCAGCTGTTCCCACGCTATCACGATGCCACAGCTGCAGCAGCAGCCACACCAAAAACCTGCAACTAACATATAAACACATTAGAGGACTGAGACAAAGGGAGCCGGGGGACCGCCATGTTAATGACTCGTGTTGTCTGTTTCTACATCTGTAGCCTCAGAGAGCGACCTGCAGAACAAGCGCCTGAAGCTCGACTACGAGGAAATCACTCCATGTCTGAAGGACGTCACTCTGGTGTGGGAGAAGATGCTGGGGACCCCCGGGAGGGCAAAGGTCAAATTTGACAAAGAGACCATACATGCTGCTGTTGCACAAGGTACTGTATGCTTTTGGCTCAAATAATGCAAAAAAAAAAAATCAGCACGTCATGGAAATGTTTGTTCTTTTTCAAAATCACCAGGTATTCTCAAATATTGACCAGAGCTTAACGTCTAAAGCTCCAAAACTGATAATATGTGTTGTAACGTTTCGTCTTATCATCAGCCTTGGCCTGAGCTGTGTTTTTTTTCTTCTGAAATACAGCAAAAAGAAAGGGGCATGAATCCGGTGTATGTGAAGTGGATATTTTCCTTCGACAGCCTTACCCCCGCTGTCCCATCTCTCACTGGCAGGGGCTCTCTGTTCTGTTCATTTTCTAGTATCAGCATGTTCTGCACAGCGGACAGGAAGGTCACCTCCTCTGCCCTCTGCCTCAGAGCAAAACAGGAGAGAACACGCAGAAATGATAGTGGTCAGTGAAAAGCGGTGTTAAAACTTTAAGAAGCTGCGTCAAGACATGGATTGTGATACAAACTGATTCCATCAAACTAAGATCCTGGCCACGCCCCGTGAGGGGAGGAGGGGAGGAGTAGAGCTGCAAAGGCCTTTACATGTTCAGACATTGGCCGCATCTCCGAGTTAAGATCGACCTTTAAGGACTTGAAAATTGCTCAGCTAAGACTTAAGAGTTTCCCAGACGAGTTCTTAATGCCCTTCTTAGGAGAAACTTGCGATCCTGCTAAAGAAGCTCTTCAAGAAGCTCTTAACAGGAGCTGTCCACCACCACAGTGCTGAAACTAAATCAATCGATGCCAAGCAAATCGATTTTGATATCAATCACCACTTAATCAGCGCATAAGTTCCCATAAAAATGTGCAATTACACACACCGCGACCACATGCCTGAAAACATTAACTGACAAACTGTGCGTAGCTATGTTGTGCAGCATGGCGGTGACAACTTCACAACACTTGACAGCACAATTTTATTTGTGTGCCTGCCTGATGTGCAAAGCACATACAGGAACACACTTGTTATTCTTCATACTCATTTTTCTTCTTTTTATTATTTTTCTTTGAGTGCACATACATAAAACATATATACAATGCGCACTGTTTTAATACTGTACTGTATCTCCTTGCTTAGCGCGATATTGATTTGCCGGACACGCTGGATCTGTGAGCGTTTGGTCACTGAGGAGACTGTTAAGATTGGGTCAGCTCAATCTTACATCTCCTTAGTGAAAGTTCTTCTTAAACGCGACTCGGCAAAACACGTTTTTCTTTCGCAGGAGGCGTAAGTGCGTTCAAAAGAAGCTCTTAGGACTAACTGGATCCAGGAAACGTGGCCATTGACAGTTCATAATCAGGAGCTGTATACTGCCTGATTAACATGCCATTATACTTGCTAAGGCACCTGGTTAGCTTAGTTCAGCACAAAGACCGGAAAGCTCAGCTCATGCTGCTCATCGATCTGATCTAACTAATTGTGGGGGAGTCGTAGTTGTTTCCCCGAGTCTTTTGCAAAGCACTCGTTCCTGAATCATAGCACCTGCACTTATGATCCATCTATTGATCTATTTGTTTTCTCATTTATTGTATTTTTTTAACTAAGTATTCGCTCACTGCCAAAGAGTTTTGTTTTTTAACAACAATGACAATAAGTCTGTAAGTCTAATTCTAAAGCTAAACTAACTGACTACAGGGTGTAACTTCATATATATTGATCTATCATTTATTTATTTATTTTTATAGACAATTGTGTCAATTTTGTCACCAATTTCTCATCCAAATAGAAAGATAGTTTCAGGTGTGAACGTGAACAAGTGAGTGTGAACAGGGTGTTCTGAAATTTAGAGTATTGTTCTTAGTGAAACTTACCGGGATAAATAAAGCTTAGACACATCTGTTTCTGAGCTTAAGTTCAGTTTCAATTTACTGAAATAAAATGAATATATCCCCAAGTTCAAGAATGAACCTACATGCTTAAGGGAAAACTTGATACCCCCTCACCATGAAGACGCATTTCAGACAGCCGTCCGTCAATGAGAGATGGAAGTACTGTAACAAAAAGTCATACACAAAAAGTGACTGAATGAAATGAGAGGTGAAAATGCATGTGAACTGACAAAATGGAGTGATAAATAACTAATTAACATTTTAATTAAAATGTAAAATGTTGAAGTTTTCAAATCATTTCACAATTTCACATGCATGTCATTACTTATATTATTCTTTGGTCAGTGTCAGTGATTTTTTCCATTGATGTTTTTTTTGGGGGGTTAGTTCCACTTTCCTGAAACGATTAGAGTTAGTTCTGTGTTGTAAATGATGGACATCAGATGTAAAACAGTTGATCATGGCTTTGTTTTTGTCCTGTGATGATGTCCTTTGTTTATCATATTGTCTTTGAATTAATTAAATCTTTGGTTATTTATCATTATAATTATCATTATCCTTTTTCTCTTTTTTTTTTTTTTACTGCTCCATGATTTTTTTTAAAAATGTATTCCTCCCAACGCCCACATCTGGCTGCCACATAGTCAAACTAATCACTTGGTTAATGTCAAGTATTTTTACAGTTGAGCTCAGGCTCCTATGAGTGGCTTCCTCGGATTCCTCAAATTCATGACATTTTCAGGTTATGTTGTTAGATCACCCTACCATCACCCTAGGATTTGCATAAAGGACATAATGATAAGTGGTTTTGAGTAATGTCTGTCAAGATCTGCCCCTGGCAGCTGTCAAGCACCAGAATATTTTGTACGATCCTTTCACTGCCCCACCTTAACCAACCCCACCCATCCTACCCACCCCCACTTAATTTGTCTCTTTCGTCCAGGTGTCCCGAGACAGCATCGTGGTGAGATCTGGAAGTTTCTCTCTGAACAGTACCTGCTCAGGCAGACAGTCCCCTCCAGACCCCCTGCCAATCACACTCCATACAAAGAACTGCTGAAACAGCTCACCTCGCAGCAACATGCCATCCTCATCGACCTGGGTAAAACACACACACACGTGAAGAATATTTGTGCTGTATTTATGATGTAATTTGAAGCTACTGTGGTATTTTATGCATTGAGAGGAAACAAAGAAATGTATAAACTGTGTACACACTACTATTCCTCTCTGTGTGTGTACGTATCTTATCCCGGATACACCTTTACACTTTTTATACTTTACAGACAAATATATCTGTAGATCTTATAAACGAACAGATCACAATAGGTCTTCGGTGGGATTCAAAAATCTCAAATTTCACTGTACAGTAATAAAACTTTTTTTGTTATATACAGTAATCTATAAGGGGCCGTGTCCACCAGACGCGCTTTCAGCGCTCTGGCGTCTACTTTACATTCAGATCCTATGGAGTTCGGCACTCACAGCGCTTAGTGCCCTTGGCGGAAAAAACGCTCTCTGCGCTTCCTTTTTTTGTCGCGGCGCTCAGAGTACTCAGAGTTGAAATCTGTTCAGCTATTCCTGAGCGCGATGCTCGTCAAGCGGCTCGGAAGTGAGACGACTCGTGTTGTAACCTGGTTATAGCAGCATTCTGAGAGAGAATGAGTGCTCCAAAAGCGCGTTTGGTGGACACGGTCGTTGGTCGCGGGGACTCAGGGCGCTCAGAGCGCTAAAAGCGCATCTGGTGGACACGGCCCCTAAATCAGCAGTGATATTAGTGACAGTAGATTTTCAGTCAGACCTGGAGCAAACACTGTCACGGTCACTGCTACAGTCCCGCCTACTTTTTATATGAATCCTGGTCATATAAAATGATTTTTTATTCTTTTTGCAAGTATTGCTATACACAACTGAGAAGTACTTAACAAAAATGTGACATAAATTTCTATAAATTTAAGTACTCAATTAGTAAGTCAAGTACTATTATTCCCTTTGGCTTTGCGCCATTCTTTGGCCAGTTAGACACTGAAAAAGAAATTCAATTGCATCATAATGTGGTATCAAAAGTCCCTCCCTAACCCAATTTGAGTAGGTGAACATTGCAGAAACACTGTTTATAATACTTAACAGTGTTTAAAACCTCATTTTAACACTTTCACCCTTAAAAGCTCCCAACACCCCCCACCCAAAAACACACACACAGTTCCTACACTCCACCCATATAACACCCACATACTTAGATACACATCCACCCACATATCTCTCCCTCTAGCACTTAACCGTATGTGTTTTTGCTGTTGACCTTGTGTCTTTCATCTGCCTCATCATGTTATTCACTCTACATTGAAAAGGGTGGGGATGGCGGTGGCGGCATGTGATGTACAGTGATATGTGGTGACATGGCCCATGCAGAAGGTGTCATGCGCTTTTGGATAAAAGCGCACAGTGTTTATGATGTCGATACACCACAGTGTTTTGCAGTTAGAAGACACACTGCTGTATGCTCCGTGTAAAACGGCAAAATAAAACTCAGACTTCCAGTGTATAGCAAGAGGAAGGAGGTTTATCATTTTGAGTCGTTTTAGCACTCCCACACACGTAACATTTAGGACACAGAGAAATTGTACACATGCAAATACACACCTTGCTCCAGGCAGGGGAGGGACTCCTGGCATTATGTTCGCAAACATAAAGCCCCCACAGCACATTCCATATGTACACACTCACATGGACCTCATTGTCTTCTCCAAAGCCTCACTGTCACCCACTGTAAGCCAAGAACTCAAAACATACACATCTGCCTATTACACCAGCCCACTTTAACAATGTGCTATTACACATCCCAGGTCCTTATTATGTTGTCACTTTTGAAAGGTCCATGTCACAGCTGTGAAGCCTCTGCGGAGAGAGTACGACGCCTTTGTATAAAGCCACATTCATGTTTCATGTTTTCATGAACATGTTAGTAAGCACAGCTTGGAATGAGTTGCCACACGTTCATATACTGAGCTTCTTTTTTTTTTTTTTTTTTTTACATCAACAGCACAGTGTGAAGACGATCCTCCTCAGATGAAGTTCAGCATAGTTTATATTTTGTCCAAACATGTGCACACACTCCCAGGGGCGTTGTTTTTTTTTATTGTACATCTCTCAGATGCTTTGCGGGAAACTGTCAGACATAATCATGTATATCTAATGTATTGAAACTGTAAGTGTGCTTTGAGATGAATATCAGGTTGATCGCAGACTTCACAAAAACATCTAGCATGATGTTTCCTACAAAAACACAAACACTGCACATATTTTGCAATGTAGATAACATCTCTCTCTTGTTTTTGTCCCAGGTCGCACTTTTCCCACTCATCCCTATTTCCAAGCCCAGCTGGGGGCAGGACAGCTGTCTCTGTATAACTTACTGAAGGCCTACTCACTGCTGGACCCTGAGGTATCATTTCATTCTTCTCTCTCTCTCTCTCCTTCAGGGGCAGCCCTCTCAGCCCCTCCCCAGGGTTAAACTGTCAACTGTCTTTCAGGCTTAAGCTCCTTTCCACTTCCCTGTTGGTGTAGACATACAAGTTTGTATTTTTTGTCATTGTAGGTGGGCTACTGTCAGGGCCTGTCCTTCATTGCAGGAGTCCTGCTGTTACACATGGGGGAGGAGGATGCCTTCAACATGCTCAAATTTCTAATGTATGACGTCGGGCTTCGTAAACAGTACAGGCCTGACATGATTGTACTGCAGGTAAAATGTCCACACACACACACACACACACACACACTCTGTCAACACTGTCTATTTGTTGGTTGTGTCACCTATCATAGTTAAATCACATCAAGGAGAGGTCTACGTAATAATCAATCAGTGTATTTATCTTTCATTGTCTTTGTGACATTTGATGCATCTCAGCCCTTCCTTTCTCTTTTCAAAAGCACAGTGATGAGGTTATAGCTTCATGTATAAAGAAAGTAAACAGTGAAGCATTATTGGTGGCATTGAGACATGCTTACTAATACCTCTTCTTTACATTCAAATTTAAGGCAATGTGAGGTTTTACTTGAGTGCCTGATTTCACTCTTTGATAGAAGTACTGCAGCTATAGACCGATATACTATGATCAAGGTGAATAGTGCCTAAATTATATACCTTATGGCTGTTGCTTTGCTGTGCTTTCATTCATTTTGACACAAAAGGCAACAGTGGAAAAGATTGAATACGTAAAAGGAGATAACTACTTTAAATCTGTTCCCTTACCTCCGGTGCAACAGGAACCGTTTCAAGAACTTCTCTAGATGTGGTTCAGCGACAAACACTGGTTAACTGCGCCTTTCAGAAACATTCATGATGTTGACTCATCGAAGAAAACAAAAGCAGTACAATCATGCGTCCTCCATGTTATCTTGGTGGCATCTTGCATCTTGCATCTTACATTTTCGAGTGAAGGCTATGTACTGTAGCAATGCTCTAAAGAGTTACTGTAACTGCACTGCAAGAAACCACATACAAAACCATAAAAACGCAAGCTGCCCTGAACGCTCAACAACATGCCGCCAGTCTGATTAGTAAAAAAAAAAAACTAACTGTGGTGTGTTGATGTCAGATTCAGATGTACCAGTTGTCGCGGCTCCTCCATGACTACCACAGGGATCTGTACAGCCACCTGGAGCAGCAAGAGATTGGACCCAGCTTGTACGCCACCCCCTGGTTCCTCACCGCCTTCGCCTCACACTTCCCCCTGGGCTTCGTGGCCAGAGTCTTTGGTAAGCTGTGAGGACTGTGCATGTATCTGCACTCGCACGACAAGCTCCCGTGGTCCCCTCAGACCCTTCATCTGTAGAAATGCTCGGCAGTGTAGATTTAGGAAAGAAGCAGGATGATGGAGCATCCGCAGAGATGTTTACTTTATCCCCCTGGTTAACTTTTCTAATTAGATTATGAATCCAGGGTAAAGCGAGGGGGGGAGAAAAGTGGTGGAACCGGATGAAAACGAGGAAACTATGATTCAACACTTGGCAAATCAGGACAAAACTGAAAGTAAAGTACATTCAAGGAATTAAGTTAGTTTGGCGGTAGAGGAAATAAGATGGGAGAGGAATTATATTTTGTGAAAGTATTAACTACAAGTTTTAGTTTGTCCATCGAAACCTTTCAGCTCCTTTGAACTCGAGGCTTTAATAGTGAGTCATGTAGATTCAGACACATTTTTGATAAAGTCTCTGTTAGTCAGTTACAGACTCTCTTCTGATGTTGATCTTTTATCGCACCACACCCACAGCCCCTTGGTGAATGTCCTTTCTTTTATATCTACGCTTCTCTCTCCCTCATTCCCTCCTTACTGTTGTTTTCATGCCCAATTTCTTACATGGTGCTCAGTCACTGAACCAGACTCTCTGGCTCCTCATGCTCATCTGAGCATAACACCACGGTTGTGTATCTGCACGAGTGCACGACGTGTATGCGTGCGCACACATGAGTGCGTGTGTGTGTGTGTGTGTGTGTGTAAAAGGCCATCATCATAGCACTGTGAAGTCTTTGGCATCATATGTGGAGCTCCACACCTCCACGCCCAGTCCTTAATCTGTTGTATGATCTCATGAAATGCTGCCCCACCCTGATGCATTCAAAGCACACACAAATACACACACCTACTGACATACCATATTACCCGTGACCTATATTTATGTTTGCTTTAACCTTTTCACTTATGTCAGACCATATGTCATTGTCAACAGTCATCACAATAAGGTGTGTCGTCACCCGTTTAATTAATGTAACAGTAAGTAATTCAGACACACGTCATACCACAGTCTTTTCTAACGTCCTACCTTTCCATCTTTGTTTTTCCTCCTTTGTTGTCTTGGACGCCTTTCTTTTGTCTGTCAGATATGTTGTTCCTGCAGGGGTCAGAGGTCGTCTTCAAGGTGGCCTTGAGCCTGCTGGGGAGCCACAAGCCTCTGATCCTGCAGCATGACAGCCTGGAGTCCATCGTGGACTTCATCAAGACCACCCTGCCCAACCTTGGCCTGGTGCAGATGGAGAAAACCATCAACCAGGTTAGAAAAAGAGACACTGCACAGCCTAACCAGAATACATGTGTTTAATTACATACAAGATACAGTAAGCAAGAAAAAAAACATACACTGGTTAATTCTTAATAATGTTGTTATTGCTGTCATTGTTTGTCCATCTCGTAATTTTCTATCTGTGGTATTAAGATTTAAACATTTGATTTATTTCTACTATATATAAATCCATAAATCAGACAACTGCCACTAGATTACTTTGATTCTAGAGAATAGTTCGCAGTGTCGTTATTCTGTCTTCAAAGCTGATTGTTGAACATTTATTTGAATAGCGCTTGGTTTTGTCCTTTTCATGGGATTATGTTAACAGTGAAACCGGTATACATTATCACTAGATTTATTTAATCCAGCATCACATGCGGCAGCGATTGCTATCAATTTAATGGGAGGTTGAAGTAATTTGCATAGGCTGGGCCTGGGTGACAAGTGGATCAGTGGTTAAATGACCTTTTGTAACATAACTGATGCGCTATATCTGATATTATGCTTGAGTGCTTAGGTGTGTGTTCATACCAGATGAGGGCAACTGATGGGTGGAGTGAGAACAAAGTCATTTAACCTCCAACTCTTACGTCACTATTTATGGCAGAAAAACAGTGAAACTAGTGCATGTCAATAACAAGAGCGTCATGTATTGAATGACTTGAGTGTCCTCTGATCAGATAAGGGGAGTGAGTCTTGTGTAAGCTATGAGACTTCTTCAAGGTATAATTTGGGCAATTTTGTCTTTATTGCGAGTCATGAGATAAACATGCTCATGGGGAAAAGACATGCAGCAAAGGTCAGTGGGCTGGATTTGAATCCATGGCTGCTGCAGGTAAAACACAAAGCACATGCCATACGTGTGCTAGCAGGTGAGTCAGAGAGGCACCTACAGCATTAGTCATGAACATATGTGATGTGTAGGTGTGTAATGTAAGTATGTACTGTACGTTGGCTTGCGATGGGAGTGGCTGACGGGAATATTTGATTCAATCTGATTTGATTGTTGAGCCTAATGCATGCGCAGTGACATTATCAACGTACGCCATAGTTTAGGAAATACGCCGTTCCCTTTACCTAAACCTGATTTGCATGAGATAGCAAGGGTGTTGAGTCATGTTATAACTCACTGTTTTTCCCCTCCAGTGCCAACTATTCCCATCAGGTCTATGTAACCTATGTCTATGTGAAATGAAGAGTGACTAACAGTTTCCTACAAAAAAAAAAGATAAAATAACAGAGTGTACAGGGTGTGTGGTTCCCTGTGTGCTGAACATCTCTCCAGTGTTTAAGCTCTACAATCGAACAGAAATCTAAAACACGCAAGTCCAAGATTACAACTGACTTGGTTGTGAGAATTTCCTGTTTCATACTGTATGACCTTTTGTTTACAGTTTTGGCCATGGTGCCTATCAGTAATGATAACACTGTACTTGCAGAGGTAAGCTGCTGATATTTGAGAACACGGAAACATAATAAAAACACTCAGATCCTCTTACAAGTTTTAAGCAAATCTGCAGATTAGCCAAACTTATATGGAAAGGAAAACTATTCCTGTTATTATCACCTGTCTATCAAAAGACCTTAGCATTCTACACTTGGTTATGTAATGAGAAATCATTGTTCCCTTTAAGTTTTACGCCCAGATCCCGCTAAACCGAAAAACATAGGAAAAAGAGTGTGCAGTGTGTCTTTACTGTGTAGGCAAAAAGTGAAAAGATATATTTGACGTTTGGTAGATGCTGCTGTCTATGAACTGCAAACAAGAAGGTGAAATTTAAGGATTGTACAACTGGGGTCGTAACACAAATATTCTCCAACAGACACCAAAGGCGTTTGTAATAATTGTCAGGGTGCTGGCATTCAGCCGAACCCTGCTGGTGTTCACAGTGCAAAACTGAACGTTTTCATGCTGTTGGCTTGTTTACACACTGTTTGATCTTTGCTTTTCCTGCCAGACTTGCTTTAATAGTAATGTCATCATGTTCCCAGATTACTCATCCTGTTTCACATCTTTTCCAAGTGCAGTGTTAACAGCAGTTTATGTATACAGTGGCTTCATTTGTATTTGTGAATGGAAATTTTTTGTTCATCTAGATTCTGTCATCTGTCATTTTGCTAAACCAGTTTCTCATAATGAGCCCATGTGTGTCTATTAGGTTTGTGAGATGGATGTATCTAAGCAGCTCCAGGCCTATGAGGTGGAGTACCACGTCCTGCAGGATGAGCTGCTGGACACGCCCCCCACCCTCAACCAGCACCAGCGAGCTGCACAGCTGGAAAGGACCAATCAGAGCCTCCGACAGCAGAACCTCGACCTGCTCGAGGAGCTCCAGGTACACATGTGCATATCACACATTAAAGGGATAGTTCAACATTTTGGCAAATTGGTCCATTGCCATAATCCCTATAGTTTTAGGAGTAGGTTTGTTACCTTTAATTGTTGGTGCAAGTGTTTTTAGATCGGAGGGGCAGAGCCGCGAGCTGCTCAGAGCTATGCTACGGAGGCTAATGGGATTTCTTGGTTTCCCTCATCAAACCCATCAAATACACAATCCAACAACTCCAAAACGCTCTTGTGGACAAGTTGTGACCTGCACATTCACCACGCTATGAGATAATAACAGAACATTACCAGACAGAGTTGTTTTCGAGGTAAATTCATGCAAAACCGCTGATGCGCGTGCCCATCGGGGACAGTTTTTCGGCAAGAAATCTCTGCATTTGCCTCGAAAACAACTCTGTCTCGTAACGTTCTGTTATTATCTCATAGCGTGGTGAATGTGCAGGTCACAACTTGTCCACCAGAGCGTTTTGGAGTTGTTGGATTGTGTATTTGATGGGTTTGATGAGGGAAACCAAGAAATCCCATGAGCCTCGGTAGCGTAGCTCTGCTCTGCCGTTCTAAAAATAGCTTGCGCTGACAATTAAAGGTAACGTACCTACTCTTAAGACTATAGGAATTATGGCAATGGGCCAATTCGCCAAAATGTTGAACTATCTCTTTAACAAACAAGTAAGTTAATGTCAATGTTGCTTTGGTTTGGTTTTAACCGTCTCCTGGTCCTGTCCTCTCAGGTGTCCCAGGCCCGTGTGTGCAGCCTGGAGAGTCGAGTGGAGTCCTTGGTCCAGTCGGAGGGGCGACTGAGGGAGCAGGTTTCTGCGCTGGAGGATGAGAAGAAGCAGCTGCTGAACACCGTCACGCACCTGCAGGAACTCCTCACCAGCCTCGGCATACACAGCCCCCCTGATGGACACACACTCCCCTCGCCCTCTGAAGGACACGCAGCCTCAGCAGCAGCAGCAGCAGCACAGACAGAAGACAGAAGAAGAGAGGGGCTGGCCAACAGGACTCCCCACCCACTCGCTCCTCCAGAGGGTTCATAACTACAAATGATACATTTCCAAACAGTAAGGTCGACCAGAGGGGGGGGGGCCGGCTGTGGAAGACCCAGGAGGAGAGGATCGAGGGAGCAGTCAAGATGACTCCCTATCCTGACCTTTGTCCTCTTCCCAGCTCCAGAATGTTTTAATAAAGAAAGAGGCGGCACAGAGGAAGTTGGATGTAGGAACGGGGAAGAAGAAGAATGGAAATACAACAAAAATGGGGATGAGGTAAAGAGAGAAAGGAAAATAAAAGATGGCACCCTTGAGTATTATCCTAAAACGTTTCACATGCCCTCTTCCATCTCTCTAACAAATATAAATGAACTTGTGATTTGACCAACAATCCCCAAAGATAGCACTGTCTCACTGGGCCTGTGCTGAAAAAACAAACAACAGTTACATTTGCACCTGTATTTGTATGTTTGTGTCTTTGAATGTCTGTGAGTGCTGTCACCCGTGTATTTTATGCTCCTATGAGAGCATTTGTTTAACTGCGTTTCATGCAAAAAGGCTAAACTAGCCAAAGACTGTCCCTGTTTATGTAAAACAAGCTCGAACAAAGACTCAGATTCTCAGATAGCATCCCGAAGCTATGATCAAGCACTCTCACACTCCACAGAAAAGAAGTACAAAGATAAACACGTCTCCAAAGAAGAGTTACAAGAAATTGAAATGAAGGGACGGGTGAAGAGATAAACTTCATGACAAAGTATTTTTCTGTAACAAAAAAAAAGGTTGAATAAAATTTAATTTAAACAATGCAAGAGCTTGGATGGTGGTGCTCATATTCAGAGGTCAGAGGCGAACATTTTTTTGTTTCCTCCGCTTTTCTAGTCTTCCACTGTGTTTGCCTCCTGATCCTGTATTTAAACTTCATTTAGTTACAGTACCCCGCAGGAGGAGTAACACAATAAATAAAGTCCATTTCACATCCTGTTTTTTCCACCTTCGAATACACGCCAGTCTGTGTAGGAAGGGAAATAGATGCAGTTTCAGCAGAAAACTGTAAAACAGTAGTGTTGGCTTTCCAGTGAGAGGAATTACACATTACTTAAATTGCTACACACATTACTTTAAATTGCTACAAAACAAACTTATGTCTGAAATTTCAATAGGAGACCTCTGCTGTTGAGACAATCTGTCAGCTAGAAATCATTTACTGTATTCAACACACTGAATTCATTCAAGCCAAGCTGCAGCTTGGTGTGTTCCTATGTGAATGTCTAAATATGTCACTGCGTGTTTGTGCACTTCACTGATCGGCAAATCTGTTGATTTACACTGTAAAGATACTTTGTTCTTATTCCTGACTCTCATTGCACATGTTTTTTGTTTTATTGATTATTACTGTTGTTGTAATGTACTTTAAAATACATTTCATATACTTTAAGCACATCCGAAGCTGAGTTTTTTTATTTGTTTTTTTTTACATATGCATGAACACAGTATGAACTTGCAATGTGTCAGAAATGGTATAGACTTTATGTCGTCTTGTCAAAACACGTCACTCAATTTGAATGTCATGGCCTTGATATAAGGTTTCAGGCATATGGAAATGTACTGTACACACAGTACTTAGACTTAGAGTACAGACGTGTATTTGTTTTCAGGAATACCTCTTGAGGTTGGAGGGAAAAAAACATGTTGGGGCAAGTTATGGCTCTGTTAGCATGCATGCATGTGTGTACACAACAGAAAAGGCACCAACAGAAGAACCTGAACAAAAAAAAAAAGATACAAATCCAAAATAAAGGAAGAAATGTTTGATTTTCAATGATTAAAAAAAATATATAGTTTCTATATGTAGTTATTAACTATATACTATATTCCACTTGCTCAGATTTTTCCAAATGATTGTGCCTTTTTTTGTACCTATGTAGGTATACAGATAGATCCACCTTGGGGTAACAGGAGGATACAATTGAACTCCTGGCAAAGTGTTTTTCTCCTCACATTCCTGAACGTGTTTGAGGTTCTCTGAGGCCCATTAATCAAGCAGCTGGTCAGACTGGAGCTGCCTACTCATCAGGATGTTTCTGTTTATGCAAGTGATCATTAATAGTAACTAAAGAACTATCCTGAAGTCATTAAAGGTATCTCTCTCTTTCTGGGTGTGTGCGCGCGCGACTATAAAAGAAAAAACAACAACAAGAGAAGTCCTTGGGCGGGCAGGTTTTTTGTTTCACGTGTTTGTCTAGTTTTTGAAAGGCGGTAAACAATCTCAAACTTCATCAACCACGACTCCAAAATATTGTCAACTTTTTTTTAGGTAGATTGAAAATGTATTTAGCAAGAATTGGATGGTATATGTTTACAGTCAAACCTTTTCGTGCACTGTAGGCTCAATTTTTGATAAATCAAACATCTGTGTGGATCGTTTGTGGACGACAGTCTGAAGATGCTCTCTTACAAGTTTGGTGTCAATTGAGCAAAAACTGGGGGAGGAGATTTTTAATAAGTTTTATAGTTTTTGAAAAAAAAAAACAGTGATGGACTTCATAATTTGTAATGAGTTTAAGTAGACAAAAGTTTCTGCTTAACCTTTTTTATCATTCTGTTTTTTCACAGTTTGCTCCACATGGACTTGAAAAAAAATTGTAATACATTATTTTTATACTCCCAGAAAATTATTTTTGATTTTGATTTTTTCACACTGACTTCATTATTATAATTGCTATTATTATTATTATTATTACTGTCACTTTATTAAATGGGGGTAAATTGTAGGGGGGGGGGGCTCCAGACATGCTGCACTGTAAATGACCTCTGACTTGTTTGCGGAGGAGGAAAAGACAAAAGACTTTCTCAAACATGTACCAACGGAAAAAAAAATTGTTATTAATATTAATACCATCATCAATATTGTCAATGGACTCTTACAGTGATCAACCTGTTTCAAGGAAACAATGATATCTTGATCCAAAACAAACACTGCGCTGAATGGAGATTTCCATGAAGCAGCAAGAGAGTGAGCCAGGATCTTTACGTAATATCCAGAAGCTGGGCACGCCCTCCTCCTGCTTTAATGAGACTGATCATCATCAGGTAAAGTGTATGACGGCTCAGTATGTGGCCCCACCCTGCAGACCACCGTAACCACCCTCTCTCTCAGAGGTTGATGCAGTTAATCTGTAATGAGCTCCTGGATTTTCTCTAAGCTACCGAACCCCTGACTGAGCAGCCCAGCCCATCTTGTGTGTCTGTGTTACAGGCTCAGTCATCATGCAGTGTTGCAACAGCTTAGATTTTGTATAGTGTGTGTGTGTGTGTGTGTGTGTGTGTGTGTGTGTGTGTGTGTGTGCACCTGCCTTGTCAGGGCACAAACAGGAGCTTCTTGCGTGACTGTGGCTCACACTCCACATCTGTAGACATATTCTTTTAATTCTCTGGTTGAGTGAACCGACAAGGAGCAGGATCACCCGCCACCTAGAGCGCTGCCTACGCTGTGTGTAAACAGCATATGTGTACAGTGTGTGTGTGTGTGTGTGTGTGTGAGCCAGCTGTGTCTATGCCAGCGGTGAGCAGACTGCCAGGGGTTGTACCGTTGCCCATATTTTTTTTGTTTTATTTGACTTGGCATCTGTTCACCCTTCCACACTCCACCTCGGCCCTGCCCTGCCCTGCCCTGTGCCCAGCTCCACCACAGCGCCTCTGTTGTTGTCCTGCGACTCTCTGACTTCAACACGGTCTTCAGTGAGTCTGAGAGTGGGCTTGTCCTACTGAGGATGTGATCATTACATTCCCATTATAGGGTTAGGGTTATATTTTACGTTGGTGGCTTTACAACAAAGGTTATCAAGTTCTGTTTCTACTAGTAATTCTAATGAATGATTTGTGTGTGTGTGTGTGTGTGTGTGTGTGTGTGTGTGTGTGTGTGTGTGTGTGTGTGTGTGTGTGTGTGTGTGCATGGACTGGTGGTAGACGTAATGTCTCTAAAGAGTTGAATTCAATTGCTTTCGTAGTGATTAAAGGGGTTGGGAAAATGTTTATTTCTCACATAGTTTGGAGATGGAGATGTATAATTAGAGTAAGAGTGTAGTACAGACACTCTGCGCTGCGGCAATACAATTATTACCTTTTACAGTAGCATGCCCACAAAATAGTGGATGTAGTCCAGAGTGCAATTATTACACAAAAACAATGTAATGCTGATAATTATTATAGAAAAACCCTGTGATTAGTCAAACTGTAAGTCAACAGCACTAGTGTTGTTATGTTTGCAGTTATTTGGTTTGAATTACTGGTAAGAAAAAAAGAGTTCAGCAGAGGTTAGGATGTTTTTAAAAGACAACGTTGCAGTTAACAAGGAGCTGTTGTGGTGTTTTAGTGTGGGGTGTTGAACCGTGTGCAAACTGCAGCTGTTACTGTACCTGTGCCATCTCACCTTTAGCCTTTACACACCAACTGAAAGCAGCTTCACACTTTTATGTGGTGTATAAAGTAATTCCAATGGATGTAATCATTAATGATGCTCTGTTTAAAGCCACGTAACAGCACATCAGGTGCGAAGATGAGAGTGCACTGGTCAGTACAAAAGGTCAAACGGTGTTAGTAAGTAACAGCTCATAAAGCTCTAAAGCAGCACTAAATCTTGATAAGCTGCTACTTTACCTGAAGCACCTGGATAATTCAGAGTGATGGAGGCTGTAAAGTCAGCTCCTGATTGTACTGGCCCTGTTGACAATGACACCCAGACGTGTGATGGCTCGATTGGGCTGGTAACCGTGTTGCCCGATGTCAGTTTCTCAATCTGAATTATAGCTGCTGCGCAGCAGTGTTCATGGCCGGGCAATTTTAGGCTAAATTTGTCAATTTGAAAGTGAAGATTACAAAGCTGTAGCACATAAGGTTGATTTGTTATGAATTTTCAAAGTTTTGTCATTTAGAGGCATGCTGTAACACCACCATCAGGACTATTGTCTTGTGTTTCCAGTTGAGGACATCCGGCATTTTGATGTGTCCTCATGTCGTCACCCTAGCTGGGGCTTGAACTGTGTGGATCGTTTGTGGAGGACAGTCTGAAGATGCTCTCTTGCAAGTTTGGTGTCAGTTGAGCAGAAAATTGTGGGAGGAGATAGGTTTAATAAGTTAATGAGTTTAAGTAGACAAAAGTTTCAGCAGTATTGGGGCTACATTTTGGTGAAAGTTTCAAAACTGTAGTAGGTAGGCAGGTAGGTAGGACTTTTCAAAGTTTTTAAATTTAAACGCTTATTGTGCCCCTCCCAGGAGGAATTTTGGCATGTCCACACTGTCGTCCTCTGTGAATGCTTCACAATGCACTTAACATTTGCATACTTGTGTCTGACATATTTTGCACATTTCCTCATTGTTGCACAGCCCACATACACACTGACTGCAGTAAACACTTAAGCTTCTTAGTAATTTCAATTTAAAACACTAATTTAATACTTTGTACATTATTGATCATTTATTTTTCATTAAGTTTTTTTTTATTGTTTATTATTCCCTGCACACTACTGTTTTTGCTCAGTCAATCTCCCATGGTAACTAAAATAAATATGTATTACATCATCATACTATACATGTGCAGGAACACATAATAGAAACAAAGAAGAAAAACTGTTTTTGAAGAAGTTCTTGACAAGGAAATTGCACACACAGCCCACCCTGTGCATTTCAACATCACTGTCTGTGTAAGTATGCGTGCAAATGTGTGTGTGTGTGTGTGTGTGTGTGTGTGTGTGTGTGTGTGTGTGTGTGTGTGTGTGTGTGTGTGTGTGTGTGTTTGCGTTTCGCCACAACACCCAGATATTGCAGCTCCACATGTCCAAACTGATAGTTAACATGTTTATGTTGCATAATGTTAGATTCAGTGGATAATACACACATTCCCATGTAATCCTACAGAATTTAACTTCATTTAAAAGTGCAGGTTTTTGTTTGTTTGTTGGTGTTTTTCGTGCTTGTGCGTGCCGTGCGTGTGTGTGTGTGTGTTCTCCCCAGCCAGAGTTATTTGATTGACACATCACAATTTATGAAAATTGAAAACACTTCCTTCTGCTTCTTATTTTTGTTATCTGTCTTGTTTGTTCTGCAGTAAACAGCAGAAGCAACGCTGCTGCCTCATGTTTGGTTTCTTCTCTTTGTGTGTAGTTTTCATGTTGTGGCTCTTTGAAAACACGCTCCTCAGACAACAGGAGCTTTTTTTACATCATCACTTTGTACTTCCTCTGTGTGCTGAAGGTTAACCAATCATTGTTTGATATGATAAACTGTAATAAATTAAAAGATAAAGCCTTAGTTAATGGTTACAGAACAATGATTTATTGATAATTTATAGGAGCTCATTGATATTTATGAATTAAAGGTCATAAACGAATCTGATCTGCAGGAGGCCACACCCTCACAAATTGTTCAGGTTAATTATTATGTTACACCATGTGATTTATCTGTCAAGCGTGTTTAAAGGCCATATATATAGGATAGAAAAGATCAAACGTAAATCTGGGCATGTTGGGGCCGCCATGTTGAGTCTGATCAGGACTGACATGACTGGCCTGTTTCTTCTCGCTTCAAGGACTCAAATGTGAACGTCACATAAAACTTCTAACTCACTGGTCAATATCAGAATCAAAAAACTCATTGAAGCCTGTATATATTTTACTTATGGTCAGAGATCTGGAACAATGATACTATACAGACAGATTTTGAAACAACAACTTTAGTCGTCATTACGTAAATTCATTGCAATAACTATAAATGCTAAATATTTGGGGTTTTGTTTTTTGTAGTGCCCTGTACTCAGGTATACGGTGGCCCTGAGTGGTCCACGCACAGAAAACACATGATGCAATGACGCGCATGTGCTTCAAATTCAGTAAACAACTTCATACATTTGAAAGTAAGGTGAGTGTGTTTTGTTAATTATAACGTCAATATCACATGACTCTGAAATTATTGAAAATATGTATTGTTAGCTTAGCAATACTATTATGTAAATTGGGTTTGTCTTTTTTTGTGGCCCCAGAAACGCTTATGTTGTGTGGCACAGTGGTTAGCACTGTTGCCTCACAGCAAGAAGGTCCTGGGTTCGAATCCCGGGCCGCCCAGGGCCTTTCTGTGTGGAGTTTGCATGTTCTCCCCGTGTCTGCGTGGGTTTCCTCCGGGTGCTCCGGTTTCCCCCACCACTAAAAAAACATGTCGGCTAGGTTAATCCTCCAGTCAGCGCCCCTGACCAAAGGCACTGGCTCATAATCTGGAGTTGGTCCCCGGGCGCCGCACCGTGGCTGCCCACTGCTCCTCAGGGATGGGTTAAATGCAGAGAAAGAATTTCACTGTACTAGCTGTATATGTGACTTTACCTTTGTTGTTTGTGTCTTTGCGTGTGTTTTCCTAAATTGTAGAGCCGTCAAGGTCGCTGTACGAGTAGCCCAGTTAAGTGAATGCACTTAAAGTTACTTTTCCACTGCAGAGTATTTGTGAGTTGAAGAGCAGAGTGAGCTGCAGAGCCTCAGCCGGTGACCTCAGAGAGAGAGGCCCAGATTATGAAAGAGGCAGATTGTAGTCGTCGTCCTGCTGAGTCACAAACTGCCAAGAAAAGGGTTAACAGAGAAAAGACATCCTCCAGGGAAAACTGGGCAGGATGATGTTACAGGATTGGTGTCCATGTGTCCGTGAGTCCATGTGTGTGTGTGTGTGTCCACATGTCTGTGGTTGTGTGAATCAATGTGTGTGTCAGAGTCTGTGTGTAAGGGTGTTGCTGTTTGTTGTAGAAGGTCAGGCGCCACAGTTTGGGTGTGACCAGCGCTGTCCTGTCAGCACATCAAGTGTCCACACAACCCCACCCTTTACCCCCTGCTCGCTCTCTCTCTCTCTCTCTCTCTCTCTCTCTCTCTCTCTCTCTCTCTCTCTCTCTCTCTCTCTCTCTCTCTCTCTCTCTCTCTCTCTCTCTCTCTCTCTCTTACCCTCTTTCTTCTTCCCTTCCTCAGAGCCAGGGTGTAACCAAGACTCTACTTGTCAGTTACTCAAATCTGTAAAAGGAGAGGGGGGTCTTTGTGTGTGTGTGTGTGTGTGTGTGTGTGTGTGTGTGTGTGTGTGTGTGTGTGTGTGTGTGTGTGTGTGTGTGTGTGCGCGCGCGCGCAGCAGGCAGAGGCAGCAGGCAGGTTTTCTTGAACAATAAAGTTGTCTGTTGGTTATTTCTGAACCCTGGAGAGGAAGCACTACTCCCTGCAGGGTGGGGAGACGATTCACAGAGCCCCCACCCAAACTCACACACATACACACACACACACACACACACACACACACACTCACTAGTGTGCAAACAAATACACACACATTGATCCATCCAGTGGCACATGGTTCACATGCTCATACTGGCTATATCTGAAACCCAGAGTCTCTCTCAGTGTGGTGCCCCACCCTGCCCCTGCAGGAATCTGTAATTGTGTGGAAGGAATCATCCAATATCGAGCTGGGCGTCGTTCCAGTTTGGGTCTGAATAACTGGATGATTTCCCCTACTTACTGTACACTTCCAACAAACACTGAACCGGTCGACTATATGACCTTTTATCTGAGCGCTTGAAGGAAGCTTAAATTATAGCTTTGGTGTAAACATGTTTTATTGTGTCTTGTTTGTCAATAGGAGGAGGAAATTGATTTCTTGTGCATTAACCCACGTAACAGTACTTGAGTTCAGTTCAGTAACATACATTATGTCAACAATAGATGTAAAATCTTGGTATCCATTCAAGTTGCCCTCCAGTGGTGGTAAATTAAAATATGATCACAGCTTAACGTTATCAGTCGAAATTTAGACAGATTTTTGGCAGGGAACAAATTTTGCATCTGGCTCAAAGGGTTTGCACATGCTAGATCTGCACATGGTGTGACACTATGGAGATGGATTACAGAAGCACTGAGAGGCTTTGTGAAGCTGCACTTTTCTGTGCACAGCTGCGTTTTGAGCGAACTGATAACATCTGCTTGCTAGTATGCTTACAAAGTCAATGTAATCATGCTGGTGTGTGTATATGCTCACCCTCCGTCTTCAGTGTGTCTGCATGGTGCGGTACAGTTTGCTATTTAGCACTTAACGCAAAGTACAACCAAGGCTGATAGGGCACATCAGGTGTTTCCTGACAAAACATTACAAATAAAAAGTGATTAGATACCACCATCAAAGTCAGGAGACCGTCAGATTTATTACAATTTATAACCATTTAATTTGTTTTTGAGGTATTTCACTGAAAACTATAAAACCGAACCGCAGCAGCCATGGGTTTGAATGGGACCCAGTGTCTCTCTCTTTATGTCATCACCTCTCTCGCCTTAACTTTCCTCTCTCTATCCTATCACAATAAAGGCAAAAATGCCACAGAAAAGTAATAATAACAATAGTTTGCAGTGCCAACTTTGCATTGCAGATTTCAAAACCAAGTTCACAGGAAAAAGAAAAGGAAAATAAGGATAAAAAAGACTAAAAGCAAGAGAAATAGAGAAATAAATCCCAAATAAAACGAAAAATATTTAAGAGGTATTTAAGAAACCTTTAATGATGTGATTTGATCTGGCTACTCTGAGCGTCTTTTTCACTGAGCAGCAGTTTTTTCAGTTTTCAACCTGCCAAGGGGCGTGCTCAGAGACAGAACATGCTGCTGCTAATATGCAAAGCAGATGGTATGTGTGAGATATATACTGTAGGCGGGGGCTTGGTGTTCAGGCTGCACGTGTGTGTATCTGTTTGAGTGTGTTTGGCATTTAGAGCCTCCGAGGGTTGTACAGCAGCAGGATGAAAGATGCCAAACTGCAGGGTTATTATATGACAGACGTATGACAGTGTTTATGCACTCTGCTCTGATGTGCTTTTTAGTGACCACAGTATTAGTTACTATTAAAGGAATAGTTCAGCTTTTTGGCAAATCGCCTATTGCCATAATCCCTATAGTCATAGGAGTTGGTTCATTACCTTTAATTAATGTTGTTGCATGTTGTTTTTAGATCGGCGGGGCAGAAACCCGAGCTGCTCAGCAAACACAATGGAGGTGAATGGTACAGGTTCCTTATCCCTCATCAAACTCAAAAAATACACAATCCAACAACTCCAAAATGCTCTCATGGAGAAGTTGTGACCTGTACATTCACCACGTTATGAAATAATAATGAAACATTACGAGACAACTACATTCCAGACACGGCTGCTGGGCGGAGCGATTTCAAAAGCACAAGTAGTTCAGAGTATTTGCTTCATGTGTCGTAATGTTACATAAGGCTATTATTTCATAGCTGTACTGTTCACCTCTATTGTGTTCGCTGAGTCTGTTTCTCTTTTATTTGCTGGTTTGTGTCTCTCACTGTGAAAGACAAGAACAGACTAAATAGCTTGAATGTGTAGTATAGGATTGTGGGGACCAACTTTGAGGAGCTCTTCTGTTTTGTATGGAGCTAGGGCTCCTGCAGGAAAGCTGAAGCTATCCTGTCTGACCCCAGTCGCCCGCTGTCCTCCCAATATAGGCTGCTGCCATCTGGTCGCCGCTTCATGGTACCAAAGGGCAGGACCAACAGATTTAAAAGTTCATTTGTGGCGGGAACTATTGGCCTCATCAATGAGTTGTGATGATCCATCCTCCCGAAACATAGCGCACTGTATCTGTCATATGGTTACATGTGTGTACGTATTGTCGTTTGTTTGTTGGTACATACTGCTGTATCGATGGATGGATGAATGGATGTACTGTTTCAGACCTACATGACAGTGTTTATTCTTACAATCCTACTTGTGCGGTTGCACCATACTGCCTGCATGTCGGTTGTGAATGTGGAGACAGTGCTGTGATTTTTCCCCAGGGAGACGTGCTAATATACTATAACATAGCTTAGAGTGAGACTGATGTTATTACACAAACACATGCAGTATTCATCCACACACACACTGATAGAGACGGAGACGGGCAGATCATAATCTCACGGCCGTCACACTCATATTTTATGGTAGCCATTTTTATGGTAGCCAGAGCTCCACAGCTGTCTCACAGCTGTCAGATAAAGCTGGAAATTATCCTGAGATCATACTCTTACAGTCTCCAGAATTCATTATCTCATTCATTATCTCACTTACGACATGATCAAGTGTAAAACTGTGAATAACAGTGTTTGTTTCTGCCTTTGAGCTACCTTTTTTTTTCTTCTTCTGGTTTTTCTGATAACTTGGCTGCCTCTCTTTCTCTGAATGTCCACAGGCGGCAAAGAGAAATATCAATACAGACTTGTCTTTATCAGTCTGTAATCAAGTGAAAATTAATAAAGACTGGCAGAGCACAAAGAGAAAGGTGTGTGTCTTGAGATGATGCACTGTGTTATTATGAAGTGAAAGATTTTTTCATGATGAGCTGTAAAGAAAATATGGAGAACAACATCTGTTGTTGGTGTCTGAAGTTGCCAACGTCGTTTTGTTTTTGCCCATCGATAGGTGATTTTCAAATTAAGAGTCTGAAGAAAAGTAACAGTATCTTTTCAGTGACAAACACTTTACATCTGTGTTAATGGTATACTGTATGTTTGGGCTGAAAGCCATGTCTCCTCCCTGCCCTGTAGGTTCTTCTTCTGATCTCATTAGAGATCATACATGTATTTATTTATTAGGGCCACGGGCAATCGCACCGGGCACTACTGTTATTGTGTGGATTTTTTCCTAGTTTTCTTTCTTCATCTTCCGGCCTGATTTCGGTTCGCTACTAGTTGCAGGACATATTATATATCAAAACGTGCGTCTTGATCGGGATCGCTGTGCTATTACTTTTCTCAACAGTTTACGAGTTTTTGCGCAAAATTTTGCATTGAAGTCTATGGGACGGACGGGAAAAAAAGAGCGAAAAAGACCAATCATTGGAGTTTAACAAACGTCTACTGCTCAGGCATACTTTCACCTAGAGACTCCATTTAAACTTTAAACAGTAGACACAAGTCTTGTGTATTGGCGTATTACTCCACGTTTTGATAGGTCATATAGTTTTTGATCAATCCCTGATCAATGACCATGATCATTTTTGGAGAAATTATGAGATTATAATGGGTGTGTATTGCACGGAATGTTTGTGTCAGAGTGGGTGACATCATCGGTTAGAGTGGGAGAGATGCCAGAAAAACTCCAGATTTTTTCTCTTTCCAAACTCCAAACGGCCACAATTTACACTCTACACACATAATTTCGGCCACGTTTGTAGACGAGCTCATCCTCGATCTCTTAATCTGCTCAAAATATCAGAGTGATTTACAGAATTTAAACTCTGAGCCTCTAAGTGCGGCCACGTCTGTCTCTGCTCCTCATTGAGTCCAATACAAATATTTTCTGAGAGAAGCAGAACGGCCTGATGTTTTAAAACTGCCAGCGTCGCCAAAATATTTACTGTAGAAACACCAAATCGTACCAAAATTTTCAGGAAGTCCTTAGAGCAATGTGATCTGTGTTTTGTTCTGATAGGAGTTACCGTTTTCTCACCCTAAGCCTAAATGTGAGACCGGTGCAGAGGCAGAAAATGGCTCTTTTTCTCCACGTTTCTGTCTGTCTCAGCCTGCAGGGGCCCCTATCGCCGTGGTAACCTCTTTGATCCTCAGGCCAGAGCTCGTTAACTTCATAAACAATCCACCTGGCGCTCGTTTAAATGTTTATAAACAGAGACACAGCTAAATCAGACTGACACAGGATGCAGCTACTAACTAACTATGTGTCAAGTCAGTCACACACACACACACAGACTCTAGAGCCAGCTTCATGTGATTACAGTCACACACACACACACACACACACAAACACACACACACCTTCATGTGATTAAAACACAGTTAACGTGCAACAGAATTTAAACTTAAACCATGATTTAATCTGGTTTTAAAGTTAAACCTTGTTGGTGTCAAATGCGTCAAATGCCTCTCGTGGGAGCAGCTGATAGAGTCCCCCCCAGCTGAAAGCAGCCCACCCCACCAGCCAGAGGGTCCAGGACCATAGGGACTGCAGTGGAGGAAGGCTGCCTTAACACCCTGCGGCACCCAGTACACAGAAGTTAGACAGGACCAGTCAGCCCATCACCTGGTCCGTTCAACAAATCAGTTTATGCTACTGTGATTTATGTAGCCTAGTTAAATACTACAGTAATCATCATAGTGTATTGGCAGGAAAGACCATTTAAATCTGTATCAAATATCGATTAATGAATTAATCGATAATTTGCATGTTGGTCTTGGTTAAGTACCACCTTGAAAAAAAAAACAATGTTTTGTTGCTTAAGCTATTCAGTCATTCAATGGTATACTAAAATCCATGTGAAAAAAATGCTTCTCACTGTTCTCAGGTCAAATATTTATATGCGATTAAAATGCAATTAATTGCGATTCATTAATTACAAAGCCTCTAATTAATTAGATTAATTGTTTTAATTGAGTCCTGGCCCTATTACACAAGATAAACACACACACACACACACACACACACACACACACACACACACACACACACACACACACACACAGGTAACCTAATGTGGTTACAGCTCCTCCATATCAGTGCTTATAGAAAGATGATCATGTGTCTGTCTGATCAGCTCTGTCTTGACCTTAAGATCGTGGGTTTGATTCCCATGTTGACAGAGATGGCACAACCGGCAGTAGCTCCCGTGGCCCATTCAAAATTTCCCGAGAGGAAATTTTCTAGTTTTTATTATTATCTAGCCAGTTGTCTTATTACACATTGGTGCGGGATGGTCTGTATAATATCCTATCATAATCATGAGAGCAAATAAAGTTTTTCCCTTGTTTATTCACTTTTCTTTGTTTCATACTGCATTTAAAACACTTAAGATCTTCAGTTCAGTTGAAACTAAGCACTATCCTCACACCATAGTTTCAGAATTATGGTTATAAAAATGATAGCATAAAAACAAATATACACATTCTAATGTATGGTTTCATTGTTATGCAAGACAGTTGTCAGAATAACATCACTGGCAGTGTATTAACAATATTTCAGTACGAATTACATTCACTGCAATAATGTAGAAAGTTAAAAACGTACCCTCAAATGAATGGAAACTGCATAGTTTATCTGTCTTTCGTCATTTGACAGTTGAAATAAATGAAACTGTGCAGATGCAACTCCAGTGCTCTGTCATTATTGAATCTTAAATGTAACCAACTATAACAGCAACTGTCAGCTTTTAATAATCTTAAAGTTAAGTGTGAAGGTGTGAAGGTGTGTCTGCAGTGTCTGGTGGCCTTGCTGCTGCTGATTCCCAACACCGACCCAACACCGACAGTGCATTTCCTAATTGTTCCAAATTCACAGAATGTAGAAGAATGTGATATGAATCTGATCCAACATAAATTGCCTGACCCTTGACAGGCTTTGTGAAGTAGAAGGGCACATTTCTGCAGGTAGCCTACTGATGAATTTCTGAAAATATATATTTTTTAAAAGATGTAAACTTGGACTTGAACCATCCTCTGCCTCATCCTCATCTGGGAATCATCATTAGGGCTTTTCAAACATGCAGCAACGCAGCACGACTGACTGTGACTGTAGGAGTGCTTGAGCTTGTGTGATGTAAGTAGTGAAGTAAATTATTACTGACAGTATTTTATTGTTACTGTATTTGGCTATTTGCTCTGTTACAATTTTATTTTATTGCATTATACTGTAATATGTAGGTAACGTTAAAGTACTACTGTATGTTATTCAGTAAACGATTGGTTTGTAGAGAAATATCAAGGCTGGATTTTGGAGTTTTGATAGTGTGAGATTACATTTATCTGTACAAGGTGAGACATGAAAGGAGACGTCTCCCTCGCTGACCTCAAGACACAGACATAACTTATTTATTTACTTTTTCAGCAGCAGCAGCAGCAGCTCCTGTTGTGCTGAGGAATGAAGGTATTATCATGTTTCATCTCACCTCAGTGTCTTGAGGCCTGTGGTTCCAGTGAAATCTCACCTTTCATCTGTCTCCTGTCAATCTCACTGTTTTCCACAGAACCTGCACATTTCTTCTTCTTTTTTATCATTATGATGTATGTTGACATTGTTGATTCGCCACCCTTGGTTAAGCCTAAACAATTATAGGAATGCCTTAAACCCATACTGGTTGATTTTGTATTTTTGCTCATCTGATTTGCAGTGAATCTGATGGGGACACACCTTCACGGTCTTTATGTCCCTGAAAGCAGATATTGAGAGTCTTTGTTGTAACTCTTCTGCCTGACTATTTTTTACCATTGACCACAGAGATGAGTAAGCGTTTGCTGTTGCATGAAACTAAGAAGGTTTTGGTGCGATATAATCTTTGAAGTCAAACAAGGAACCTGAAACGCTTCTCAAACATCAGAACCATCCAGTGTATGCAAAACAGTATTTGAAGTTTGAATGTGACATTTTCTTAAACAAACTGTGACCTAACCTTGGGGTTCAAGCCTTCTGAGAAGTAGATCCAGCCCAGCGTTGGTATGTTCATCCTTCTGCCTGTAGGGATGAAACA
The DNA here is from genome assembly GCF_045865225.1 of Trachurus japonicus. NCBI lineage: Eukaryota > Metazoa > Chordata > Actinopteri > Carangiformes > Carangidae > Trachurus > Trachurus japonicus. The sequence continues at coordinate 17,737,947 of NC_140907.1, forward strand.
TCTCACTTGTAAACAATGTTCCTTTGACAAGTTCAAAACAGTAATGTCAACAGTTCAGCCAAGCAATTTAACTGCATTTTCAGTTTTCAGTTCAGTTTTTTATTTATCAAAACACATACAAATAGCCAGTAGTCTACACAAACTCTAACCGATAAAAGTGTTTCAAAAAGAGTGAATCAATAAATATAGTTTTTTTTTAAATAGTTAGATGAGACAATAGCCTATTGGCTTAGGCGCAAACATGAAACCGATTCCCTAAACCTGTGTGATCTTTATTTATACAGCACTCCTCGAAACCTAGCTGACAAAGAGCTTCACAAGTGACCAATAATCAATCATTTCTAATACCAAATAAGAAGCCTAATTTTCATGATTTTTTGCCTTGGGGTTGTGTGAGGTACTCATGCATCATCGGACGACATCGTCATTATCTGCAGTTGATTCTGATCAGTGCCATAGTTGCACTTGTGCGTATAATATGGTAGCGGGACAGAGGAAATAAATATAGTGCCAAAAGAAGGTGCGAAAGATAAACTTTCGACATGAAGCATATATTTATTGTTTCGTTGGACATTTTTTAAAGTGTCAAACATGTTTTCCCCTGTGCTCCCTGTAGCAACACATCACTCTGTTGCACTGCTAGTGCTCTCAGTCACATCTCTTAACTAGACGATATTTGTTCATAGTAAAATGGATAAAAAGGGGTTCATTTAAAGAATTTTAAAAAATTGTTGTTGTTACCATCTGCAAACTTTTACTCTGCAGGTTACAACGGGGCTTCAAAAGAAACTTCTGGTAAAAAATATTTTCATTTCAATGCTGTATTTTTGGCAGTTTGAAGATGTTAGGCTATATTGGTGCCAAAGTAAAAAAAAAAAAAAAAAGTCAAATAGATGTTTTTTTTTATATTTGAGATACCATCATTACAGATTCCTGCATTTCATCCAGGAACACAACACCAGGTAAAGGCTCCTTGTCACTTTGTCAAAAACAAAGACAGCGTCATGAGCAGGAAAGGCCTGTATCTCTACTTTTTCTAATCATGTTCAAACATTCTCACTGTTTGGTGGTTTCAAATAGACGTACCAGTGAAGCCACAAAACATGGTCCAGGAAGTCCAGCAGGAATAAAAGATTTAAAACCTTATCAGATATCGTTGCACAGTGGTTTATAGACCCATGAGACAGGAGTTTACAACAAAAGTTTGAACCTTTTGTTGTGTGATTATTTCCTGTAGAAACAGATTACATGTAGTTCATTTACCATGAATGTGTAGTTGCACATATGTGATTAGCCACCACAGCTCCTTAGTGGAATACATCACATTATGTCAAAGCAAAAAAAATTTAACCATTCAATTTTATGACTGTATCAACACAATGGCCCAGAACCGTAGTGGTGTGCAGTGTGCCAGGTATAAAGTCAATTTGTTTTATGTTTTTTTTACTTCATGCTTAAAGACAATTGGCTGCTGACTGAGTCCTTATGAGGAATTATGAAAGATCACAACTGTTTTGTTAAGTTGTTCATGTTATGTTATGCAGACAGGCTGCAGGACTTCCTTGTATGGGCTATTTTGTGTATGGTGAGAGATGACAGAGCAAGAATGCTTATCAGAACTTTTTTGATGTGATTTATTTATTTTACATTTTTCTGTTTCAATTTAGTCATTGGAATAAACTTAATACATTTTTCTCTGTCACATACCCACATGGCCCAGCCTGCTGTCAATCATGCCCTTCTTTCTCAGGGACAAACTATTATTTGCATTGTGTCAGTCATTACAGAAGGCCGTCTGCATGTGTCCTCCCTCCATAACCACACCACGCCCCACTAACCCACCCACACACAACCACACTCCCCTTTCACTTTCTTTTCTCTTTCCCTGGAAACAGTTGCCGTTAACATGACAAATGTTAATGACACAATTGCTTATCTGTGGAATAATAGTAATATAAGTCAACTATGTTTCTACGTCTCAACCCAGCTCGGCTGAGGCAGGATGCCGCCCACCCTGTGTCTGCTCTTCCTCTCCAGTGTCGCTAAGTGTTTGCTGATGACAGTCTTCACTTCACGTGCCTTGATATAACTTATGTTATGATTTACCACTCTGTAAATAAAATTGAAGAGAACTGAGTTATGCCAGTGCATTGCATGAAAGGGTGTTAATCTAAGTTAGCAAGAGTATACAAGTACATACGAGCAGGCTGTGAGGTGCTGGTGAGCTGATACGTTTCCGTCTTTGAGGCATTTGCTGACATAATCATGTTGCAACCTTTTTTCAGGTATACAGCCAGAAATAGGAGACAATCCACCGACATGAAGACATCAAAACTATGAAGGAACACATACGGAGTTATGTTGTAAAAACAAAGAAATAAAAATGCCTTTAATTAATCTGGCATTGTCACGATGACATGTTTAAAATGACTACAATGCGTTTTGGCATCAAGCCAAAGGGAGTCAAAAGTTTTTTTTGACTCCCTGATGAAGGCTTTTGAACATGTCATTGTGACAATGCCAGATTAATTAAAGGCATTTTTATTAACTCAAGAGAGTGCCTTGGAGGCCTTTGTTTTTCCACATCCCTTGGATCCCTCTCCATAGAGCACCTCTAGATTTGAGAAAGGAGCCCACGTAGTTTTGAACATTTTTTGACATACAGAGTTATGTTGTAAACACAAAAACGTTAATTAAAACAAAAGTGTTGTCTGTCACCTGACGTATAAACCCAACTGAGATGGTTTGGGATGGGTTGGACTGCAGAGTGAAGGCGAAACAGCCAACAAGTGCTCAGCACCTCTGGGTACTCCTTCAAGAAAGTTGGAAAACCTTTCCAGGTGATGACCTCATGAATAAAAATAAAGAGAAACTACTTTGACTGGTAGTGTAAATAATGTGGCTCTGAAGTCTTATTGTGAGTTATTACACAAAAACAAGTGGGTGTAATAATAATTTTACAGTTGTAACTCTGCACCGTAATAACAACAGCCAACCTGAACAAGTTGAAAAATGCAAAATGCATGCTGAACAGTGATGTGCCACATAACCTGAAATAGTGACCATTTTTGTGTGTGCGCGGCTCCAGAGAAAACAATTTCTCTCTGTGCAGTTCCAGAGAAAACAATTTGTCTACTTGATACAACAAACACACATCTGAGAATGTTCTTCTGAGGTGAACGCACACACGCCCACACAGACACAAAGAGTGACTGAACACATTCTTCTGGATAATATTAGTTGTTAAGTTTGCACAATGAAGCGTCTTCAGTTACACTCGCATGCACTGACCTGCACACGTATAAACAGCAAGGTATTAGGTACCCAGTGAATTCTGAAACTCAGTCTTTGTCACTTAGGATGACATTGATGAAACTGCACCTCTGCGGGCACAGCAAGACGTCGACACCTGCAGCCTGTTGTTGACTCCTTATTTATATTGGATGCAAAGCAGAAACCAGACTACACACTGCAACACACTACAACAGCCTAAAGGAAAGTCACTGTCTGCTTATTTTATAGCTAATGTCCCTACTCCAAAATTAGCTAATTGGTAATCACCACACCCAAATCTGTACTTGTTATTTCACTCAAAATAACTGATACAATCTGAAATACTGATGTCACACCAGTCTGCCTCTCAACAGGTCAGATTAGAAAATAGGATCTCTGCTGTGTCCCCTGGTGCATTTTATTCTCTAACTCCCTCTTTTCACTCAACAGGATGTGCTCAGAACATGTGCGTCTGACCTTTGCTCTGCTTATTAACGCTGTAGATGCTTAATATAAATGACTCTGACTGAAACTATCCTGCGACAGGATGTAAAGTTATGTCCTGGCTTTAAATCCACTCTTTACACTCAGACACCACAGTACTGTATATGACCTGGATTCAGGACAGCTGCTTCGGGGACACTGAAATCGTGATATCTGTATCTTTTGTGGGAATTTGTGGGAGGGATTACAAACCTCCGGGGGTGGGGCCAAAGGGGAGGCCATGAGAGTTTACATAAACACCAGCATGTAATGAATATCTCTGACTCCATGGTTATCACTCGGTTATCCCCAATACAGATATGACGGAAAAGAGAGCGAGGTGGTGGAGGTTGCTGCCAAGTTTGGACTCATCTTCAGAGCTGTGTCACTGCCTGAGTTAACCACTGATGTGTGAGTGTTCATGACCTTTCACACCTAAGGTAAACTGTTCTGATAAAAGCAGCAACTTCTGTTGTTCTCTGAAAAACATAAACACAACTTTCTTGAGCACATGTCACCGTTAAACGGCATTAGATTTACCACGCAGACTGCATATGTGAAGGAACCACTTATGTTTGCTTGCACACATATATGGTGTTTGCTCTTCACCAAATGAACTCTGACCTTTAGGCCTGCGGAGTACGATTACACTGTAATAATGACGTCAACCAAGCTGCTTTTCACCTGCACCTCAATGCAAAACCAGGAAGGACTCAAACAGCTCCCAACTTCAGACACACTACATTTTGTGAAGTGAAAATCAGTGAAAAATCTGTTTTTTGTCCATAAAGGGTAACAACACAACTAAAAACCACAGTGTACAGGTAAAGTGACATGTGACTTTATGAACTTAAAGATCCCCTCCCATGAAAATCGTGTTTTCGTGCTTTTCACATGTTCCTGTGGCATTTTTCTTGTGTTAGAGCACATATCAGCAGAAAAGGAAGTGCAAAATTGCATTTCTGAGTTTTTCTGCCTTCAAATTGCTGTGAACCAATGGCAGACGCAAACTGGCAGTTTCAGGGAGACTGGAGGTGACGTGTCACAACTCCAGGGGAGGGCACTAGTCCCGCCCCACTCTGCATCTGGCTCAGAGGTGAAGGCCTTGACAGCTCGGTGTAGGTATCAAGGTATAACAGGTGTAGCTCACCTGGTAGAGCAGCTTGCACCGTGAGCAAGGACTATATTCCAGTCTGGGATCAAATCCCAGTGTGTAGTGTTACGTTAAACGCTCTGAATCTGTGATTGTACAATGTCCAGCTGTCAGCGAGGGGGAGCAGGGGCAGGGGGTGGCTGGGCGGGGCGGCGCAGTCTCCGCCCACCCTGCAGAGGTGCATTGCTAATGAGCTGCTGGTTTTAAAATGACCAAAAAGGGTCGCGGGAGGGGGACTTTAAAGGAACTATATGTAAGAAATGCATGGCAAGTAATCATATAATCACTCAATATGTCACCAGAGACTAAGCAATCGTGTTAATTTTAAATACTGATCTGACAACAATAGTACTGCCAGAATATTTGCATTTTATTTGTAGCACACAAATCATGTCTATGTTTTGAATTATGTGTTTTGGCCTGTTGCCACCCTCTGCTCTCTCCCAATCACAAAGTCAGTAGCATTTTGGCATCCTGATCGCCATTTACCACTGAACTGCAGCTAAAAGCATTGTGGATTATGTCTGAAGACCTCGCTGACTCTTAAAAACATATTGACAAAAGCAGAAACAAAACCAGGATCTTACATATAGCTCCTTTAACTACATGACACACTTATACGTTTCCAGCTTGTCTCTATAGGTTCACAATGTACTGTTCATTCAAGTACATAGTTTTCCCTGAGTCATTTCTTGACACAGAAACACAATTACAGCATCTTGCCCAACCTGACCAGCCCTCCATCATGATCCCACCCTGCACACTGTGATACTTCACCTCCTCTCATGCATGCTCCACTTCTCATGCAGACAGAGCTGGCCAAGTTTCAGTAAATGTGTGCACTGACATGAAAGGTTTACATCTACAGTATTATAGAAGCCATCCATGAAATAACAGCTGTCATATCATCTCTTTGTTGTTTTAACAACCAGCGCTGCAGCAGCAACCGGCGCTGCCTCACGTTGCGTCACCTCTGCCAACTAAAGGTTTTTTTTTACCCAGACTGCCCGTTTCTTAGTGAATACATATTTTAAATACGCTTGGCATAGTTTTTTAATCCTGACTGCCTGTTCAGGTTCAGGACAGCGATAAGATCAGAGTATGCACATTTTAAATGATGAACTACAAGGTGGATGATCTGTAGAGCCAGGTGTGAATTAGGCAATAGTAAAAAGTCTTTCACTTCACATGGAGTCATTTAATTTGGTATAAACACCAAAGTATTGCCTGGAGGAGCTTTACTTGAAAATGCAGTGTAAAGCTGGGCTATGGTGAATTAATATAAATATAATATAATATAAATATTAATTCTACATGTATTCAACCTGTTGGCATGAGTTGTGATTGAGCTCTGGTGAAACTTGCTTTCAGTGCATTTCTTCCAGCCCGCCAATCAGAACCAGCCAATATCCGTTGCTGAATGGAAAATGCTGTCACAATCAGTTTGTCTCTGTGCCCTGTAATTATGTTTTTCTCACCTTGTAACAGAAATGCATTTCCTTGTGTGAAGTGCCACACCCTGATTATCAGAGAGAGAGATGCTATCAGGCCCACAGTGTTTCTTATTTTATTGCTTTTATTGACAGTGGACTATCACAACTAACTATCACATTCAGGTTGCTAATGTGTGAAATGTCGCCTGAGTTAGAATAAAAAGGTCTAAGTTTTCAACAAAGGAACCATATAGACTGCAGATACTGTGCTTCCAATTAAACTCTTTAATGTCAATACACATCAGCTATTTTCTTTCATTAGATATGACATTTACTCACCCAGTTGCTCTAGAGCTAAATGTCAATCTTCTTACTTCCCTAAATCTATAGGAGCACATGTACAGTCTGGTGCCATCCCATATGCTTTTATCTGAAATAAAGTTCATTTTATCATGACGACAATGTTGTTGTTGTTGTTGTTGTTGTTGTTGATGATGATGATGAGGTATTATGTCAACTAGCCTATGTGCTTTACTCTTCTAGGTCAAACATAATCAGAGCTGATTCTAATATGTTGACCCCATCATGAATAAAATTTAAGAGAAAAACTAAAACAAACAAAAGTGTGTCATCCAGTGATCATCTATATTATAACAATGACCTCAGTTATATACAACATACATACATACATATAATTTAATCTACACATTCCCAGCAGTGTCACCAAAACCCTAAGAGCCTCATAAAGATAAGTGTAATGGCAGGGCTGTTGTCTGTATGTCCACAATAAAGTGGCTACTGAATGTATAATGAGCTTGCATAAGGTCATGGTATAGGCTACAGACTAGCCTACAGTATAAATAACTTTGAATTAGCACCACTTTCATCTAAAGTTTAGTAGTGCTTTATTTGTATCTCTATGAGATCCATTCAATGAACTGTCTGATGGCTCACCTGAAGGGAAACTGGCACACAACCTACCAATAAAAAACATCTGATCCTGTTTACAGCTGCCTGGTAGCCCTAAAGGTCTATCGTTGAACCCATAATTAATGATTTATCAATATTTGTAGCTGGTTGATAAAATTTTTTGCTGATTAACCGATAATTACTAACGTATAAATCTATGTTAATTTGCTGAGGTCCAGAAAAACAGACCACAATCTCGCTCTCTCTCTCTCTCTCTCTGTGTGTGTGTGTGTGTGTGTGTGTGTGTGTGTGTGTGTGTGTGTGTGTGTGTGATAGCAAGAATAGGCCATAAATCGTTTTATAATTTATGTTATAGTGACAATACAATAGTCAGGTTTCAAAACACTGTTCTTAAAGATAATGGTCGTAGATAATAACTGGCTTGAAAAGTTCCCGCTTGTCTCCACCAAACTTGAAATAAAAATTGCAACACACACACACACACACACACACACACACACACACACACACACACACACACACACACACACACACACACACACACACACACACACACACACACACACACACACACAGGCTGGACCACCCCGCCCCGGTCCCGCCCAGCGGCCCGACCCCATGGAGAACAGACAGCGGATCATGTGACAGAAGAAGCAGTTTCTAAACGACAAAAACGGAGACGCACACAGACACACACACACACACTGACACACAAAACACACACACAGAGAAACACTCAGAGAGAGAGAGAGAGGTTTCGTAACTCAGGGAAGTTTGGTGGAGCCATCGATCACCGGAGCGTCTTGTTTTCCCGGACGGAGCCTGGTGTCAGTGTCACGGCGGAGGACTGAGCGTCGCCTGCGCCACTTTTTCTCCTACGGACCGGTCTGACTCGAGTTTCGCACCGACAAGGAGCCTCTCTACTCTACCGTTCATCCCGACAGACAGCTGTGAAACCACCACCGTCTCTGTCCCTGTCCCCCCCCCAGGAAGAAGTCCGTGTCCTCCATCTGAGAAGTAAGTCCTGGCTGCTCCACACCGACACTCCGAGCTGCTGCTGTCCGGGGCTGGATCATGCGCTGACCCCGCCGGCACACTGCGCTTATTTCCTCTCGGATGTAGTGCGGTGGGGTCTGGAAGTGTTGCCTGGACTTCTTTCTTACTTTTTTCTCTTTTTTTTAGAGAGAGAAAAGTCTATGTTGTGCTGTTGTTAGGTAGTGGACGTGTTGAGCAGAGGCAAACTTTATTATCGGACAGAGGCGCTAGTTAAACGAGATCAAGCTGCGTGTGTGAGTCAAGAGTTGTTTTTAATGACTTATCTTGTAAAAAAAATCTTAAATTTATTGGTGACTAATGATCTTAACACTGAGTAGTCATGCAACAATGAGACAACGCTATATTTAACTTTATGTAGGCTATAACCCATCATCGATAATTAGCTGAAATAAAGCAGTGGTCAAATAGAGGGTTTATGAGGGAAAAGAGAAAGAGTCTCTGTTAGAGTGATCAGCCTGTGGAGCTGTAGCTTCTGTTTTTGACATTTAACAGTGTGACCTCTGGAAGTGTGATTTCTGTTGGGTTCAGATGTGAATGTTTTTAAATGTATATTTATTATAACTGAATAATTGCTCTGTTGTTTACCGTTGAAACCAGAAAATGTCAGAAAATACAAGTTGTGAGAGCCCAAGGTGTCTCATTTCATGTAAAAAGTTAATTAAAAAAATATATCAGGCTATATTTATTCATATATAAATGCACAGATTCTTTACTGTAGGAGTTTGGATTAGGATGTCTTTGCCAGTTTTGCTTAGAATGAGCAGCTGAAAGGATTCATTGATTTTCAGATTAACTGCTGGTTTTCTGTCATGGGACTCATCGATTGATCAACAGACAAACTGGTTTGGCTGTATAGTACTGTAGGCTACAGGTTTTAATGAGTTAAGACTGAATCTGATGCTGATGTGGTGACAGTGAAAGACGAGCTCTCAGTGTCGCTGCCGAGTGTCAGAGCTGAGAGCAGAGTGGAGAGGAGTATATGTGACAGGTGTGTGTGTGAGAGAGAGAGAGAGATTCAAACACTCAGTCACACCTGAGCGTCTCCGTCTTTACCCTCTCATTTCACTGCATCCTTTACAATACACATCTCTCTTTTCTCTCTGTCTGCATATGTGTGTGTGTGTGTGTGTGTGTGTGTGTGTGTTTCTCTGTCTCTCCCTGTTTCCTGTGCTTTGTTTCAAGGCTGAGGCTTGCGTCACACATTCCACTTGGCATATGAAGCCCTTATCCTGTTTAGAGCCTGCGGAGTGAGAGAGAAAAGAGGGAGAAAGAAGGGAGGAGAGAGGGATGTGGATGTGGGGGGTGGATGAGTGGAATGAGGGCGATCTCTCTCTCTCTCTCTCTCTCTCTCTGTGCCTCTCTGTCTTACTCACACTCTTCTCCCACTCTATAAAAGTTTTTAAAAGAAGAAAAAGACATGTTGACCCCATTTGTTTTATTTATTGCTTATTTATTTGTCCCTCATTAGGGCAGGACACACACACACACACACCCCTACCTACACCTCTTTTCCTGAATCAACATACTGATGTTATCTGGTGGAACAAAATGCGCAAGAGTGTACACTCACACACACACACACACACACACACACACACACACACACACACACACACGCTGCTCAAAGGGCATGTCCTAGAGAACATTAGGGCTAAACATTAAACTCCTGGATGCTAAAGCGTTGATGATTCTCCATTAGAAGTGAAGGGGATGAGGACACTGTCGTCCATAGACGGTAGTAAACTTAAAAAGCTGAAACTCGTTACACAACTTCACATGCGTGCCAGCACATGCACGCACACACGCACGCACACATACACACACACACACCCTCACACAGTGTGTCTGTTACCGCTCTTAAACCACTGGATTGAGCCACTGTGACTACATAACCCCCTCCCCACACACACACACACACACACACACACACACACACACACACACACACACTCCTCAACTCCCCATGTTTGAGGTCCATTGAAGTTTTGTCATATTTTGGTTGAAACCCACTTGGTTCTCTCTTCTCCTCTTCTGTCTCTGCCTTGTTCTTTCCACTTCCATTTTGACATAGTTTGGTCAGAGCGCCTGTTTTCTTTGCCCTTTCTCTCCTTCCATCTCCCCCCTACCCCTCCGTTCTCTCATTCTTTGGGTGGTGGTGGTGGTGGTGGTGGTTGGGGGGTAGGAGGAGGAGGGAGGGAGGGAGGGAGGGAGGAGGGGAGGGGGGGTCAGACAGGAAACCACAGGCCCCCTGCAGCAGCACCCCCCATTTGGCTTCACTCTCCTCCTCTCCGTCGTCCTCCTCCCTCTCTTCTTTACACCCCCCGACCCATCACGCAGTGTGGAAATAATAACAGTCAGACTAAACTCTGAGGGCTTCCGCTTCTCTCTCTCTCTCTCTCTTTCTTTCTCTCTTTCTCTGGCTGCCTCTCTCCTTCCCTCCGTCCTCAGTTGTCTGGAAAGCCTCAAAAGTCCGCTCTCTTTGACAAGTTCGGCTGGAGGTGCATGAATGTGTGTGTGTGTGTGTGTGTGTGTCTCCTTGTCGGTGTTTGAGCCTTATGTCAACTCCAGTGTGTCTTAAAAAGTGTGTGTGGATGTGTGTGTGATGATGGATCCTGTTTCCTCTGCCCCCTTCTGATGGCCCCCTCTGGCTTCCCCCCCGAGGTCCTGCGGGCCTGCAGCCCCACAGTCTGCTGGAGAGGACTACGTGCCTGTATGTGTGTGTGTGTGCGTGTGTATGTGTGTGTGTGTTGGAAGGAGTGGGCTAGGCAGCTTGGATGAGGGAATAGGAAGCCAAAATAAGAGGATAGGGGGCTTCAGCAGGGGCCTTAAAGTGAGAGGAGTCAAAAAGTCAGAGCATGTGAGGCGTGATTAGAGGAGTCAGGAGTGGGAAGTGAGGTAAGGGGGTGAAACGAGGGAGTATAGGGAGGTACACTTGGGGGGTGAGTGAATTCGAAGGGGTCAAGGGCAACAGGAGGAGTGTGAAGCAATTAGACAGTGAGCTCAGGAAAAGGAAAAGTGAACCAGTGGAATATTAGCTCGACGCCTTGTATGAGTCACGTAAAGGGATCTTTAATTAAGTAACAATTAATCCTAATCAAGACGATCCACCTTATTCCCCGAGGGAGTAGGTAAAGAGGTGAGCGGCTGTGTGCGCGTCAGACCACAGTGTGTGTGTTTGTGTACATGCAGTCCTTCTCTGTGAGTGTGTTAGCGCTGTTTGAGTCAGGTGGTTTGTGATCGACATGACAGCCTCGGTGTAAGAGAGCAGGGCGGCGACTGACGAGGAGGTATACGAGGTAAAAGAGAAGGAAAAGTAAAAGAATTGAGAGCAGGGAACGTAAGGCTGTAAGTGTTAAAGTGTGTGTGTGTCTGTGTCTGCGTGTGTGTGTGTCTATTGTGGCGTGTTCTTGGACAAAGCTGTTGTCTGGAGGTTTCTGGTCTCTCTGGTGATCTCATCTTCTCCAGCCTGTTGCCATTAGAGTGTGTGTGTGTGTGTGTGTGTGTGTAGTGTGTGCGTGTGTATGAGTGTGAGTGTGTGTGTAGTGTGTGTATGTGTGCAGCCCTGTTTGTGTCTGCGTATGTTCAAGCATGTGTGCGTGTCTGTAATAATTTAGTCCTTTAGTGATTTAGTGTGTGTATTCTGTTGAGCTAGCAGAAACTTGGTGTGCGGCTGTGAGTGTGTATAAGTGTGTGTTTGCGTGTGTGTGTGTGTGTGTGTGTGTGTGTGTGTGTGTGTGTGTGTGTGTGTGTGTGTGTGTGTGTGTGGTTGAGTCGGTAGCCAGGGGCTCCAAGCCACAATATTTTCCCCTTCAGTCATGTTGTTTTATATCATTCATAGAGAGAGAGGGGAGAGAAAAAGAGTGCGGTGTGGTGTGTGTGGTTCAGATAAGTACAGTAGTAGAGACATGAATGATTGTTCAGGAGCGAGTGATGAAGAGAAAGAAGAAGAAGGAGAAGAAGAGGTGTCGAAAAAAAAAGAAGATCTGTCCAAGGTAGAGAGAGAGAGAGAGGGAGAAGAGTGCAGGAAGTGTTTGCTGAGTGGGTTGGGGTTGAGTACACAGTAGCTCTACTGACCTAGAAGGACAATATTTGCAGACCACACTTGACATACACAAACACACACCCACATGTAGTGCAGCGCTGCACGGGGGAGAAAATGCTCCTCAGCGACCCAGGTACGGTGACTTGTTTACTAAATAGGAGCAGTGCACAGTGGCTCCTTCGATGCCCAGCATGCACTGTGCTCTTTAACTTGTTTAAATGCTCAGATAAAGCAGAGGTGCAACAGCTGTCTGGTCTCTGTCCCACAGAAAGTGAGGTCGGTCTGACCTGATCCAGTATTCATTCAGTCAGATGGTCAGAGCAACTGAGGCTGCAGCGAACTATTACTTTTAACATTTCAAAACACAAAGATCAATTCACCATCACTTTACCATATACACCACAAAACGGTGACATTTCACAATTGAGAAACTTATTTGAGGGTATGTTATGATCGATAACTGACAAATCAATCAAATATCTGATTAATATTGTGCAACTAATATGTTTATTTCTCAAGTTCAAGTTTACTTTACGTTTACATTATAGCACAGTGTATACTCAGTGAAATGCATTTTGCTCTAGCTTTCTCGCACCTCTTGAAATATAATACATTAATGGAAGTAAATGGCCATATAACCAATTTAAAACAGAACAAAAAAAAAACATCCGTAAACAATCCAAAAAACATATAAATAATCATCAGGATTTCAGCTACGAATGCAACACAGATTTAGACACAAAGGTCAGCTGCAGTTTGTCTTTTATCTCCTGAGACCTAGTGGGCTTTTTTTTGCATTTGTTCTGAAGAAGATGCATCTTATTTCCTTCAATTGTGCACTTTTTCTGCAACTCATTGTATTTATTCTTTTACGATCCACCCCAAGGGAAAGTTAGTCTCCCCCGCTCGCCATCCTGTTGTCACATGTTGCCCAGATAACAATCCTTAGTTCATTTCCCTGTGTGGTGAGCCCTAACCACCTGGCAAACACCACCATGCTGATTTAAACAAACAAACTACATTAATTATTCGCTGCTGCTGCTGCTGCGCTGCTCTGTGACCCACATCTGTGTCACTGCAGCCCAGATTGCCATGTGTGCAGTGCACTCAGCTACGTTTGTCTTGCTCAACCACAGGTAGAAGGCAAATGAGAGGAAACATGTACTGTATGACAGGTGACCTCTCGGGGGGGAATGGCATGTTCTCTTTTCTGCACATCTCTCTAGGAATTCAATGAAACCCTCCCAGAGCTCAAGGCGTTTGGTTGAGTTTGTCTCACCTGAACTCATACAACCCGAGGCCTGAAAAGACAATTATGTCATTTTCTTCAGCATGTGAACTTATGGTTTATTTGCATGTACTCCTGAAGGCACACACGGGACTCATGTGTGCACAGGTAGATACAGGTTGCTCTAAATCTCTCCTCAGCCGAGCCGAGACCTGCAGTGAGTGACAGGATGGTTGTGCGTTCAGGGTCGAGGGCGGCCCCTGAGTTGAGTCTGGGTCAACAAATGTACACTTGTTCTTAAAGGGAGTTTCTGTTGCTGTGGCAGCACCTTCACAAACTGGCCTGTTATTAACTTGCAAAGTCACAGTTATTGTTTATCAGGCTGTAGATTTTCCAAAAGGGGAGTTTTTCGATCATTTGGAAAAAAAATCTTAGCAGTGATTTAAGAAATGTTAATCTGGCTATCTCCAAGCAAAGAGAGATGGGGCACATTTCAAAATAACACAGAGATTGTGACTTTTCAGTGCCTGTTGAAGTTGTTAATGGGCTTGTCTACTTTTACATGTAGAGAATGAATAATCAACTTTGGTAATCGATTCATGATTAAAGTTCTGGATCAAGAAAAAAACAAGGTCATATAGAAACTTAATATCCTCTAACACTTAACATTGAGCCTCCCTGTTTACATGCATTTATTTGAAAATTATTGTTTCCATGTTGAATGTTGTGTTTTCCATCACTGGCAGTTTGTCTTTGTCATTTCAAATACGATTAGTTGTGAGTCAGAGATCCCTCCCTTTTATTACAATAACGTCCCTCCCTGTATTACTGTTTCAGAGGGGAAATTTTTTAAATAGGAACAGAGGATGGAGACAAGAATTAGGGACTTCCACTGGGGCCACTGATTATACTGAATTTCTTCTTCTTGTTGTTGTAGGGAAAAAACCTGTTCGCTGCAGCTACTTCCTGTACACTGGTCACTCATGAGCTGAGATGTTTGTTCTTTTGTTCTTTTCCTGTGTCGTTGTGTGTTTGTGCCTCATACCTGCTCTTATTATTGTCACCTCTGAGTGTGATCACAACCACAATAGAACGACTGCCTGACCTTCAGTTGAACTACAACACAATACAAACCCGGATTAAAAAACACACCCTCAAAGACACACACACACACACACACACACACACACACACACACACACACACACACTCGCCACCTGCCTACAATCTCTTTGTTTCTATGGAGTCAGGCGAAGGGTGAGGCCTCAGTCGTCATGTACACACCCTTCCTGACCCAGCAAGCAGACATCCTGCTCTCCTATTGGCCTGCTCCCCATCTGGACTGTGTGTGCGTGCGTGTGTGCGTCCTTGTGTGTATGTGTATGTGTGTCTGTGTGTGTGTGACCTGATTAAAGTCCACAGTTTGGAGACAAGTTAGCTTGTAATTATTAACAAATGAGCAAGTACACAGGCTGTCACACACGCGCACGCACATGTGCGCACACACACACACACACCGACTCCCTTAGGGTACATTCTTTGACAGTTCATGTTGCCGTAATGCTCCAGTGATCTCTCTCTCTCTCTCTCTCACTCTCTCACTCACACACACACACACACACACACACACACACACACACACACACATGGAGACTCCCTTAAACACTCATTTTGGTACAAACATGGAGTCACCAGCCGCACCTGGTTATTCAAAGCCAAGGTAACTGGAA
The DNA here is from genome assembly GCF_045865225.1 of Trachurus japonicus. Lineage (NCBI taxonomy): Eukaryota > Metazoa > Chordata > Actinopteri > Carangiformes > Carangidae > Trachurus > Trachurus japonicus. The sequence goes on from NC_140907.1 coordinate 17,753,275, forward strand.
CTGGAACCTTTGAAACCTCACACACTTTTGATCCAAACACTTGACAGCCCTCAATAGTTTCTGTGTGTGTGTGTGTGCGCGCGTGTCGCGTGTGCGCGTCACTGTCTAGTCTTTGATGCTGGGCAGTTCCTGGCCCCATCACACCTGGAACTGACTGTGTTCTCGTAAAGAAAAGACCCCTCGTAAATGTGTCTCTTGCATTGTTTGAAGGTGTCGGGTGTTTTCAGACGACACGCCCGCGTTAAGTAGAGTTTAGTAAAATGTGAGGCGGACAAGATTTGTTTGTCAGTGTGAGAAAGAAGAGCAGACGTGTAAAATGTGACAAAAACTAATTTATGGATAGTTGTGTGACATGATTTACTGGAAGGGAGGTTGTGTGTTCAAACACACATACAAACACTTACAGTACACACACCTCAGACGCTTTCCTGTCACTTAACTACAGACTACAGAGTCTTTTCTCTGTATTTTAGGTAATTTACTTCTCATCGCTTCCCAAAGGGTGTGTTGTGTTGTGTGTACGTGCGCATGGGTTTTTGTCCTTTTTTTTTTTTAAGTATAAGTAACTGATGTTTATAGATGAAATGACCAGGCTTATAGACAGTGTTACTGTTGTAACTAAAAAAAACTGTAACTAAATTTAGTTACATTTAACAAAGCTGTTCTTTAGTAACATTTTCAGGTATTTCTACTTTGTTCAGGCATTTCCATTTCATACTTCTCAATATTTCTTCTGTTTTCCATATTATAAGATTATGAAACACAGCATTGCATTAAACATTTAACCAGTGGCCCACAACCCTTTTGACCTTTGACCTTTCACATAAAGAGCAGGGCCTCCTGTCTGACTGCTTTTTTGACAGCCAAAGAGATGAGGCTCTAATATTTCACAAAGAAGGCAAAAGGTCAAACTGAAACCAGATTTATGAAGCAAAACTATGTTTTTTCTTCGCTCTGGCGTGATTAATCATCTCACAACCCTTTGGATTCAACGTATGACTCTTCAGTGTTGCATGGTATCAGTAATTTAGTAAAGGATCTGCGTATTTCTTACTGAACAGTTTTAGTTAGTCCTAAATGTGTTATGTTATGTATTAACTTTGTGTATACTGACTGTCGGTATCTGTGTGTATTGTTTTGTAGGAGCCTGGCCTGTGCAGCCATGCTGATGTATGATTACCCTCTGAAGACAGACATGGAGACGGTAAGACACATATGTGTTTGTGTAAATGTAGCTTTGACTGCTTGTGTGTGTTTTGAGCTCTCCCATCATGCCTGAACATGTTGTTGATGTTATACAGTATCTCTGACCCATACACACACATACACGCAAACACACACAAGCATGCACCTCTTCACACACCTACACAGTCCTGCTACGTGTCTAGACAGAGTGGTTCCCACATTCCTGCTCTTCCTGGACAAACAGGCTGCTGTACAGCGGATATTTGCATACAATGGACACACACACTGCCAGGCCCAGGGCTAATGAACTCACACACACATATACACTGTACTGTGAGACATAGCAGTTATCTGCTCCCAAACAGAAATGGCTTTAAACATTTTTTGGCCGGCTGTAGGTGTTTGTGTGGCAGAAACATGTTTTCCCTGTTATTGAATGCAGAACGGAAATTTTTAACTCGCTGCTCTTTTGTCCTCCTCTGCTGCTTCCTTCTGCTGTATCCTCTCTTTCAGTCGTTCTACTCTTCGCTAGTGAAAACCCCGGAGCCGTACAGAGTGATCTTCCCCCACCCAGCCCCCCTCTACCACACGCACATGCACACCTTCACCCAGTCCCACTCCCCCAGCAACCCCACACACACCCAGCTGGAGCCTGTGGACCTGTCGCTCAGCAAGCGCTCCTCCTCCAGCTCCTCCTCTTCCTCCCCTCCGTGCTCCTCCGCCTCCTCCCCGGCCTCGTCGCGCAGCTCCCCGCCTTCGCCTTACAGCGCGGCCAGTCGCGCCTCACCCCGCTGCTCCCCTCCACACCACCACCTGCGCTCCTCGCCCGCCCACACCGCCCCGTCGCACAACCCCTCGCTTCCGTACCCCGCCATGGTGGCTCCGCTCCTCAGCCCGGGCTCTGGGGTCATCCAGGGGTCCGGGGTCATGGTGTCTCCAGTCATGGTTCCTCTGTCTGTCCTCTACCCCTCGCCACTCCACCTGCACCAGCCCATCATAGTCAGCCCGCCTGTCACCTGTGATGACGACCACCATCGAAGCAGGGAGCACAAAACAGGTGAGACCTTATTTACGGCTTTATTTATGGAGCTTTAACATGAGACACTGCTACAGTACGTTATTGTATATACACAAAACAAAACTGTAAATAAGTCACAAAAACTTACAAATGTCCAACTACTTAGGTCAGACCAGTGAGGACTAGTCAGACCGATGCGTTATGAACTGATGAAGCCCCTTGGATAAGAGGCGAAACGTCTTTCCAGACAAATACAAGTCCAGTTGCCTTCGATTCAGTTTGTTGCCTAGACATAAAAATTGATGGATGAATGAGAATATCCACAGACGTCCAACTAATTACAACAAGGACGTAATTAATGGGAATAACGTAACTGTAGGACACAAGTTTTTTGTGAAGTCTGGAAGATGAAATCTCAAAGAATGTTAACGGAATGTCACTGTGAATAAATCCTGTCCACATTTTCATCTTCTGGTTGTTTTAAACCCCCACAGGTCACTCCACAAAGTCGTTGGAGCTGCGAGGCGACACCCATGACATGCACAAGCCGATCAAAACTGAGCCTTGCTCTGAGCTCCATCATGATGTCCTCAGCAGCCATGAGATGAAATCTTCCGTCATCAGGATACGATCACCACACGAATACGAGTGAGTCACACACCAACACACTCAAACTGATTTTAAAAGGAAGCAGCAAAAGTGTCACAAGTTTGACCGACAGCTGCCGCAGCAGCTTCCTCTTTAACTTTATTTGGAAGTAGGCAGCAGTCGGAGGGTTTCCAAGGCGGGTGCAGTCCCAAAGACGAGGGTTGTGTGTCACTGGGTGGTTTTTTATACCAGGATGTAGGTCCTGAAATCAAAACACCCCTCGGTTTGTTGCCACAGTGCAAACATAACTCACGAAGGAACAATTCACTGCAAAAACAACTGACCAAAGTACAAGGAAAGAAAGCACAGAATTTCAGGAGAAAATGATTAGATACTAGTGAAAAGATCCATCCTGTCCAGCGTCCGTGCAGCACGATCAATTGACTTGACAAACTTTTACTGATGTTTTACTGTGTTGGGAAAATGCAGGAAGGCGGCAGCTCTCTCCACGCTCTGCTTCCTCTTTTCTTCCCTGCAGTGAGAACGTGAGAAGCTCAGTGATAAGTTTAGATAAAACCAGACCAGTAACACAACAACAACAACAACAACAACAACAACAACAAAAATGGCTCCAACACACTGACTCCGCTGTGTCGGTGGGGTGTGTCAGATTCCTTCACTCCTCTGTGATGCCTTTTATTCTCGTATTTCCGCTCTGGTTTGCAGAGTTCATATCGGCCATCTCACTTCTGTCACCTCCTCCATCCCTCTTCCCATCTCTCTATTCTTTTTCCTTCTTCCTGTGTTTTTTAGCACTCATTGTCCGGCATCTCCCACTCCTTGTCGGCCTCCCCTCCCCTCTGCTCCTCCCTTCCTGTCCCTCCTTTCCCTCCCACATAGTAATCTGATAATAGTTATAATATATGAGAATATACATATAATATTATACTTATACATATACTGACAGGTTTTAGCATAGATATACTGTACAGCATACTTATATAACATAACATCTAAAATATATAATTTGCATAGTGTAAACATACAAGTTTGTATGGACCAGTCATTCAAAAATGTGTCCAAATTCTAATTATATATATAATTAATATACGGCATGTGCAGAAATTCAATATACAGTATGTTCATACATTACACATGCATATTGGCTCCCTCTCAACTCCTCATCTCCTTCATCTTCCTCACAGTAACGGCTTGTTTCCGTGAAGACATAAAAATCAGGTTAGGACAGAGACGTCAGACTGGGGGAATGTTGACGCTTTGTTCTCGCTAGTCCGGAGTTGCCATTGTTGCCGTGCCAACTGCGAGATAATTAGACCAATAAGAAAAAAAAAGTGGGCACGTCTTCATCTGTCATCACTTCCGAAAACACCCTCACATATGAACAATGTAAATGTCCTGTATGTGTATGGTAAATGGGTCAAGTCTGCTCAGTGTTTATAATAATGAGGGTTTGGTCTGTGTGTGTGTGTGTGTGTGTGTGTGTGTACGTGTGTGTGTGTGTGTTTGTTCTTTTGCGGGGGATTTTCGGCACATTCCTCTTACACACAGAACTGATGTGTGAGGGATTCATATTTCAACACTCGACACCTGCTCTCAACTGCCACTTACACACACCCGCATGCACATTAACACACACACAAACTTTAATGATGGCTCTCTAAGTGCAGAAAGACAACTCTTTCTTGGGTTTCTTTTTCTTGACAGTAAAGTACTTGAAATGTTGCATTTCTGTTATAAACTGTTGAACTTTAATGTTTTTACTTTTCTACAGAATGTCTTTATTCACCACTCTTAGGATTCTCACACACACACACACACAGTGAAGTTTTTGAAACCTAATCTGCTCGTTGGGTGTGTGACTGGAAAGATTGCTGAAAAGTTGCATCTACTATTAGGCTAAGTTGTTTCTCTGACATTCATCTTTTCGCCAACACTCACATTTATTACATTCCAGTGAGTTAATTGAACTGATGGTTAAATGTCAGCAGCAAAAAAGTGTGAAGTGATGAGGAAAAGCTGAAGCATAATGGACTGGAAAAAGGCAGAAGGTGTTTTTCAACTTCCTGACTGGTAGAGGTTGTTATTGCACTGGTAGAGAAACTGCCGCCAAATTAAAGTTGCACTTTTAGATTTCAACATCAGCCGTTACAGGACACCGTCGCCCTCTGCTGGTCAGATCAGACAAAGACAGGTCGAGTTAACACCTTTTCCTCTGTGTGTGTTTTAGGGGCAACAACCCATCAGTAATAGTTCATTCGGGCACAAAGCACCCTCTCCCTGCCGACTCTCCCGACTCACTGAAAAAGCGACGAATTCACCGCTGCGACTTCAACGGCTGCAACAAAGTGTACACCAAGAGCTCTCACCTCAAAGCACACCGCAGGACGCATACAGGTGAGGCCTCTTCACCCAACAGCATCTACATCAACATCCTTTTTTTTTTTTTTTTTTTTAAAGTAGAACTTATTAATAATCACCCTTTTGTTTTGTTTTTCTTTCCAGGTGAGAAGCCATACAAGTGCATGTGGGAAGGCTGCACGTGGAAGTTCGCCCGTTCAGATGAGCTCACGAGACACTTCCGCAAGCACACGGGAGTCAAACCGTTCCAGTGTCCCGACTGTGAACGCAGCTTCTCCCGCTCCGACCACCTGGCTTTGCACAAGAAACGCCACCTCCTAGTGTGAGGCGGCGCTGGAGGTCACTCAAAAGAATGAAACTCGGCGCTGGTTTCATCGTCAGACTGTACTACCACTTTGACTTGAGGTTTTTTATTCTCTAAAGAGCTGGGCTTAAACATTGGACTCCATCGGACATGGAGTGGGGACATTTTCCTCAGAGTGCAAGTTTTCACCTCATTAGCCTGAATAACGAGCTCATGTTGTCCATTTGAATGTCATCAGCTCTTTATGACATTATAATAGAAATGTTGGTGTTGTACCAGACCTCTGATCAACTATGGAAGGTCCAGACACTTTTTTTTTTTTTTTAAAGAGGCTGCATCATCTCAGCTGGCCTGAGAACAGCACACTCTTGTGGCCACAGAACCAAACTGCATCGACACCTTCTCTGTTGAAGCCACGCAGCAATGCTCCAGCTTCTTTATGCAACATCAGCTCTCGTCTCTCTGCATCTTTTCAAGTATGAATTGTGGACTTAGACACACACACACACACACACACACACACACACACACACACACACACACACACACACACACACACACGTCACTTGCTAGCTAGGCCAATATAATGTGAAACTTTCCAGAATGTATCATATCACATCTACTGTGTCATACATACGTCAGCTTTCTTTCATCAGCGCAGCTATCTGTGACATAACGCTAACGCTAACTCCTCCTTCATGGACTGACCACAACACAAAACAAAGGAAAAAAAACATACATACCACACACCTCATCTGCCTCCACCAGCTTACATCATGAAGGTAGCTAGAGGTAGCTAATTCTCACTTTCCTATGTACATACATACATGCACATGTTAAACAGCACACATGGCAGAATACATGCACTTAAAAGGTCTTGTGTGCTTTTGGTATTTGGGTTGAAAACAAACAAATGGGGACTGTGGGTCTCATTCATTGTCAGAGTGAAGTCTTTTTTATGTTTTCATTCAGAAATGTGAAAGTTGCTGCACAGGGGCATTATTGTGTGAGGAAAAGACACCACTTGGTTGGTTTTAGGGCTCGAAGCAATGTCTTATGTTTTATATCACAGTTTTATCTAGCTATGAACTATTGTTTGGTTTGTGATGTGACACCACAGTGGCCTTTTTTCATTGTATTAGGATTTTATATGGGAAATATACAAAGTGAAAAGCAGGGAAATTTGCTCATTATTTTTTGTTTTTCAGGGGCAGATGATTGGTATAAGAGGATATCTGAAATAGAATATTTTGAAAGAAAATGCCATTTAATTACAGTGTTCAATACGGCAATATGATTCCAATCAAAGGTTGTAAGATAACAAATAATTAATGCCACCACTTTACACAGCATGAGATTTTTTTTATAGCTTCTGGAGAACAAAATAGTTTAGTGTATAGCGTCTTTGTACATCTTTAATGTGCACTTTATATACAAATATACAACCAAAGCCAAACATTTTTTAAAATCAGTTTACTGGTTTAGCCTATGTAATACCACATGTAACACACACAAACCAACAAACACACAAACCGAATGTAGCGGCTCATCTGCATTTGCTCCAGGATACTCTTTGCAGTTTTTGCTTGCATATGTTTTTGTACTCCCTTTCAGTCTAACAATCAACTCAATATGTTCTATATATATATATATATATGTATATTATGTATATATAGGAATTGATTGTTAGACTTAAAGGGCTATTAAAGGTTTTTATTAAGCATGATTTTATACTCTCATAATAATGAATATTATACATTTCTATATTGTTGTGTCTGTAATAAACCCTCTATCTCCTTTTAATCTAAATGTTGGCTATTCAAAGGGAACATGTTAAACTGTGAATATATAACTGTATAGGTCTATCTGCAATTTTGCATTTATTTTAAAACAGGATATTCATACCACTTAATAAACTTACTGGCAATATTTGCAGAATAGTGTGCTGTCTTTAATTCTGTGTCTGTGTTTGTGTGTGTGTGGTTGTGCTGTACCAGTTATCAGGTGTGTTAGAAGAATATGTTAAAGTGTGTTGTCACAATATATACTGTATAATGATTTGGCCATATACAAATAAAGCTGAATTGAATTGACATTTCCACCTGATTTGTTTCAAAGCCATAAGTAGCCTACATCATAACACAAGTCTACAATATTGTATTATTTGACACTATGTTATACTTATGCTATATGAGGTAGCCTACAACAGTAGGCTACACATAGCCTAAATGAAAAACTTTGAATAGAAACATTTGCATAATGTGTTTTTATTTTTAATAAGTTACCTACCTGGCTGCTATTTAAATGTGGTCACATATGTAGGCCACCTCTGGCATAATGGAGTATTTATAATGTGGCATTTCTATTTTTAATCTTAAAATCCCGACCCTCCTACTCCCAGAGTTAATAATATTGATCTTTATCCTTAAATAAATAAATATACAATATATGTATGTATATACATAAATAAGAGACACCAAATCATCACCATTTTCTTTTTTTAATTGTAGCGTGTCTATGGAGAATTACCAGCGGCGGAATTTCCTTTTTTTTTTAATTTTTTTTTTTAGCAATTAATTGGCCTGTGTATGTGTTTCATGGATGAAAAACAAAATAGGCTATAACAGAAACCCTCATGAAGACGAAAAATTGGGCTCGTCCGGGATTTGAACCCGGGACCTCTCGCACCCTAAGCGAGAATCATACCCCTAGACCAACGAGCCGCCGTGCCTCCAACGACGCGTAATATACAATAAACACATGATTGCATATTTAATGTTATGTGTTTTCCGATTGTAATTGTAAAGTTAATACTTATTGCACAAACTGTTATCGCGAGTTTGACTAAAACTAAAATATCCAAGGACAGGATTTTTGTGTGGTTCCTCTACAAACATCAGCGTCCAGCCGAAACGAGATGATTCCCTCCTGCGCACTCGTTTCGCCGTAATCCTCTCAGGAAGAAGAGGCTGAGCTGGACCAACTGGATTAAAACTGGTGAAAGCTGTTCGGTCTCATTTTAAGTAAACGTTTTGATTTGATTTGGACATAAATATAAACAAACAAAGTAGTAGTCAAATTGTGATTCTCCTAATATCAGGAACTTCTTGCAATATTAGCCAATTAGCTACTTTGCTTTTTTGCTTCACTATCGTACTACTTGAGTTACTTAGCAGATTCTGGTTATGAAATGAAAATATGAAACCTAATCGAATTAATCAATAAATATGTACAGACTAATTGCTGCACACAGCTGCAAGGTGCATATAATGATAGGCTACAAAGCAACTAACAAGTAACTGATGTAGGCCTGCCCTGGACACTAATGTACCCTCACCATGCAATATTTCTTGTCAGTACATTTTCCAAATGATATAAGTTAGACATGTCATATAAGTTTATTTGCAGTGAGAATGTATCCATGTACTTTTATGTAACACAAAACTGTACGAATGCGAATTCACAAGCTTACAATTGAGATCCGCAAGTAGGAAATGAGGCTAATTTACAAATGGCCAATTGAAGGTTAAATGTTAAGAAGATATTTTATGTGCTTTTGATTTAATCAGGTTTGTAAATTAATAGGAGGTATTTGCATGTAGGTTTTTTCTTCTCTTTGTTGCACCTGCTAGTTAAATTGGCTGCTGAGTTGTTTTAGCTTGCTAGCTTGCTAACGCCAAACCTGAGGCAGGGAGTCATCTTGTGCTGCTGTGACTCTTCGGGCGGAGTCACCTACCGGCCTGCCGACGTGGCGGGGCGGAAGAGGAGCCGCTGGCACCAAACGGGTGAGTTGCACTGTCACTTTCATTAAAAACAAAACTGTCTTTGAGGTTTTGTAAAGTTTTCTCCGACCGCAACAAACAAACAACAAACTGAGAGACACAAATGTGCGCACAACGAGCACGAGACGAAGTTGTCATGGATGCGCTGCAGTGCAGAGGATACGTCTGTTGAAATGATAATAGTCCTGTGAATAATAGACTAATTGTCATATATGGCTTTGAAATAGAACAGTGGTCTTTGTTGACTGTCGTTGCTGTGTACGCTGCCAGGCTTTAACTATGTGTTCAGACGGGGATAAAAGAAGAACAGGAGTCTTTATGGAAAAATCTCATAGTGACTGATTTAATGTCAGGCTATTTATTCCTACCAGGCTCCACGGACTATATGCCACCACAAGCTGTCAGGAGAGTACATGCATCAAGTGTCACATTTTAATCATCAGTCAATGGTCACATTATACTTATTTGACCTTGTTTATTTACAAGCTATCGCCATCTATCTCATATCTTCTTCTGGACAAATGTTTATGGAAAAATTTACCATCCTGTGTATAAAGTAGCTCTAAGGCAGAGACAACGGATCATTTTCTTCCAAGAAACACACACACACAAACAAACTCAGTATAGTGATAGAAAACGGGGGGATGACAGTGATCAAATCAATGCATGCACAGCAAATAACCAGTAGATGGTGACATTGAACATAAAATGACAACAAGTGGTGTTATATGTTTTATATTTTCTCTGACCCAGATCTCAAAGTGCAAAACTTACAAACGCATTTTATCACATTGATCTCACTTACTGTGCACATTTTTAAAAGTGTCCACATCGTGAGTTATGTATTGTGCTGTCAGTAACTTACCAATACTCAGCTCCACCAGGCACTGTGGATTGAGTTTATCAGGGCAGCACCACAGTGATACAGTGACACAGTGACCTATTACTGTATGAATACCATCTTGAACCTGTTTTATATGAAAAACAACCTCAAGATAACTTCTAATGTGATTTTCTGCTACTTTATTGACTGGACTGGACTTCACTAAAGTAATATTGTGACACCAGGCAGAAAGCATACAACTATTAACTGAAAACAAAACAAATATCTTGCAGCAGTGGTGAAGAGACACATCTGTTACAGTGGCGGTCAGCTGGGTGATGCTGAGTAATACCAAACGTTTGCAAACATGCAGAATTGATTTACTGATTCTTATTTGAACTTTGTGCCAATACGAGTCAAAGCATGTGATGTTGTGTTTCTGCTGAATTACGAGTTTTGCACATGGAAGTTAGAGCCAGTGATCAGTTGACTGAACAATAGGTTTGAAATCACATTGTACTGAGTATCATGACACAGTAAGATGCTGTTTGTTTACAGGACAAAGTGTAACCTTGTTAGATAATAGTATGACTCAGAACTATATTTAATCTGACATTTCTTTCGCTCTGTGCCCCTCATTCAAGAATCTCATGCTTTGGCTCTGTTTGCAAACCTTTTGGATTGAATCTACAGAAAGACGAAGAAGCTTCCAGAACAAGTCCTCATTTAAATTCAGTCATGAGGATTAATCCAAAGCAATGGAAAACTAATTTAGATTATAATCTCATTTTATCTATCATCTGCCGTCATTTTACAGATCACCATGTCCCAGGCTGCCCAACCCGATGCAGAGCCCTCTGTCGACACCACCCACCCACCTGAACAACAGCCCCCCTGTGAGGATGTCCCATCAGACCCTGCAACGCCCTCGGCCCCTCTGCTGCCTCCTTTAATCCCTGAGAGTTCAGGCCTCCCACAGTCCACCGAGGAGACCACCACAGAGGACGACCCCACCACCACCACCACCACTAATGACACTTCACAGGACCCGACTTACCAATCAGAGTCCGCCGCTGATGGTCAGGTGATTGAGTGTGACCAACCGGTGAGCCTCGACCCGGACACAGAGCCTGCAGAGGAGGACGTGGAGGTTTGTTGTAGTAGTTTTGCTATGTGTTGAGTCTTGATTAGATTTTCAAATGATATTGATATTATAGAAATCTGATAATTACCCATAATTCAGTATCATGTCTAGACACAAACAGGGTAGAGCCTCCCTGTCCTTTTACAAATTATGCATCCAATATTGAAGCTTTTGAACTGATAACATATATGTATATGTGTGTGTGTTTGTGTGGACAGAGGTCACTTGAGGAGAAGGACAAAGGCTGGGGAGGGTGGAGTTCATGGGGAAAATCTCTTCTGAGCAGCGCCACCTCCACCGTGGGTACGTCTCCATCGAGCCATGTTCTCCTTTTCTTTTCTTGTAATTTCCACTTTCTCTGTAAGTGATTAAACTTTGTGTGCAGGTCACAGCCTTAGCTCAGTGAAGGTGAAGGCAGGAGAAGCTCTGCGTCTCCACAAGACCTCGGTAGGAGAGGAGGCGCAAGAAGAGGAGGAGGGAGCGGAGGTCAAGAGAGACGGAGGAGAAGGAGAGGGTGGAGAGACCGACACGGGCAGTTCAGGGGAGTCTTCTGCAGTTGCAGCAGTTTCAAACAGAGGTGTTTTCTCTACAATCACACACGCTGTGCAGAACACAGTGAGTGAACACACACACACACAACAAACATGCCTTTCCTGATGTCAGAATATAAACAAGTAAAATCTTACAACAGCAGAATGATTCGCCACCAACAAAACAAACAAACCTAACTTAAAGGGATAGTTCAACATTTTGGCAAATGCACCCAATGCCATAATCCCTATCGTTAATTGTCGGTGCATGTTGTTTTGCTCAGCTAACACAATTGAGTTAACGGTACATAGTCCCCTGTCTCTCAAACCTCATCAAATACACAATCCAACAACTCCAAAACGCTCTCGTGGAGACATTGTGACCTGCACATTCACCACGCTATGAAATAATCATGTAGCGTTACGAGAAGGAGTTGTATTCGAGGCAAATGCGAAGCCGAAACTACATTCCAGACACGGCTTCTGGGCAGAGTGTTTTCAAAAGCGCAAGTAGTTCTGAATATTGCTGCGTGTGTCGTAATGTTACATAATTATACTGTACATACAGTACATAAGTGTCTAAAATCCTGTATTACATTTAAAACTTTCTATCTCTTAACTGTTTCTTAATATAATAGGCCCTAACTAAATCAAAATACTAATACTTGAAATATGTACTTTGCCAATTGTGAGTTCTAGTTGCATTATTTCACCAATAAATTTGATAAGTGTTTGATTTAAATGATGACCCTTATGTCATTTAAATTTTTCATCAGTTTCATTAACTTTTTCAGGCTTAAATAGTTCTAATGTTATTCTACAAATTCTAATTATTAGTTTTATTTATTGTTGTCCCATTATATTTGTCTCTCTAAGGGTAAGTCTGTGATCAGTGGAGGTCTGGATGCCTTGGAGTTCATTGGGAAAAAGACCATGACTGTTCTTGCTGAGAGTGACCCAGGTTTCAAAAAGACCAAGACCCTGATGCAGAAGACGGCGTCACTGAGTCAGGTGTGCAGACATTACTTACACACACACAGCTCATATACAGTCTCAGGCAACACATCTCCTCCCGTCAGATGAATAATATAAAACCTGTGTATTGTGTGCGAACGTGGAAAGAATAAGTTGGTGTTTTTCAGTGGAAATGCACATACTGTAATGACAGCTGTGCTGCAGTGTTACTTTTCAGTTTCACTGTGATTTTTTCAGATGTTGAAGGAAGCCAAAGAGAAGGAGCGTGCACGTCTGAGTAACCAGCCAATCAGTGCACCTACAGCTCACTACGGTATTCTGTTTGACGACTACCAAGGCTTGTCACACCTTGAGGCCCTGGAGATCTTGTCCAATGAGAGCGAGGCCAAGGTAAAGCAGCAGTGGGGGAATATAAAGAAACACAGCAGGTTTCAAATACTGTTCATCAAGCCAAATGTATCTGCTCCCAGGTTCAAGCGTTCCTGTCGTCCCTGGTGGAAGAGCAGCAGGATGAGGTGAAGAAGGAGCTGATTTTAATCAAAGATATTTTCATCAAGCAAGAGGAAAGGGAGGAGGAAGGAGAGGAGAAAGAAGAAGAAGGAGGAGGAGGACAGACGAAGGATAACGGTGATCTTAGTTCCCAATTACACTCTTCTACCCCCCTATGTGAGTGACCCAGACCGAGTAACCAGACCTGTTGGAGGAGCAGCTGGTCCCTGAACACTGACCCAGGATCAGCTGGAGCTATTTCTCAATGTTCACAAACTCTGACACTGGATTAGAGCTGATTTTGCACTTTGGTTGAATTTTCTTTCCAGTCGTATGCTGTAGTTTACTAATGTAAGCAAAGCAGCTAGGCTGCCACTTTATATTGTTATCAGAACCAGTGATTGGCGTCTTTTACACAAAGAAGATGATGGTACACCACCTGATTATACTGACAGTTTATTGAGGTGCACAGGTTTCTGAAGGCCAAAAGAAAACAGAAAACTTCAAGACAAAAGAAAATAGCTTTACTCCCCTGCTGTACGGTGGCCCTGAGGCCACAACTCAGCGTGGCTCAAGAAAACAGATGCAAAGAGAAAAACAAATTCATCAATTTGACACGTGCACAACAGAAACACAACAGAAATGTTTCAGGGGACAAAAAATGAGGGACCAACTTGAGACTAACAGTGCATCTTAATCATGTGATATCAACATTATGATAAATCAAACAAACTCATCTTATTTCAAACACCACTAACAGGTGTCTGTCTTCAGAGCTTCTTAAGTTGGGAAGTAGTTAACGAAAGTGCACGTCTAGCTGGAACCCTCACTTTTTTGTGTCTCCGGAAATATTTGTTGGGTGTTGTGAGTTGAAGTTGTTTTCTGAATTTGTCGTGTGTGTCGTTTGTGTCTTTGCATGTGTCTTCTTAAGTTGCAATGAACCTAAGGGCCATTGTACCTGCTAGCCATCTGTCCCAGACTCTCATATGCAGTCCAACTCCTGCTCTTCTAACCAGCCAGAGAAACAAGACAACATGAAATGGAAATCTGAGACAATCGCAAACAATAACTCTCACATGTCTCACCCTGTTTGTTGCACTATATGGTAATAAGTAAAGTAAAATTCACCTGAGCATACAGAAATTAAAGAAAACCTTGGCTGCCTGTGGGAGGCAGCGTTCGAGGCATTTAATTCCTGATCTCTGAGGAAGTCAAAATGTTCCACCAAAGTGAAAATCAGCGTTTGGGTGGTGGGGGGGTGTTGTCACTTAAAATTTTGGTCTCCATCATATCTCAACATCCCCTTGTCTCTTTAGATTTGAAAAGCAACTTGTAAACTTTTACTGCGTGACAGGTGCTTCAGGCGATGTCACAGCCGTGCAGAGTTCAAAGCCGATGGGTCTCTTTTTACCTGGAGGGTTTTAACACGGCACCTGATCCAGTGTTGGTGTTCAGGGTCCAACCACGCATTCACATCACATCGCTGATTAGAAAAAATAAACCAAAAATAAAGAGAAACGATCTATTAGATCAAGACATTAAACCTGCATGATCACACTCTTGCTGTAATTTAGACGCAGGAGTTTGCATTAATTTATTAAAAAGTTCACAGCTCAGCAAATCTCTGTTGTGCTGTTTGCTGAAGGCAAAGATACAATATCGTCATGAACTCAGCATGGGGGAAATCAAGGCTTTTATGGCATGTGGTAGAAATCTGTTATCAGTTTTGGCTTAATGCATCAATGACTTTTAACATACAATGAGTGAGTAGAAATATGCTAACATGACAAGTGTTTATCTGTATATATATGTGTGTGTGTGTGTTTGTTTCTGCTAGCCGCTGACGGAGAGGAGTTTGTGAGTGTTCTCACTGAGCTGCTGTTTGAGCTTCACATCGCTGCCACGCCAGACAAACTCAACAAGGTGACACAGACATACACACACATGCATACACTCCTGCTGTGGCCTTACAAGTAATATAAAAGTTATCACCTTTGAAGCCCAACTGCATAATCAAATTCACTTATATAGAACCACATTAGCATAATCCTGTAGATGCATATAATTAGCATACATCAGGACGATCATCTCTCACCATGCAGAGCTGATGGGTAGTAATTATGCGTCTCCAGGCTCGGATGAGGGCTCATGATTGGGTGAACGAGGTGGAACAGCCTGTCACTACGGAGACAGTTGGCAGGGAAACGCAGGACCATCCGGGAGGAGAGGGCTCCTCTGAAGGGAGCGAGAAGAAGGAGGACAAGAAAGATGGAGAGAAGCAGGTGGAGGAGGAGGTGAAGGGAGAAGAGGAGGAAAAGAAGGAGAAAGAGAATGACCCCAGATCTGCAGAGGTGAAGTCAACTCAACAACAACTTTTTTTACTTGCATCTTTTTCGCCACAGTTTGATTATATATAGTGATACTGTATGTGTGTGTGTGTGTGTGTGTGTGTGTTCACCCCTGCAGGTTGTCTACCTGTCATCAGTCGGCAGTCTGGCTGAAGTGACGGCTCGCAGTATTGAGCAGCTCCACAAGGTGGCAGAGCTCATCCTCCATGGCCAGGATTTAGAGAAACCAGCCAGAGACCAGGCACACATCCTCACCAGGTGCTTGTGTTTGCATGTACTGTTTGTGTGTGTGTGTGTGTGTGTGTGTGTGTGTGTGTGTGTGTGTGTGTGGTGTGTGTGTGTGTGTGTGTGTGTGTGTGTGTGTGTGTGTGTGTGTGTGTGTGTGTGTGTGTGTGTGTGTGTGTGTAAGCAGCACTACACTCACAGAACCAAGTTTAACCAAAATGTCCTTTGTTTTTTGTTCCAGGCTGACATGTGCCATGTGCAAGGAGGTGGAGTGTTTGGCCAAGAAGTTCTCAGATACTCTGCATCTGGTTGGGGTGTGTGTGTGTGTGTGTGTGTGTGTGTGTGTATGTGTGTGGGAAGTCAGTTGTAGTTTTTTTTTTTTTTCAAATGTCATCTTTTGTTAGTGGAGCAACATGTTGGCTGGTGAAATAGCGACAGGATACTCTTCTGTGGTAATGAAGGAAAATGTCAAAGTATAAAAGGGGTTCTCCTCCATTTTCCAGCAATACACAACAGAGGAAAAATGTCACTCAGTGAAATTGTGAAACATTTATGTGCTTGGGAAAATAATGAGGGAATAAGCGGCCTGCCACTTCATATCACAGTCAGTTGTTTTTATTCCTGGAATTTGTCGACAGTGAGGAAAATCTGAAATATCACCTGCCTTATACTTTAATGTCAATACATTTTGATGTGTTTTTACCATAAAAGTATCTCTCTCTCTCTCTCTCTCAGGGCCAAAAGAAAGCAGAGGAGTTAAATCCACTAGTGGACAGCGTCCTGCTAGAGGTGAGATACACAGATTTGTTTCTGCCAGAAATTAATCAATTTTTAATTTAGTTATATATCTATATCAATTTGTGATGAATGAAACTAATGACTGCCAGAAATGTGTTGATCACTGTGAGTGCTGTGACAATTGCAATCACATTTAACTTGTTGATGGGGAAGGAAGTGATACCTCTGCAACATGTTTTAAGATATATTTAACTAATGTATGAAATAATAGTTTAAACCACACAGGTCCAATATATTTAGGCTCTACATAATAAATTATAGAATAATCTAAACAGCACAGTTTGTTTTTCTTTTCATATCACCCCCTAATTCTTAAACATATTTGATTACGCTTTAACATTTGGGAAGCGATGTTGATGACTATGATTATGATGGTGATGATGAAGGTTTCCTGTCTGCAGGGCTCCAACAGCACCAACTACATCCAGAATGCATTTCAGCTGCTGCTTCCCGTCCTGCAGATCTCTCACATCCAGAGCCAACACTGCCGACCCACAACAGAACCTGCAGCAGAGACACAGCACTAACACACACACAGACACAGACACACACACGCTGCTCACCCGCTTGTCTTAATATTATTGTACAGTGAGTAACAGAGATTAGATTATTATAGATTACATGCTTATATCAATGTTAAGTGCCATAGCATCAGGCAGATGATGTTATTTAGATATGCAGAATATAATCTTAAAGATAACAGTTTAATGAACAGATGAGTGGAGATGTGCCACATGCAGGTTGTGTGTGTGTTTCCTCCACCATGCATCTCTGAATGTTATTTTGTTTCTGTTGATATTTTTGCTTTGAGGAACCAAATTACCAGATGTGATTTAGTCTCAGCTGTGACTCACTCCGTCTCCAAAATACTGAACCAAAAACTATACACAGTGGTAACTGACTGTGTGGAAGGGACTATACATTAATGTATAAAGCATACTTTGCACTTCTTGCTAAGTTTAAATAACACTATAATGAAATGTATGTTTTGCTGAATTGTATTAATCTGGACTGAAGCAAACTGCCAGTATTAATTATGACAAACCACATTTTTTGTTGTTGTTTTTATATGTTAAATTATGTGGAAAAAAACACTACCTTTTATTCCAGACCTGTCAGGTTTGATTCAAACAAGAATAATTTGGTCTTCATATTTTGAATTAGAAAATATTTTTTCAACTTCTCCTCTTGTGACATAGTGTAGGTGAGTTCTTCTCTGGTTTTGTTATATTAACAGTTTGACATTTTTTGCAGAGAAACATATCAGCACATTTCCCACCTGGCAGACAGCAGAAGCCAAAACATCTAGTGTATTTCATTTTTTCTCGTCCCTTGAATCAAGGCGTTTAGTATTGTTTTGCCAGGATCTTTAGGTTTATATCCTCCTTGATCCTTAGAGATAAATATATCAACCATTTTTCCCACTTGACTACGTACCTGTGGAGTTTAGCAGAAGCCCTGAGGTGCTCACAGTGCATCTGTTTAGTTTTTTTTAATATCCAGTGTTAAATTGACTCTTAGCTTCCAGCCTGCAGTTATTTACATCTCTCTGTTCCTCTTCTTTACCCCCCTTTTAGAAATACACTGATACAGGCAAGAAGAAAGTTATTAAGCAGGGAAATTATTAATCAGACCTGTCATAATGTTTTGGCTCCTCACAGCTATAGCGAGATGGTGTTAGACTGTTTATCAGCCATGCTTCTGCCTTGGAATATAAAGTAATCTGAGCTCAAAAATGTTTGGGAGCAAAGTCATTTATTTAACTTTGGACAGTTTACTTATGTATCTAAACTTCCCCCTAATAAAAAAAGCCCTAAGACTGTTTGAGGATGACATGAAAAAAATAAATACAATTTAACCAGCTTCATGGGTCTCAGATGTCTTCATTCGCTTTACTTTTCAATTTACAGTAAATCCATTTCTGTGCTGCAGTCCTGTGGCTGCTCCTCTGTCAGATACAAAGTGGGTGGATGACCACGATGATGGAGATTTGCTGCAGATAGATGAGGCAAAAGTATTAATGATTTTTTTTTTAATGTGTTAAAAATCAAGCCTATTTTTTAGGCCTTGCATTTGCATATCCATAATAAAATGAGTATATCTCTGAATACTTTTGGTGTCATAGTAAAGGGAAAATTTGAGAAATTAATGACATGTGTAAATTTCAGTATATGTGTTACTGGTGAAGAGTAAATAAAGATGACACACAGCAAAAATTAAATAAATGTAATGTTCGCCTATATTTTGGATGAGTGTCCTTCAGAATGATGTTGCAAAAGCTCAAAACCTCTATCAAATGATTGTACAATGTATGAACATTATCTCTGCAGTGGTTGATTCTGATAAAGTGAAGCAGTACAAAAGATTTTACTACAGAATATTCGGGTGAGCTTTCCAATATGTCCATTTTTGGCACAGCTTGGAACCACCTGCCACTATAAACCATTGTTTAATCTTTATTTTCACACAATTTATAAACTAACTGAAAAAAAAATCAACCGGGACTAAATAACAACTACTTTCTAGGCCCTCTCTGTCCCTCTGCGTAAATCTGCACTGAGAGCAGTTTATTTGGGTGCAGTTACGCTGGCTCTATCTCTGCAGCGGATTGGTTGATTCGAGTGATTGACAGCTCATTCGAGCCAATAGAATGAGGCTATGCCCACGTTGATGTGATTGACTACTGGCAGCCAATCAGAATCAGAATTCTTCTCATGAGCCAATCAGAATCAGCAGAATCCTGAAATGCGTGACGTGCAGGCTGTTGTGCGCGGGCGCTCACAAAGGTTCCCCCCCTCCTAAAGCCCGTCCGGACCGATTTAGATGTAACACCGGTCAAAGTTCAACTGGAAATATTGTGGATTTACCAGAGCCAGTCTAAAATTCTCTGTATTTACCCATAAAACAAACTTTTCACGGCAAAACAGCAAAGGTAAGAGGACATTTACAACCATGTCTTGGCCAAACAGTGTCTGTGTTTGCTCGACGTTGCTCGTTTTTGGCTTCTCTCTCTGCCGTGCTGCTGTGTAGCTTCTGTGTAGCCGCGGGTGCTATGTGTCGTTCCAATCTTTGTAGCCGGCTCTTTCATAAGCAATAGTTGATGTGTTTTGCATAATAGTATAGGCTACGAGCCAGAAATGTCGCAACTGGGTCCACACAGAGGTGCTTCATGAAGTTTAATGTTTAGTTGTTTATTTGAGTAGTGTTTGGGCTGTGTTTGGGTCATAAAAACATGGTTTTTACAGGCTGTGGGCCAGCTTCTGCTGTTTAATTTGACATATAATATGGTGGCTCTGTGATTGTTCTGCATATCTTCAAGTCTCCCATATGGGGGACTCTGGTTTATCTAAAGCACTGAACAGAAGCTGCAGGGTCCATCACCTTTCTGTGTCACCAGAGAAACAATGTTGTCAAATTAAGGAGGCTATTTTCTGAATTTGTTGTGCATTTGTGTCTTTGCATGTATGCATCTTGACTCCACCTATATAACCTGCTCCAGGTGGATGATTGGATTCAAACCGAATGTCAGTAATGTATAGACAAACCTTTTGAATCATGTAGCCTTTGTATTGAGTTTACTTCAGATCTAGTGTAGTTGAGAACTCCAGCTAAATGCAGGACTTTAACTTGAACATCTGCTTTATAGTAAAAAAAAAATGAAGTAGGTATTTCCTCCAAAACTGGAGAGTTTTCTCATTGTAGTTCTCAATGGAAACACAAACATACAGTATACTCCTAGTATCGTCTTTAAGCTCATACAGTAGTAGAAGTGATGTGGTAGAGAGTTTACCAGTGTAGTCTTGGTTGAAGTTTTCATCCAGCAGAGTCTCTATGTCTTCTGAAAAAGGCAGAGGAAGAGTATCACAGGAACTCACAGAATGAGTATTATCTGTGTCTGGTTTCATACATTTCTCTTAATTAGTTGAAGTATCTGTGTGAGTCATTGCCTACCTTCTGAGTCAGCTTCTTCAATGGGTGCCAGTTCTGTCGATTGGAAGAAAGAAAAAGGAGAAGCAGAGAAATGAAACAACAGATCAAATAATTTTCTTTCAGACTATAAGATATATGGATTTAAAAACTGACCTGACCACCGCCGGGCCTGATGTAAGAGAACATCTTGACCTATTGGACAATTACAGGCCATTAGAATATACGCTCGCCTCTCTAAAACATAATTCTATATATATATGGAATAATATTGTGCAGATTACAACAGTTATTTACCGTTGGGAATCACGATTCCTCTGCTCTTCTTTCCATCTGGTTGAAACATAATCAGCAACATATCAGATATTTTCATTATTGCACAACATGTTCTGCTATGACTGTATTTAAAATGATCTCTTTTATTGCAATCTCGTTAATTAATTATGACTTTCATAAAAACAATATGCTCTAATACAGTGACACGTGACAGATGACCATGGATACTTCTGCAATAGAAAAATCAAAAGTGATTTTATCTTTTATGTATTTATTATTGTACTTTCAATAATTTACTTTCAGTTGGTTTTCAAAATGTGTACAGCATTTAAAAGAATGCATAAGGAAATGTGTGAAGTCGAGTAGAAAAGTGTATTTAAGAAAATAAAATTTACCACTTGACGTCTGAGCATTAAGGCTGTAAGCAGGGCTCACTGTGGACTTTTCTGAAAAAGAAAAAAATGGCTCAACTTCCAGAGATCAAACTAAACCAAATATCATATGTGTGCTTTCTTGTATCATCTGTGTCTCACTGCGGGGGCGTCTCTCTGAGTAGATTTGGCCGAACACAGTTGTAACTACAGTCAGGAGCACCACAAACAGCAGAGCCAGCCAGACCACCCTGAGCATGCACCGCCACTCATCTAGAAGTTAGAGAGGGATTACAACAGACAGATTTAGTTGCTGCAGCAGCAATTGTCAGTATTTAGAATTTTATGTAAATGATTTATAATTTATTATGTACAATATCAAAAGAAATGTCTTACAATTTAAATAAGCTTGAATATTATCAAATGCAAAATTAAATGCAAACATTTGGCAATTTTGCCTAAACACTGTCAATGACATTGTGTTTGCCCAGATTTAAAACAGAAGATGACATAGTTGTCATGTTAGTTACTAGTTTACATCTGTGAATTCAGGGTATAAAACTATGTATGTGGAAGAATCAGAGGAGTAGAAGAATAAGTGCTGGAAAATAAGCACAGAAAAGGAAAAAGAGTAAATGGAAAAGAGTGGTGGAGAAGAATAAATGGAGTTCCGGTTTTCGTTGTGTACACTGGAAAATATGACTACACACAGAGGAGTGTTGGAGAGCCGACTAGAAAGAGAACAAAGCCAAGATCAATACGGCCTTGGAGATACAATAGATTAAGATGTAGTGTAACTCTGGGAAAATGTGACGGATCATACACTGCACAGACAGAAAGAGGAACAAAGCTGAAAGAGGAGTCCAGGAGAAGGATTGAGAAAAATTCGTTCTATTGGAAAAAAATGGCTCCATTGTGGGTTTGAATGTGACTGAATCACTTCCACCTAAATGAAAACAGAGTGGCCTATTTCCCCGTCTCTTATTGCCTCCTCTCTGATCTGTGAGCGAAGCCACACTGACCACATGGGGAACAAAGAGGCTCTGCTCTCTCATCCTGACACCAACCTCTCTGTGTCCGTTTCCATGGCAGCTTTTCCTTTGCTGTTGCACTTGAAACTGTTTGATTGGCGAGCCAAAGGAGACAGTGGCTTTGATTGGCTGAGTCCGATGAGTTGGGCGGGACAGGGAGACAGCAGTAAAATGCTTTACACCCTTCATCACCTTTCTTCTCATCATCCTCTTCCTCCTGCTCCTCAGGTGGGAGGAGGTCTAAGGAGCTGTGATTGCCGCTGCCGTACAACGTGAGAATCAGAGGCTCTGCATCGCCGAGCTGAAGCTCTACTTCCACCTCGAGATGTTCTTGCACAGGTGTGGCTAGAAAGATAGGGAACATATTGTTACTGATCAATATAGTTTCAAAGAATGCAATTATTGTTTAAATAATATCTTAAATGAAATGTTAGTTTTCTTAATTAGGTACACACATACACCCACAACACACAAAAACATTGCTGTCCACAGTGCAGTGACACTTGACCCCTGAACCAGCTATGCAAGCACTGATGTGAATATCATGCCCACACAACGATGGGACTCATCACTCCTGATCAATAACACTGCACAACAAAAAATAGCAACAAAAAACATGCTTACTTAAAACCGCCCACAAACCATCCATACAACCATCGGCTTCCTTATTCTTACTTAACTCTTAGCATTTCTATCTCCTTTAGTAGTGTCATTTCCTTTTCTTTTTTTCCTGCTTTCCTCCTTATTTGCGCCCAAAACTCACTGGTTGCATCGTTGCGTAACATGAAGATTGACATTAATACTGGGGCTTGTGGTCCAGTAAAAGGGGTTTGGTGGCGCCCATGGCCTGGACCAAGAGCTGGGACAACAGAAATGGTCTTGTCATCTGGGGTGTTTGACCTGTAAAGCTGGGCGTCATCTGCATAGCAGTGATGTGAGAAGCCACATGGAGTGGATAATTGGACTCAAGGAGGGGGTGCAGAATGCATCAAAGACCCGTGATTGGTCCAGAGCTGTTTCAGTAGCGTGGCCACTTTCTAAGCCTGACTTGGATCAAGGATGTTTTTCCTTGATAGAAGAGCTGAGACCTGCTTCAAAGGCACATAGGCAGCAAAGGAAGTAGTGGCAGCAGTCTATGTTCTCCTATTGAGCCGGGTCAAGTGAGGGATTTTTTTGAACAGAGGACTTTCCTGAGCCCGTTTGAAATCTGTTGGAAATGTTCCCTAAGCCAGTGAAGCTTTAATCACTTGTGACTGCTGGTGCAATGGTGGGAGAAATGGCTTCAAGAGGGTTTGTGGGAATGGGGTCCGCTGCAAATGTGTATGCAGTAGTATTACACCTCCTTTGGCTGCACTGGGATGGACATTAAATTTGATGAAACTACTCAGGGAATGAGAGCGATATGCAGGTTCAGAAAATTGTCAGCTGATAAACAAGCAGATAGTGTCTGTGGTACTGCTGATAAGAACTAGCTAAGAGTCCTTGAGCACAGCTGCGTCAGTAAGCTTTCAAATGGTGTCAGTCAACCGTGGGTGAGGTGAGTTAGAGTGGGCAGGTTTGCTTGGTTTTGCTCGATAGAGGACACAATCCATGTAAACATGTGGTCAGAGCAGAACGATTTTGTGGCATCCTTGACCTCTAATGAGGAAAAGGTGCTAATGTCACTGAAGTGAGCGCTGAAGAAAAGTGGTGGTGGGTTGAGTGGCAGATCTGGAAGCTTCAATGAGAGCTGCTAGCATTAGCTTTATTGAACACAATTGTTCATGCATTAGGAGTGATCACATGCACCACTGTGCTCTGTATCAGCAGCACAAAAGGTTTGATGTCTAGGGAAAACGAGCTTGTTCACACTCCCCTGCTACCCAGAGCTTGCACCAACCAGGGCAAGCCCAAACCAGACGAAACCTCCAGAAATTATGCACAGTTCATCTATTCAAGTAGAGGCAAAGACATGAAATGCAGTGATATCTGTGGGTAGGATGATAACAAGTAGCTCTGATATTACAACTGCAGTCTCCTCATAGTCTGTTAGCTTCCTTATGCAAGTCACTTAACTGAATCTAAAATATATCTAATTACAGAAACACTTTAGTTTCCAATAGTGGGTTCCAGTCACATTGATGTTGACAGGCTGTAGGTAGAACTGGAAACAAAATGTAATAAAATGTTTTAAGTCAGAGCTCTGAGGTTGATGAGATGTTGATGTTTAAAACAATTTAAGAAAAGCTTAAAGGGATAGTTCACCCTAGAATGATATTTCGCTCATTATCTACTCACCCTCATGTTGACTAAGGGCTGGAAGAAGCTTCAGAGTCCACCGTCCCTTCTCTGAGTTACAGGGGGTCTTGGCGTAGCAGTGCATGTCCATATAACGGTTGTAAAGGGACACCAGAGCTCTTCGTAAAAAAACACACACAAAAAAACATCCAAATACCTCCATGATGCTCGTATGTAATGTCCGTCTTGTGCTGAAGCCCCAAATTGCGTAATTGTCCCGAAAAAAATTAAAAAAGTCTATATTTTAAGCTTGTTTGTAGTGGAAGCTTCTCGAAGCTCCTCTTCCTGGTCCGTCCAAATCTCGCGTGATTTGCGCCGGCGTCAGTGCGGTTACTGCGAATCACGCGAGATTTGGACGGACCAGGAAGAGGAGCTTCGAGAAGCTTCCGCTACAAACAAGCTTAAAATATAGACTTTTTAAATTTTTTTCGGGACAATTACGCAATTTGGGGCTTCAGCACAAGACGGACATTACATACGAGCAGCATGGAGGTATTTGGATGTTTTTTTGTGTGTGTTTTTTTACGAAGAGCTCTGGTGTCCCTTTACAACCGTTATATGGACATGCACTGCTACGCCAAGACCCCCTGTAACTCAGAGAAGGGACGGAGGACTCTGAAACTTCTTCCAGCCCTTAGTCAACATGAGGGTGAGTAGATAATGAGCGAAATATCATTCTAGGGTGAACTATCCCTTTAAGGTTATTTTTCTTGAGAAGAGTCACCACTCTGCTGATGTACAACAACCTACAGTTCATTTGTGGTTGTACATTTGTGCTACAGGGTCTAGTGTGTCTTTTCTCTCACGTACGATCTTTGACCCAGACACCAGATGCAGAGAGCAGTAACCACAGACACAGACTGAAACACATTCGTTAAGCACATCTTATCTGCTGTTGATGATTATCAGGCCACTGTGAATGGGAAGTGTAATAAAAATGTTATCAGCCATTGGTTGATAGAAATGTCATGAGTATATTTAGTCATTAGATATGAAAAAAAAGAAGAAAGAATTATTTTGGTGAAAAAGTCACAATTTACCCACAAAGTGTTAGGGTATGAATGTGTGACGCCCAGAACCATGGCACTTAAAACAACATGTCTTTTAACATTAGCATGTGTAATACCTGAAGATGAGATGTTGTGTAATTCTGCCACGTCCATATCTGTTTGACACATGAACCAGCTCTTTTCTGAGTCGTCATCTTCTCTCTCAGAGTCCGCTGCCGGATCTGCCACATTGCCTTGATTCCCTTGTGTGCAGGCCTGCTTCCACTTTTCCCGCTCTACCGTCTGAGAGGGGTCACACATATCTTTTCTCTTAGTTGCAGCATCCCCAGTCTTGCCGTTGCCTCGCTCACAGGGACGGTAGGGCAGACAGGAGAAGTTGACTGTTGATACTAAAAGAAGAAAAGTCAGATCTCTCAGTAATAGTGGGTTTTAAATGGAGAAACAACAAAAGGCCCTCGGGTCAGAAAACAGCAAGATCTCAAAATGTTGCCTCTAGTTTACAGTATATCTGTCAGAGAGAGACGGAGAGGGAAAGGCAGAGAGGGAGAAACAAAAAACAAAACCATTGAAGGCAAACACGTGCACAAGTACAAAGGTCAGCATGTTTCTCTCAAAAAGAGAACAAGCTTCTCAAAGCACCAAAAACACGGAAACATTTTCAAAGCTGCTGTCATTCAACGTTGCATGGGGCTATATTTGAGTCTGATTTTTATCTAAGACACAAAGAGGGAGGAAGAAAAAACGGGTCGAATCAGAGTGAAAGGAAGAAACAAGACAAAGTGACTCAAGAAAATAAAGTTTAGTTCCTTTTTAAAGGTGAAAGAACTTAGAGTTTGAGTTTGAGTCCTGATAGTAATGTCACAGTCCACATGTACACACACAAATGAACAGAGCAATGTTGACCCACCTCTGTATAGTGTGAAAAACTCTGGGAGGCAGATGATGAAGGTGAGGATCACGAGGACGAACAGTTTGGCCAGTGCTGCTCTTGACATGTTTGCACCGCAGTCAAACAAACATCCATACATCCCCCGTCACTGCGCGTCAGAGGAGCCTTTTGTAGAGTTTAAAGCCGCCCTAAGAATATTAATCATAATTCATGTAGAGGCAGGCGACGACGCAACGAGGCGCACAATTCACACAATGCGAGGCGAGTCAACGTTGCACTTCCTATTACACTTCCTGTCATTTTCTCAGAGAGAGTGAGAAACGGAGAGCCACACCAACGGCAAAGAGTTTCTGTCAGCAATGTGTAAGTAGAAATGTTGTTGTGTCTGCTGTAGTGTTGTTGTGTATGAGAGGCCGTGTGAAGGCTGATGCTCTCTTCAGAAGAGATGGACACACTTTTTTTTTCTTCGTTTTTAACTTTTTCATTGAACACAAACAAAGATGATGTGGTCATTATCATGTGTTGTTTATGAGTGGACTGTTTCTGGAAAGAAAGAAAGATTAAGTCCTCCCTCAGTGTAAAACAGAGAGAGAGGTGAATGTGTAAGGTGGACTGTGTGAAAATGAGGAGAGAAAAAAACCTCCTACAATTTAGTTTTTTTGTTGTTCATGTTTTTCTCATCATTTTGAGGAAGGGTTAGGGTTACTCATCATGACTCAGACTCTCTTACTCTTGTGTTTTCAGTAAAGTAAAGTAGAAGTAAATGATCAAATTTACACATTAAGATATGATTATCTGTATTTCAATATCGTGTTACTGAAATCCAAACAACTTTCTTTCTATAGTTATGGGATAATCTGCCAATTTTCCATTTATAATTCTTTTTCTTTTGATTATGAGACCCAAACCTATAATTATAAAAAGTTTAGATATATACATATCAGAAACTAGATGATATGATGAATAGATCCAGGCACACAGTCGTTGTTTATCAATTTGTCATATTCTATCTCAACTGAATGAAAGTGTATCTTGATTATAAGCTACTATCTTTCATAATTATCAGATAGTACGGTAATTAATTTATCACATCATTATCAAATGATAAATCACAAGTGGATCAGTAACAGTTTCCCATAATTTGATCTGTTGTGTACACCAGCCCTGAGGGCTTAACTCACTGCAACTTAAGAAAACACGCAAAGGCACAATCGCACCACAAACTGAGAAAACAGTCTCATCAATTTGTCAACACATGCGCTGCAAATACTCACAATACAACAGATGGGGACACAAAAAAGTCACGGACCTGCCTGTGGCACTTTAGTTGAGTGCTTCTTGTTCTGAGAACAGCTACGTGTTAGTGGTGTTTGAAAATTAGGAAAGTTTGTTTCATTTATTGATATTATTGCCAATATATACTGTTAGCTTAGCATCAGTCTTTAACTGGGCCCATCACTGTGTCCCTAGAAACACTTCTGTTGTGTTGTGAGTTTTAGCAGGGCGTGTGTTGTCAAATTGAGAAGGTTTTTCATAACTATGAGTGACACAGTTGTAATGATTGGGAAACTTGTCATCATCATGAGATAATAGGACATTCATGATGACGGAGAAGGTGGTTTTGTCTTACAATCAGCCTTGAACTGACCTCAGTCTCACTGCTATAATGAATGTCAGCACACAGTGCGAGCACAGAGAGCCGCTGGGTGTTTCTTCTGCTGCTGGAGAGGAATGACCTTTCTGTTCATGCTTTCTTGTGACAAATAATATGTATTTTTCCTTTGTGCCATCCGACTTGAGCTCTGCTGGGTGTTTAGTGTAGCTCAGATTTTATGGTTGGGTTCCTGAGAGCCACTTATCTTGGCAGGTCTGGGACCAACACACACACACACACACACACACTCACACACACACTGACACACCCTTGCACACTCAGAAGCTCAGACAAACACAGTGATCGGCATGGCTGGCAGGTGGAGCCTTATCTCCACTCCACAGCGGCTTGCCACTCTCAGTCAGCAGCTTATAGAAGTGATGGAAGCAGCCAAAACTAAGAAAATACAGAAATCACTTCATGTGGTTTTAGGTCAGATCAAAGCTGCTC
Source organism: Trachurus japonicus (assembly GCF_045865225.1). Taxonomy (NCBI): domain Eukaryota; kingdom Metazoa; phylum Chordata; class Actinopteri; order Carangiformes; family Carangidae; genus Trachurus; species Trachurus japonicus. The sequence continues at coordinate 17,781,748 of NC_140907.1, forward strand.
CACACCTCAGCTAAAATATGTTTATCACTGTTGTGCGTGCGTGCGTGCGTGCGTGTGTGTTTAAGTGCCCTTGAGCAAGACGCTACCTCTCAGCTAGTGTAGCTCTCTGCGAGTAATTCAGTGATCTGGTCCTGATCGTGCAGACAGAGAGAGTTGGAGTGGTATAATTACAATTATCTCCAATAGTCAGTTTACAGTGAGAAAAAAATCCACATTTTTCAAAACCACTGTGAAAATGGTTTGGGGTTTGGGGGTTTACAAAAGATAACAAAGAGCCCATAAATAAATAAATAAATCTCAAAGACAAGAACGCATTGTTACAAATAAAAAGAAAGTGGAGTAAGGAAGCATCAGTCAAAGGCCTTTGAGGTTTTCGCCTTCTTTTTTTAAAAGCAGCTTACAAAGGTTGAAAAGAAGAAGAAATGCGTTCACAGCCAAGCACGGCTGAGTAATTGCAGAGAACAGATTAAAGGAACAATGAATTTACTCTGTTTTAAACTGAGTTTTTCTCTTAAAGGATTAATTTTGAAATTACACACCTGGAATATAAAATCTTATTTTATTATTTATTCCAGGAAGGAATTCTCTACAGTATCACATCCCACCAGATGTTCCCTAACAACATGTCCATGTATGTTAATAATTATTATTTGAACAAGTGGCTCTGCAGATCAATCTTTTTTTCCAAACCCAGACAGACCACTATGTGATGAAGGTCTTTATTGTGAATAATTCTGTATGTATCTATTTTCCTGTGGAGGAAACTGACCTCACTTCATCATGAACATTTCTGGTTAGATACATAAATGAAAAGGTAGAAAGACTGGAGTTTTATCCTCTTCTGTATATTTAATGCTGTGTTATCTCACAGCTGCACGCCTCCACTCACATGCCACAAACTGTGTTTGAAGATAACAGAGGCGGATGAAACGTCTGATCAAAATGTTCCTATCAGCTGAAGTTATACAGAGTGAAAATTGAGTTTTCCACATTTTTCAGGGGGCCAGTTGGAAACCGAACCACAATCCTCCCGTCTCCTTGAAACCTGGTTCGAGAACCACAGGTACGGACCCACCGCCTTCTTGTGTTTGTGTGTGAGTCAATTGCTGTGAGATCCTGCTGCGGTGAACAGACACTCCAGCATGAACATGAAGATAAACCCTCGTTTTTAGCTCCACACAACATGACTCCAAGGTAAGACGACCATTCACTGCCAAACGCTCATGTTTGCCAGAAATGTAATAAATCAGAGCTGGGGTTGATTGGGTGGAAGTGCCAGCAGATGGACTCAGAATATGTAAATTTGAGCTTGGGCTGAAGATGCCCAGAGAGAATTGGACTCTAAGATGAGAAGCCAGGTGTTCAAACACTCGAGTGTTGATGTTATACTCTCTGTTTCAGAGGTTTAATGCAGCAGCAGCAGAGGCCAAAGATGGGAATGTTATCTATCTATATGGGGTCGGTCTGTCCTTCCTTTAAGAGCATGATGTCTTGACAACACAGGTCAGATTGCTCTCAGACATTGTTTCGATGACACGCTGTTCTCTTTTGTCAAATTTCTATGGTGGTCCTAAAGGGTAAAGACACATGCACAACAACACATGCAACATTCAAGATACAAATGTGCAACAAATTCAGGAAGCAACTTCATCAATTTGAGAATACGTGCTGGGGACACAAAAAATTGCTATGCTGTGCTAAGATAAGCTAACAATATGTTGTAAATCATATGATAATGGCATCATAATAACCAAACAAAAGTCAAGCACTAAACAAAAGCATACCCCAAAGTCTGTCCCAAGAGTCTTCCATTGATTTCTGTGTCTTTCACGACCATTACTTTGGACAGTTTCAGATCTTTTTGCAAGAGAGACAGTAAAACTAGCAAAAAGTCACCGTTCGACCCAAAACAATTATGGTTTTTAATGAACACTTCAGCCTAGGGGTAATACTGTACAGTACTTCTGGAGCTTTAGACATTTAGACTTAAAGCAACAACCTGCTGCTAGGCTCTAATGATGAACAGAACAAGGCTGTGCCAATGTTGTGTGTGTGAGAGAGAGAGAGAAACACAGTGAGAAGACAGGTGTCCTAAGCAGCACTAAACCGCTTTTTAACACTGATTTGGCAAAACATAAACCGCACACCTTGTCACATACACACACACTGTGGCTGTGTCGACGGTGTTGCCTCGGAGAGAAATCACTTGAGAGATACAGTATGTGGGCTATTTCTGGAGCTCTGCATTACTGCAGAATCTGATGCAGGGAGTTTAGAGACTGAATGTAATAGCGTGAAGAGATTAGGGATTTAGGTACAAGAGAGAATATTTAAGAAGGGGCTCCACTCCGCAGGCTCAGCACAGGTTATGGTTGTATTTCAGGCATTAGATGTTGTATATTTGATCTTCCTGTCGTGTCCTCACCGTGATGAACTTAATCCTTGGATCTGCTTTAAATGGACACAGCGATGTTCTCGGATAAACTAAGGCATCAATATATGGAGCGATTTGAAATTCTCTCTCATTCTGTTTCTCTTTATTCTCTTTTTTTGTGATTCATCAGAATAGGAGAAAAATCTGGAGTAGATTTAAAACTATACTTTATTGTTCATCTGTTATTTGGTGTTTTTAGCTGTCTAAAAAGGGTTGCAGAAGTGGTTTCACATGCCAGAACAATTTATCATTTGGGAATGGCTGGTTTGTTATGACCTTTTCTCAAATATGTGTTATATTCTTAATATAGAATTTGATTTCATATTTATGGCCTTTCCCATTCTGTTACTGTTTTCACATGGATCGCTTGAAGTCAAATGTTTATCCTGTTGATATATTTCATATTTGGCTGATGGGGCTCTGTAGCTTGAGTATCTGTGAATATAAATTCTGTTTTAAAATGACGCAGTGGCAGGTTGCCTCTGACATGTTGCTGCCTGGTTGACTGGTGTGACTTTCTACTGTTATTGTGCATCTCCCCTCCTGGAAAATATAAAGTTATCTAAAGTGATTGGAACTTGCTCAGCTCACATTGTGCTTTAGATTCAGCACACCCATGGCCTGCATTTTCATATAATTTTCATCTTAGCCTTCCGGCAGCATCTCAGGAGAACACATATTATTAACCTTTCCCAACTCTGTTAACGTGAAAGTGCTGTGGTTGCAGGAATGTCTGGATATCATGCACGACCCCAGTTTATCACAGATACTGTATCATTTGCATAGCATAATATCACATAACAACAAGTCTCAATCGAGATGTCCATGTTTGCAAATAGTGTACTTACTGTATGGTGATATAATATATTGGCAAATGCCTTAAAACAACATGTTGGCTATATCACCTTAAACGATGATGTGTTAAATAGTTAATGACAACCCGGTTCTTGCTGGTTTGATTTTCTCTTTTCCTTAAATCAGGTTAATGGTTGAATCATTAAGGTCACATTATAGGCTATTTTAAAATGATGAGCAGTCCTTGAAAAATGACAAAGAAGTTAAAAGAGTGGAAAAATAGGGGAAGAAAACTGGGAGGTGAGGTTTGAGTGGTGAGCATGTTTTTCCATTAAAAACAGAGGAGGAGCAGGAGGGGGAGGAGGGAGGAGGAGGAGCAGGAGGAGGAGCGGTGTGGTGATTTAACGCTGTGTCAGCAGTAACACGTCATGTAGCTCTCCAGAGACAAAGCCACTGTGAAGTTTTTATGATTCTTTATGGAGAAGTTACGACGTTTCACAAAGAGATTATCATTATGAGTGAAGCTTTAGAGGTGATGAAGGTTTGCAGACTTATCGTGCTCATACCTCTAATCTGCCACAGTGTTTTACAGTTTCTGTCTGAATGCATCACGACCTCCACACTCTCTCGTCCCCTCCTCTACGTCTTTCAGCCTATATTACTCGCTCTCTTTCAGAATCTCAAGGTGTTCATAGTCAGCCACATCTTACGTGTGTGTGTGTGGAGAGGCAGTATTTTTGCACTTTCAAAGGGCAGCACACAAATACACTAAAGTGGGCTAAAGTGAGGTGAATTTACAGGAAGCTTCAAACCATCACATTGCTGCATCTCCTTTGTATCCCTTTATGTTTCACCTTCTCCCTGACTCTTTTCTTCGCTGCCGTAACCTTTTGTGGTGAGAAAATGCCATGTCAATAAAAGCTTTTTAACATGAGGAAAAATCAATGTGCACAGATTGCACCTTTCTTCCAGCGCGCCTGTACCGAACAAATGACTGACTCTACTTCTGCGCACTGTTTGCTCAGGAAAAAAATGTCTCAATTATCGTGTTTTTTTTTCATTTCCGTAGTGAATTTGAGATGAAAATCCCCTCCAAACTTTGTTTTTGTAGATATGGCTTGGTATTAACACTTTTGTTTTCTAAGTGCTTTATTGGTTGCACAATCACACACCATCAACTTTTATTGTCCTGAAAGGAAAAGCTAATTTGAAGGCGGGGTTGCAATAAAAATGCACAATAAAAGTGTATCATACAAACAATAAAAACACAATAAAAATACATTAACATAACAGCTCAATAAAATGCATGATAAATAGGTCCAACATATACCCACAGTGGCTGTTAAGACCACACAGCCGCTCTCTCCTTGCAAGAGTCAACACAAAAGTCTTTATTGCTCATAAACAATAGTCTGCAACATTTCCACTTCATATCAGAGTAGAAATGCAGCCTCATGTCTGAGGATAAAATTACAAGAACAAGGTCACATTGCTCAGGGATTATAATCTTCTCCTTCCCCGTAGCGTAGCCTGTGATTTCCACTGAGTTGCATTTTTGGGGTTATGTTTTGTTTTAACCGACAAGTGAGTGACTTGCCCATCATGACAAAATCATTTTCATCCCAGATACTGTACATGTCAATTTAAGATTTGTCATGTTGGTGTTGGTGAGTTCCTACATTGTCTCTCAGTCTTTTTGTCTCATTTTTCTAAACAGTCTTAACATTAACATACAACAGTTTTATGGTTCATCAAAATTCTATTGCATGTTTGCTCATTATCGTATGTATGTATATATGTAGCCCATGTTGTTTACCAATAACCGGTGCAGATGTGCACACATATCATGGTTATTACATTCAGTATATGTATATATCTCAGATTTTGATGTTTATAATCTCATTAGTGAGACATATACAAGTGATGTTTGTGCAGATTTGTGGAGAAGTGTCCCTTTCTCTTGTGCACACATGTCTCACAACAGTGCAATTTGGTTAAATTAATGAGAAGTTCTGATCTGTTGAATGACAAGCTCACTGATCAGAAATTTGAGCCTAATGTTTTGAAAAATGCTTCTCTCTTTTGAAAACTGAGCTGTAATCACACCCACTGAGCACACAGCGGTAAACAGTTTCCTCCTCCACTAATAAAAACAGCCAGCTGAGGAGACAGCGTTAGAATTTGCTCAACACTAAAGAAATCTGAAAAGCACGAAACCAGGTTAACGGATAGAGACCTTGCAGCTAAAAGTAATTAAACCAGGCACGTCCAAGCTATTCCACAAAGGGACATGGCTGCAGGTTTTTGTTCCAATCAAGCAGCAACACACCAGACGTGACTCATTTACTCAGTGGATCTCAGTCTTCAGACAGCTGATTGGTCAAACTGTGTGCTAGCCTATTGTTTGGCTGGAACAGAAACCTGCAGCCACACCGGCCCTTTGTGGAATAGTTTGGATGTGCCTAAATTAAACTGTCCTCTGAGGAGATATGATGTTGTTACAGTGTGTTAAAGTTTAGGTTTACACTAATTGAGTTAAATGATGTTTATGAGTCTTAAGTTTATCTAATTTACTGGGTAGAATGAAAACCTTTTACGGTGTGCCGCAGCACTTTGAGTGAATTTTGTGTTGAGCTTGAAAATGTTTCTGTGGTGTTTCGTGCTCAGATTCCTCTACAGCCTGTAATAAGTCATCGTTAGTGAGTAAAGATGATCTACACAGCGTGCTTTGCCTTTGGTTTTAGAGGAAATTTTATTTATGTGTGTGTGAGAGTGAGAGTGTGTGTGTATGCATTATTTGTGCCATGATGACCCTGCTATTTATAGTGCCCTTGAAGCACGTACAGTGAGAGCTAACTAAAACAAGAACACAACGTTTCTCTGCAAATTGTGTGTTATTTCTAGAGCCGACTATTCTTACTCATGTTTTGTAGCACTGCTTGTGCAACAAGAAAAAACACACGCGAACACAGCTCCTCATGCATGAGGGCAATTTTTTATTTTAAGGATTTTATTTTAGGAAGGTGCTATTCATGAGTTTTCCAGAAATAGAGTAAACACAGCTTGGTTTGGTAGATCTGACATCCCAGTGATACTGGCTGTTGTTGATTTTTCTGTGATGTTTAGCCTTGTGCTTCAGATAAAAGAAATATCCTCTATTCAGCTGAGGCAGGTTAATTCTACACTGTTAATTTAATAGTTTTTGTCATTGATAATCATTATCATACATCAGTGAGAACATTCAAGCCATTACAGTTTGATTAACATTTTATCACCAATCTCCAGACGTGCGCGCACACACACGTATCCTAAATGCTCTCCTCTGTCATCCCTCTATTTCATTCACTCTTTCACCCTCTCAGTAACCCCCATGAATGCTAAAAGCTCCCCCGTGCTAAAATATGAAGTACTAAGGGCCAGTTACCAGTTGATAAGCTGCAGTGTCAGCGTCCTCTAAATGCCCCCCCTCCAGTAATTATCCCACCTACTGCTGATTAATGCTTAGTTACTCTGTCCAACAAGGCCTCCTGCCTGTTACTCCTCTGCTGCTCATCATTAGCACAACCTCCATCCACTCATTCTTATTCTAAACCTGTTTCATCCTGCCTCGTTCCTTTTATCCTGCAATTAACCACGAACCTTCTTTTGCCTGTTTGAATGCAGATGGACCACCGTCCACGGTTTAAAAGCTTTTAAAAGAAAGTGACCTACACGGGGGAATTGATTCAAAGTACATTTAAGAAACCGCACTCAAACACACCATTTTGGCCATGAGGCGTTCTGACTCTGTAGTCGCCGTCATTGCTGCTGCAGAGATTCGAGTGCAAATTCACAATTCACAGGCACGGTTCACGTGTAACAGAGCAAGCAGGGTAAACTTTCTTGTCTTGTCTTACAGCATGCCCTGAGTTTGAAGAGTGAGATCAGTCATGTAGTGTCAGAGTATGACCTCTCTAACACCAAAACATCTACTACTGTACTACAAATTATGAATCATATTGTTATATAAGTAAATAATTCATTCAGTATTGATTTCATTATTGATTCTTTCCAGGACTCTGCACTGTTATATTCTTTACATTTGACGTGACTTGACATTGTTGTTCATTGTTGGTTTTATGAATGTAATTGTGTACTATACAGTATACTGTATATTTTGTTCTATCTTTGTTCAGCTCGGTTGTCTGGTTTTTTAACTGCATATCTTCCTCTGGTCCATGCCTATGTTCCCACAGCCCTATGTTCCCACAGCCTTATGTTCCCACAGTTCTAAGGTTTTTCTCAAAATTAGGCCCTATGTTCCCACTGGACTCTCTCTACCTATCTGGACTCTATCTATCTGGCCTGTCTAGCCTCTACCGGGTCTTTTTACTAAACTTAACCAAATCTTTTCTTCATTGCCTAAACCTAACCAATTGTGGGACCAAAGGGCTGTGGGAACATAGGGCCTAATTTCCAGTGACAACAAAAGTTAGAAATGTGGGAACATAGGAATGACCCCTCTTCCTCTATTGGGCCTCAGAAAAGAGTGTAAGTTTACTGAGAGCATTTGTCTATCTTCTGAAGTGGAATAATTCACACTTGTCCACAGAGGCTCACAGGACACTACAGCATCACTTCACAACAACTTAGAGTCTTAGACAAACCTCGTTTTGTTTGCTATGTCTTCACCCACACATGTAAACAAACTAGCGTGTGCAGATCAATGTGCAGCTGACCCTGTAAGTAGAAGATCCCTACATTCATTTACAACAGTTAATTCAGGAGTCCACTCTCAGTGTTTTCTTCCAGTCAGGCCCGGAGACAAGCGTCTGAAATTATGCATGTAACTCAAGTTTACTGGAAAGTCTTTTTGAGGCTCACACTGCTCGTCTGCCAAGTGCAAAATCAGACCCAGTTTGAAAAAAACACCACAATTTTCCTCCGAGTGTTTTGATTGCCAGTGAAATTCCAGCAGTTTCATTTCATTTGTTTGTGTGTCTACTTTCTTCTCAGCCTGTCTTTTCTACTGCTCTTCTGCTGCTTTCAGTTTCTATTCGAGTCAGTGATTTCCTACATTTAGTCGTTTTGCTCTACTGAGAATTTTCCCCTCCATATACAGATTATCAATGGAAAAAATCACCTAGACAGAAGCTTTGTATCTGAAATGTCTGAAGGTCTGTTTGAGACACTATTTTACATTTTCATATAGATAGCTTTTCTGGGGTCTGATAGCAAAAATCCCAGCCTCCCTGGTTTTGCAGGTGACAGCAGTGAAAGTAACTGGAAGTAATCAAAGATGCTCTCATAAGAGATGCTGAAAGTGCAGGGAAGGGCAATCTCCCCTTGCTGCTTCTGTCTTTTTTTTTTTTTTTTTTTTTTAAATCTCTGTAGCAAAAATGAAACACAGAGGCATCACTTTCAACCACCAGCCCTAAGTGAAGAATTGATCTGGAATTGATCAGGTGCCGACTGTCGGACTAATTACTTGGAGATTGTGACTCATGGGCTGTGACTGAGTTGACATTCAGGTGCAGACAGAATTGCACTCTGTCTTTAAGCATGATAATTATATTCATTTGATGACCTTTTAATTCTATTCCTTCACCTCTCTCATTTGATTCCTGTGTCTGTCCAACACATTTCCTCCCTGTGAGACTGTTGTCTCATAGGTTTATGGATCAGTGGCCAGTGGCGGGGGGAGGTGGGAGGTGGGTGCTAAGGTGACCTTCCTTCAGCCAACCAATCCCAGAGCTTCCTGGATAGAGCCCTGTCTCATCCAAAGGCTAAAAATGCTTCACATGCACTATCTATTTCTTTCACACCATGTGAGAGCGCATTGGACCAGGGAGCACTGGAGGAAATTTTGGAGTTGATTGCAGATGGTTTGTCTAATTAGGGGGGGAAAAACTGGTCTCCTCAATTGTTTTCACTGCAACCGCCTTCAGCACAAATTAGGTTTCTGTCTCCATTTCAAACCAAATAAATGTTAGGTTAAAGTTTGGGCTGAAGCATGTATCCATTATGGTTAAGGCTTGTGCAAGCATCCAGGCAATGATTGTAAATAAACAGAAAAACCGCACCAACCACTGCGAACATCTGCTGACCAGAGAGAGGTGTTCAACACGGCAAAGAGAACTCAAGGCAAGCTAAAGTTGTAGTTTAACCATTATACCCTATAGAGCTTTGTAATGTCTTTCAGCTCATTGTTTTGGTTTGACAGCTCAGGATTTTGGCTTGATTTATCATATAACATAGATATACGTATATCTAATCTTATCACATAAGATAGGCTGTAGATGACCACAGAACTCTCAGCGAAAGTGGTGGCAACATGTGTGCCACATCTGGACTGCATGAACTATGACTGACTTACTGTGGGGTTTTTTGTTGATAGTGAAGACAAAGGCTCAGTAATCCACCTCTGCTCACTGCAAACCTCCTGCACAATGACTGCACTCAGTCCCTTGAATGAATGTAAACAAACACAGTGGTTCCACTGCAGTAGCCTCCTACTGAAAAACAAGGCAAGACATAAACTAACAGAAGTTAAGTGGATGTAATTCTGTTTCTAACAATGTGCATAGCTCAGACTGTCCTTCCATTAAATAAAAAACTCCAGAGGTCGTTGGAACAGAAAGATTTTTACTGCCCATAGTTATGTTTTATTATTAAGTGACCTCCAGCAGTCAGTCATCTGAAGCAGCATCACTTTTTTCAGCAAAAATGTTCATGTTGAAGTGACATAGCGGTCATAATAATTTTGACAAATTATGAAATTAACCACAATGAAACTGGCATGTTCTGTAACTTTAACCACATGTTAATTATTGTAACTATGTTTTTTTGTGTTTTATGTCCAAACCTAACCTAATGTTTATATGGCGTTATCACAGAAGGGTCTGTTATTTATTTTTCAACAGTTTATCTGTCTCCTGAAAGGGGAGCTATTTCAGGAAATGCTCATATGATCCCTTATGTTACAGAATGGGAACAAATGGTCATTTAGGAGACTTACAGCCTAGTGTAAGTAAATAAAATAATACAATGGTGATCTAATCACCAACAATACAATGTGTCAGGCACTGAGGTGGTGAGATCAGTGGCTGAAACTCATTGAAATCGCCCAGTGCTCAACTATAATATATCATATAATATATAATATATATGTGGAAGCCGTCAACTGTCACATATATAATGGCAAATTTCCTGTTGTTGTATCCACATTATTGTGAAGGACCAGTTTTTTCTGCTGTTCTGTGTTGATGTCTGCAGCGTGCTGAGCAGAGGTGCATTGGATTTTGACCCAAGCTGTGCTTACCTTTGTGGGCACAGCCAGTCACTGTTGACCCTTACATGAACTGAAAGACAGATGAGAAACTGACTGTTTCTGAAACTTAAGTGTTGGACAACAAAATTTGGCCACATATCAAGACAAAACTATTTGGTGAGAGACAGCAAAAACTGTATTATGAGTCTGAAATACACGGATATAATATATATTCCAGACTCAAAATACAGAATACTATTCTAATAGCATTGTAGCTGAGGCTGTGCAGTCAGAGGAAGTAAAGCCACTGGGAGTCCTGGAGTTGTAAACACTGTTTTTACAGTTGGTGAAACCTTTGGCAGCTAAACAGCCCATGTGTGTTCCTCAGGAGCTGGTGGAGACCATAACAGTGCTAAAAGGAGTATATAATGCACAATAATAAGAATAAGAATAATCATAATAATAATGATGATAATAATAATAATAATAATAATAATAGGTTTTCAATTTCTTTTTAAAAATTGCTAAGGATCTGCCATTCTCAGATCTAAAGGGAGAGTGTTTCATAGTTTAGGGCCATAAAAACAAAAAGCAGCTTCAACTCAATGATCGGTTGCCAAGAAACACATTTGGATGGCCAACAAAAAACAAATCCTGAAGTTGGTCACTGCTGAGCCCTCTCTCCCACTGAATGAAATTGCTTCCTGAACAAGAGATTTACAGTGTCTCTGACATCCCAATCAAGTTGTCCATCATCCTAAATATGAATGTTTCCCTTTATTCAGAGAGACTCTTTGTAGCAGGGAACATCCCAGAGTCACTCACTGGTTTTTGCCACAGAGGTCTGATGTGTGTCAATTAATGTATGAAATTCTTATTCATTTCTACTTTGCTTTAATGGATGTCTCAGTTTTTTTGACATTTGATGAGAATGTTTCAAAGCTTTTAGGCCAATGTGTCACCTCAAATAATTTATCATGGTACCGAGGGACCGTCAGTACCGACATAGCAGCCTCTCCCTCTCACTACTTGTGACACTCTCTCTCTCATTTCTATGGGAGCGATGGGCTGTGATTGGCTTGTGGCTGCAGGGCAGAGTAAATTATTAAGGCCTGCTCTTTCTTTGGCCGTAAATGCTCGCTCGCTCTCTTTCCATCTCTCTCCCTCGTGTTTTCTGCTTCCTCTCCTCGCTCAACACCCTGCCCATTTAGGAGGAGGGCGAACAGGAAGAGAAGAAGGCACTGCAGCAGGGGTGGGGGGCGGGGGATAACACAGACAAATGTGGTTTGTAATCATGGATAGAAATGGAGAAGGAATATCAGTAGGGATATTGGGGGAAAGAGCTGTGGAGCATTACAGAAAAAAAAGGGGGGGGGGGGGCTGTGTCTGGTAGTGACAGAGGAGAAGGACGATGAATTGCATGGCAAGCATTTTGCACCTGCCACCTGCCCGAGACCTGAGTGCATCGTGCCAGAGCAAACCCACACCTGCCTTATATCTAAGAATAGAGGTTATTTTTGCAGTGTGTGCATCCGTATGTGTGTGTGTGTGTGTGTGTGTGTGTGTGTGTGAGTGTGTGCAGCATGAGGGACCTTTAGTATTGCTGTCATTAGAGAGCTGTTAAACTGCCAAATGGGTGCAGCAGAGAGAGAGAGAGAGGAAGAGAGACAAATACTGACAGAGAAAGAGAGTAGAAAGAAAAAAATAGAGTTGTTTTCAGTCCCATCAATAATGCAGGACGTGTATTATCTCCTGTTGTGTGCAGCTGCAAACTTCATGCCTCAGCGATTTGAACAGAGGCAGACAACCACGTGTGAGTGTGCGCACACAAACACACCCACACCCACAGACAGGAGGATTAGTGATCGTTTGTGTCATTTTGCAGGCAGACATATAATTTATGTAAATATGGGATTCTCGCTGTGAGAAATACTGACTACAGAAAAGCAGTGGGTTGATTATTAGTGCGCTTTGTTTGTCTGTATTTATGAGTCTTTTGAATCCATCAAGCAGCACCTCTGCACTACTGTTTCACAAAATGCTGCTCTGCCATCTTTTATGCTAATGGAGGCTAGTTTAATTTCTCTTCTCCTCCAGTGTGTGACTTTGATCTTTAAAGTTGCTCAACCCACTATTTTATATCAACAGTGGATGAAATGGATTGTTTGTCATGTGAATGATATCACTTGTAGTGACAAACCCACTGAGAATTATAACCCAGATCTGCTGCTCCTCTCAGCTGTATCATCCTCTGGATAAATGAAGTTATAAGACTGTAACATATAGCCTACAAAAAACATGTTTGTCTTCTTAATTTCTACATTTATATTCAGTAATGTTGACAAATATTTACAGACTGGGAAAACTGGTCTCAGACTTTTGATTCAATTTTTTTTGGAATATCAACATATATTGACAGGCTTTGAAATTGATATGTTTACAGTATGTAACACATGTCCACAATATAAGCAAACAGAGCATTACATTAAGACAAATATACATGGGGTAGACATATGTCAATATTAGCAGTGAAGATATCAAATGGGCCACTTCAAAGTGACTGTACCCAAATGAAGGGAGGCTGGAGCACTCCATGCGATGACAAGTTTATTGTGCAAAAACTAACGTTTCGACCCTGAAGCGGGTCTTCATCTGAGTGCTCCAGCCTCCCTTCATTTGGGTACAGTCACTTTGAAGCGGCCCATTTGATATCTTTACTGCTAGTATCTCGTCCTGGGCTGTGAGCACCGATCAGTGAATGAGACCCGGCTGAAGCGCAAGAGAACCTGTTTCCATTGATATACGTCAATATATCGAATCGTTTCCAAGATACAGCCAGAATTTTTTTTATTAGGAGTTAGAGGAAAGGGGAAGTGAATATTTAAGCCCACAAAAGAGCCTCAGAGGGCCCTAAATCAGTACAAATCCCATAGCTCTAGACCTGTGATTAGGAAGAAACACTGTAACAGATGTAATAAAACATATTAGCCTTGAGGCCAGGAAACTCCTTGTCTTATGGCATGGCATTAATGTGACCAAAAAAACAATTTAATGTCTTTTAATGGTCGGTCACATCAAGCACATTAGAAAATGGCAAATGTTGCACAAGGGCTTAAAAGGAAAATTAAAAATGCATTTAGATTTCAAAGTCGAATGAAAAAATGGTGTAAAAGCTATACAACGTTACCCCAAAAACAAAAGCAGTTGTCAAAGAAAACTGTCTGAAGGTGGAGAGAGTAGCTGACAGTGACGGAAAACTGTTTCATAGTCCAGAAGCAGCAACGATACTGTAAGCTGGTGCAAATCCATGTACTGCTTTGTAGAAAGAATCTGGTATTTCAGATATTGAAGGGAGGCAAGTGAAGGAGAGATATCATCTGAGACAAAGAGGATATGTATAATTAACATCCTAATTCAGTGCCATACTTTATATTTCGGGAATTAGTAGGCGATTGAACAGGGTTTTTATGCTGCATGGATATTATAGGTTGTCATTGTTCTGTTTGCTGTTGCTGGAGGGCACGGGGTGATATGTCGGGGCCGTATAATCTTATACCATCTGCTCATAAACTTCTGTTTGTCCTGCAGCAGTATGATTTTATGTCAGAGATGAACAGGTATACACACCAAGGCCAGATGTCACGCCACGCCAGATCAATGGCTGCCTCTGGAAGAGACGTATATGTGGGTTTGTGAGTGGTTGGGCAGGCGCCGATTTAACAAAGAGGTTGATTAGACTGGACGAGAGCCAGAAACCAGAGCTGTGGCTGTTCCCATCATCATCATCATCATCAAACTCCTCCTCCTCCTCCTCCTCACGCTCTGGTGCTGTAAAACAGATGCACAGTTCGACAAATGTGGTTAAATTGGCAGTTTTCATTTTCTCTCCGTGCCTTGTTGTTTGTTTCCTCTCTCCATCCTCATTAGCAATTAGAGGAACCAGAGTTGGCATGTCAACACATAGCCATTATGGTGTGTGTGTGTGTGTGTGTGTGTGTGTGTGTGTGTGTGTGTGTGTGTGTGTATACCCAGGTGATGTGCTTTAAGGCAAAAGCAGAGAAACTATTTTCTCTTCCCACAGCAACAGGCATGGATCAAAGTAATTGGACAGTTTGGTTCACACTTGGGCAGTCCAAAGCCTTGTGTGCATACCAGTCGAGTGTGTGTATTTTCTGCCTCAGACCTAGTAGCAAAATATTTCCACATAATACACACACACACACACATACACACACACACACACACATACACACACACACACACACACACACACACACACACACACACACACACACACACACACACACACACACACATACACACACACACTCAATATCATCATCTTTCTTTCTTGTGTTGAATAAAACATGGCAGTAAAAGTGTGTCACAGTCTTGCTAAGTAAAGAGGAAGCAGGATGGAAGGTTTCTGCTCTAGTATAAGATCAGATTGTGTGTGTGTCTGTGTCTATCTATACGTGTGTGTGCATATGTATACTGTACGGCTCCCTCTGCCAGTGCAAGGTAGCTACACACAGATGTGGGCAGTTTGGATGTTATGATCCTCGCCCGTTGTGCTCCCTGCTTCCACATCACAGGCTTTATTTCTCCTTCTGTCTGCCTCTGTCTGTCTTTCTCTTCCTCCCACTCATTACAATCAACTGGATCTGCACTCAAAACTATTCTCTGCACACACAAGACACACATAATTAATGTCGACCTTTCCTCATGGAGCAGATCCATCTCTTATGGGGGGAGGATAGAAAAGAAATGAAAGAACAAGGGTAATGGATGGAGGAGAGGGTGCAGGAGGAAATTAATAAATGAATGGTGGAGGTTATTACAGGAGGTGATCAAAAGATGAATAGAGAAGAAAGGAGACATTACAGAAAGGGACGAGCCGCTCCACTGATCAGTGTGCTGCTGAGGTGCTATTTGCTCTGATTGTTGCAGGATTGAATCCCCGCTCATGAACTTTACGAGGTGCATTCTGTCCGATAACACACGCACGCGATGAAAGAATATAAAAGTACAAGGTGGGGGAGGAGCAGCAAAGTGAGAAATTTAAATTTGCTGATGGACTGATGTTGAGTTTCTTTCATTCTTTCATCTCTCATTTCAGTTACCTCTTGGAAAACTGGGACAGCATAGTCCGTCTGGAGCTAGAACACACACAGAATGCAGATACACACACACACATAGACCACAGAGAATAGTATCCTTGATCTGTGTGGTTCTGCTATTGACTGATGTGATGGAGGATAACACGGAAATTACCAGCTGAAGGTGGTCTGCATGTTATTCAGATTGGACACACGCACATATGTTTGTATATGTATATTTGTGGGGACCCTCGTTGATAGAACAAATTCCCTGGTTAGTTTCAAAGAGAGGACAGATGGAAATGTCCCCACTTAGCAAAAATGTCTTCACTGTTTACAACTCAAACTAGTCCTCACAAAAGTGATCACACACACATTCAAATCTCAGGTCTCCCTCCTCCTGTCAAGCCTTGTTGGCATTGTAAAATTAATTTTCTGTTGAGTAGTATTGAATATTGTGCCTCCAGATCAATTTGATTGCAATCATGAAGCCACACACACACGCGTTTCCTTCTTCTCAGTCATGTGACGAGCAGAGCTGGCGTGTCAATGTGGAGAGGTAATTATTTGCTTGGCCAGTCTGAGCCTGCTCTGAGTCTCAAGGACGGACTTGCCTGCAGCTACAATACCAACCAGCACTCAGATTACACAACAAATTGTGTGTGTGTGTGTGTGTGTGTGTGTGTGTGTGTGTGTGTTTTCTCTTTGTGTGTGTGTCGTGCCTTGACCGTGACTTGAATAAAAGTGTGTCCTGGTGTTTGTGTTTTTATGTGTATGCATGCAGAATGTATAATGTGCTATATGGTTCACACTTTTCTGGACTGTGTGTGTGTGGTGAAGGTGAATGTGTGCAGGCACATGTGGGCATTTACGCGCAAGTCATCATGTGTGTATGCCCGTCAGCCTGTGTAGAACAATGGTTCTTGCAATGTCGTCCCTGCAGGTCTCCACCTCTGGGAATCACTGCCACAGACCCACTATTACACACTGAGAGACACACACACAAATTCCTTGTGTGCCAAAGTGTAATAGCACGGATGGGAAGAAGGAAATTGAGGCAGGGAAGGAGGTTGGGGAGAACAAGGATGGGGAGGAAAGCAAGGGAAGAGGAGGTTTTCAAAAGTCAGCATAGAAAGGAAATAGAGAAGGGAAAGAAATAAAAGAAAGATTTAGACAGGGAGAGAGAGAGGGGAAAAGACAGAAATTGGAAGAAGGCCATTGGAGGATGAACATAAGTCATGAGAGATGAGCTGATCATCACAGCCAGGCCAGACAGATAATGTTTCACTTTCTAGCCCCATAAAGTATTTTACGACAGCTCTTCCTAGATGACTGCTACCTGTTTTTATTTGGCTCTGTATTTGTATTTGTGTGTGTGTAGCTGAATGCTTATAGGGTACAAAGTGTGAGTAAATGGGATTGGAAGATGTGTGCGTTTGTATGCTTGTGTGCACGCATGCCTGCATGTGTGAATGCACGTAAACGGGCTGATTATCGAGTGTGAAGTGTGTGCGAATGGGATTTGATGGTGTCATTTTCTTGGGTGTGCATCTCTGTTTGTGCGTGTGTGTGTGTGTGTGTGTGTGTCCAGAATGCCGCAGAGCCATAAAGTGGTGCCAGAGAGTTTTGAGTGATAGCCTTGGACTACCACAGCCAGGAGACCAATAACAGTAGGCGGCTCAAGGAGGCTCCTGCCAAGTGACCAATGATTAGATCCAACTGGAGGAGACCAGAGCTGAATGGCCCGCCATTCCTCAGCTTCATTCCCCCTCAGAGCCCCATTCGTAGCCTCCCCCAGTAACAAGGCGGCATTTCCGTCCTTGAGTGGTGCAGAAATGCATTGGTTTACTCTCTGGGCCTTTTGTTTTGTTAAAGCTGTGGGCAGGGTTGTGTAGGAGGGAGAACTTTTCTGTGCGGAAACTTTAAAAGTAGGATTATTAAATGATCCAGATGACCCTTTAAAACAGGGGCAGTTTGATTGAAACAGCACATGAGTGAAATGTTAAATCCATTCTCTTTCCACATGAGGCAGGCAGATGTGAACACACAACCGCAGTTAATAGGGACCCACCATTAATAGGGAATGTGGCCAAGTTGATGCAGACTTAATACACAGAGAAGGATTACAGGGAAGGATCACTATGAAAGACAGGAACACAAGTGAATATTTCTGTTTTCAAAGGTCTGATCACAGACTTTCTTCTAATATAGTACATATATAATAAAGTGCTGGACAATATGAAAAACAAAAAGCATAAAGCATACTTTCACACATAAACCTTCATGCCTGTGTGCGCAAATTTACCAAAATTGAATAAGGTAATAATACCAATTGTGGTAAAACCGCCACCACAGTGATCCAGTGGTAAACACTGTTGCCCAGCAGCAGGAGGGTTCAAACCCACTGGCCGGCTGGGGTCCTTCTGTGTGGAGTTTGCATGTTCTCCACATGCATGTGTGGGTTCTCTCTGGTTTCCTCCCACAGACCAAAGACATGCAAGTTAGGTTAACTGGCAACTCTAAACTGCATGTAGGTGTGAATGGGATTGTAATATGTTAGCCCTGTCACTGACTGGTGAACCCTGCGTCTTGCCCTAAGATAGACTTGGTGGGGATAAGCAGTGGAGGAGATGAATGAATGAATGAATGAATGAATGAATGAATGAATGAATGAATGAATGAATGCAATAAAAAAGGGGAAAATAGTTTTTAAATAAACCTTTCCATAAAAACATGTTTTCAGAGACATCTCAAAGAAGATACTGATTTTGCAGGTGTTCAACAAAACCTGTTCCTCCTTCGGTTTTATATCTCCACATGGAAATCGGCGAAAGGTTCTCTGAGAATCTCAGACTGTGTTTTGATACAGACGCAGTAATTCAGAGATATAGTCTGGAACTAGGCCATGAAGTGCTTTAAAAGTAATGAGTAAAATCTTAAAACTGATTCTATCATAAACTGGTAGCCAATGTAAAGACATTAAGAGGAGAGTAATATGAGCTCTTTTCTTAGTTTCTGTTAGTCTGGCTGCTGCATTTTGTACAGGAGTCTGTGAATTGTTCAGTGATTTATCGCAGTTCGGAGACCATTACAGTTATCTCTACACGAGGGTCTAACAACACAATGCAACAACACTTGGGTGTATGTACATTTAGGTAATTATCCCCAGTGCAAAACATCCGTGCTTCTCATACACAAACGCACTCTGAAGTATTTTGTAGTCCTGTGTAGTGTGGCAGATACTCTCCACACTATAACTAATATATCAGATTAGGACACTACACAATTTAAGAAAACACAGCAAAGACACAAAAATGCCACAACTTCAGGGAACAACTTTGACGTGGACCGCAAAAACATGCGATAACTGCAAATACACAAACGTGCTATTCATAACACAATGTGGGGCACACAATACGTTTTTGACTTAAAGGTTTTGAAGAAGGCTCCCTGTTAGTGGTGTTTGAAAATGAAGAGAGTTTGCTTGCTATAAAGTCAATATCAGATGATTCAGACATCACAGTAAATCTGGACTCTTAGCATTAGTCTTTACTTGGATCCATCACTTTTCATTGTGAATTTTTACAGCACATTTGTTGTCCTGTTGATGAAGTTGTTTTCTGAGTTTGTGTGTTTGTTTCTTGCATGTGTCTGCGTTGAGCCCTCAGATTAGAGTGTAAAACTCAAGGCAAACTCCTCATTCAAGTCTGAGCACTGAGGTATTTTTAGATGGTTGATCCAAAATATTTCTGTTGGATTTTCCTTTATCACACAGATTTCAACATACAACATACTGATGATGCTTCAGGACTGAAAATAGCATGCGTCATGTAGTGTTACTCTGCACAGTTGCCACACAGGTTGTAACAAAGTCTGTTGCATGTTAGCTCTAACAAGTTTATTCATTTTAATTAGTTGGAGTTTTGATTTTTTAAAATCCAGATCATTAAACACTGCTGGATGTGTGTCTAATCAGGTCCAGTGTATAATTGTGTTCCTGACTCCTCTGCTTTGATCCTTTGTTTCTTCTTTGCCTTAATAATGCTGCTGCTTGTTTTCCTGCCTACTCTCTGCATCAGCTGGCGGGTGTGTGTGTGTGTATGTGTGTGTGTGTATTGACTTTGTAGTATTGATCAGATAGAGCAGCGGGGTGGTCTTGCACTCAACCATCAGTAGGCTACACCCTGAAACTGTAGAAAAACCCCTCTGGTTTTTAGGACTTTGGCAAACAAAAAGTGGCAGAAGTTAAATCATGCCATATTCGTCTGCTCTGTTCAGTCATTTATTTATGGAAAAAATTAGTCTGGGAGCCTGGCTGCTGCTCCGCAGAGCCAATTCATGAGTAACACATCTCCCATCTGTGTAATTCATAAACTGACCTCGGCTGTTTGACGTATTGATTTTTGCTGGAGTGGGGATCCTAAAGCATCCTTCCCCTCTTGTTGGTGGGTCTCCATCCAGAACACACCGTGCTCTGGCTCCGTGGCTCTGGCACATCCTGTGGTCATCCTGGGGTTACAGCGGAAGGTCTGCTGCCGCTGGTCTGCTGGGTGCCCCAGGCATGTGGATGGGATGGCTCCCACAGGACCCACTCCCACGGATCATTATTGTCTATGAATAGCTGGTGCATTGCAGATGGATGGAAGAGGGGAATATGTATATGGGAAGGAAACAATTGTAGAAATGGAAAGAAGGATATGGTGGCACAAAAGAGCCTGTTATGGAGGTTTGAGTGAGTACGTATTTGTGTGTTTGTGTGAGGATGAATACGTGGTGGTGGGAGGGACATGAGAAATTTCATTTTCAAGGACACTCAGGTCCCTCGCTGTGGTGATTCAAATAACAAATCCACACATCTGATTACTGCAGCCAGGCTATATAAACAAAGTGTGGCTGTTTGGAGGCAATAAGAGGGAGAGGGCGATGCTCACAGACAGGAGACAGTGAACAGACAGGGGGGAAATGAAGATGATAAAGAGGATGTGTCCATCGCCTCATTACATTTCAGAGCCGTTGTTGAACATGCAATGATTGCTGTCCCTTCACATACACCCCATTGTTCACTCACTCTAGCGCTCATGCATACACACACACACACAAAAGTGTATGTCCTTTAGGAGGACACTGCATTGACTTGTGATAGCTACCCTAAGATAGAGTAGCTATCACAAGTCAATACAGTGTCAGGTATGGCATACCTGATCTGCATCATGATTTCTGAACTCTAAAGTTGAATGGTTTACCTAGACATGTTAGGCTATTGTGTGAGTTAATGTAGCCTAGGCTTTATCCTAAAAATGAGTAGGCTACTGAGAATAAACAATCAGTTATTTACACCAATTAATCGATTATGAACATTTGCTGGTTGCAGGCTGCAGCCATGGCTGGATGGTTGCCTAGAGATTCAGGGCCTTGGGTCAAAATGTGTTGTCAGGCTCTCGTTTCTTTTAAGTGTCAATAGGAGTGCAGGTGGCACTATTGAACACAGTGTCACAAAAGGCCCAGGTTTTCAACAGAAACCAAATAGCTCTACCTTGATCATTTGACACAACTTAATTTACGATAATGCACCAAAGAGTGAACATAAAGGGCTGTCGGTGGTCTGTTTTTCCCACTTTGCTTAATCCAGCCATTCATTTTCTGCTGATCTTTTTCTACTAGGCTAATTGACTCATATCAGCTCCAAATAACAGTCACACACAGGTGCAGACTCACACACATCTGTTTTAAGTAGGACTGAATGATTGTCTGCCTGCTGTTTAATAATGATGATGAGAACAACGATATTATTGATCACTCTGTCCTTTCTGTTACCAACCGCCTGCTTCATTTTGCAGTGACATCTATTTGTCCTTGTGGCAAATGTTTGAGGTTCGGTTTGTGTTATGAAAAAGCTTTGGCACCGATGTTAAAACTCTGTGTAGACCTCCCCCCTCCTTCTCCTCCTCCCTCTCCTCCTTCTCTCTCTCTCCTCCTCCTCTCTCTCTCTTTCTCTGTCTTCATATACTACGCTATGGTCCACACACTCCCTCCAGTCGCGGTAACGGGCGTGCGGTTGCCAGTAGAGACGCGCCAACAGTTCGGTGAGGAGCGTTAACGGCAGAGCGGCACGGGCTCTCCCCCCGCCATTTCCTCGTGCCGCCGAGCCCTGGAATGTCGAGCAGCGGCTCGAGCTCTTCCTCGCGGAAGGAGTTCGACGTGAAGCAGATCCTCAGGATTCGATGGAGGTGGTTCGGTCACCCCGCGGTGCCTCCGCCGCACTCCCCGCCGCTGGGAGACTACTTCGCCGGGAGGAGAGCGGGCGGCAGCTCCGGAGACGGACCGTCAGTTAGCGGCTCCAGCAACTCGACTTCAACCGGTGTAACCCCCAGCGCGGGGGGTCAGGGCGGTCTGGTGGCCAGCGGCAGCGCCGGGTCTAACCTGTGTAACGTTAACGGCAGCCAGAGAAAGTTTGCTGATCCGCCGGGGAGTCGGGGCGGTCCGGTCGGGGCGACGGGGAGCTCCTGCCCCCGCTCCCTCAGCCAGCCTGAGTGCCGAAGCTCCGCCGCGGCGCTGTCCTGGGTCTCCCCGCCGCCTCATCGCCGCTCTCGCCCCTTGACGAGCATGGAGCCCCCCGGCGAGGCCCCGGTGCCCCCGCTGCTGCCCGAGCCCTCTGCTCATGCCGGGGGAGAGGAAGAGGAGGCGGCGGCGGCGACAGTAGCGGCAGCGGTGGGCACGGAGGAGAGCAACCACCCGGAAACCGACTCCAGCTCCTGCAGGTAGGATGTGAGGCTCAGGCTGAGGCTGGGGCAATGAAATATCGGATGGATTTGAGACTTTTTGGTCAAAACTTCCAGGGTGCGACTTGCACAGAGCATTAAAAGTCACTTTGGTGTTGAGATTCACAAAACACACACGCCCTTCAATGTTTGTGCAAGTGAAGAACTTCTTGCTAGTTATTGTGGGGAAAAAAGTAATAATCATCCTCCTCCTGGCACATTATCATGCCATTTAATTTGTCACTTCTCCCATTTTCATCCTCATTAGAGCTACAACAATAAGTTGATTAATCAGTTAGCCAGTCGACCTAAATCAATCAATAATTAGCTATCTTGATAAGTCATTAATCACTTAGTAATTTTTCAAGCAGGATTCCCCAAACATGTGCTGTCTGAAGCCTGTCGGATGCTTTTCTTTGTCATATCTGGTCCTACACTGGAGATGGTGTGGCTTTTGGGCTGTTGGTCAAATAAATCAAGCAATTGCAATACATTTAATTTGGTGTCATTAATTCCATTAAAGTGAAAACAACCCGTAATAGACAAAATAATATGTTTAATCATTAATCGAAAATGAAATTACTGGTGCTCCTTCTCACTGTAAAGGGGGGGAAAGTGATTTACCAAGCCAGAGGCGAGTGAGTATGCAGTAGTGGAGGGCCACACATTACATACTGTATCTATAGACAGGGAGAAGATGATGGCTGAGTACCTTTGGGACAGCATGTGGTCCAACCTCCTAATGAGGCTTCACCAACCAGTTTCTGTTGAGTACACACAGACACATGACACAAATGGTGCACTCTTGTGAATATGGGATTTTCAGAGTCAAATTAACAACATGACTTCGGGCCTGAGCTCTAGTCTGCATGTTGCTATACGGTGCACTTGACATTTATATTGTTTTGTTTTGGCTTGACTGATTCCCCAGCTTTTTGCTCACAGCCCTTGGTGCTCTGCCTGTTTGTGTACACATGCATGACGAGGGCGTGTGTTGGTGTGTAGCGGCCATCCAGCCATAGTGCTGTGAAAAGGCTTTAAATTAATAGTTGCTATGGAGACAGCAAAACAGAGCAATTAGGGGCATTGTAACTCCTGTTAAAGTGCATCTGTAAGGATCACCGATTTATGTTTTTATTATGATGCAGCAGTGAATGTGAGGACGTAAAGGAAGAAATACAGCCAGTGTGTTAGGTACGTGTGTCTGTGTGTGTGTGTGTGTGTGTGTGTGTGTGTGTGTGTGTGTGTGTTTACTATCCTGGCATAATGACGCATCTGAAAACCTCCTATCATTCTCTGTGTTCCCAAGACACGCATCAGAAAATATAAATGATTCATAGGGCTTGCACACATGCACACTCACACATTAAAAGAGCTTTCACCAGTCACAAACACAGACATTTTTTTTAAATGGATAAATGTCTGAGGCTTTAATTTTTATTCTACACCCCATTCGTTTTCATCACAGTTGTGTGCATTTGTGAGAAAACGACAGGAAGAGAAATGATTTTAGAAAATATAAATTGTTATGCAAGGCTGGATGTCACACCACTTAAACAGAAAATTACTTCTGCTTCATAGTAACACACACACACACACACACACACACACACACACCTTCCTCCTTAGCATAAGCAAAGAAACAATATATGTATTGTGCATGTGCGTGGATATAGCCATGTCTTTGCACATGTTATGGTTGCCATACCAACACTGAGATTAGTTTCTGCAGCATATATACATGTGCAGCCGTGTGCATGCAAGTTTTTGTGATGTGCATCATGTGTGTGTTGCTATTCATCATCTCCCTCTGAAGGCTCATGTGTACAGTGTGATACTCCAAGAACACGGGTGGCAGAATCCCAAATGGGATCACAGGCGGGGACGCATACTGAATCCTAGAGTGGCTGAAGGCTCGATTCAGCTCCGCTCATTTCCTCCTCCTCCTCCTCCTCTTTTTTTTTTTTTTTACTTTCTCACCCCACCCAGCTCCCCTCCTCGCCCCCTTTAATCCTGGTGTGTGCCTCT
Organism: Trachurus japonicus; assembly: GCF_045865225.1. Taxonomy (NCBI): domain Eukaryota; kingdom Metazoa; phylum Chordata; class Actinopteri; order Carangiformes; family Carangidae; genus Trachurus; species Trachurus japonicus. The sequence continues at coordinate 17,806,111 of NC_140907.1, forward strand.
AGTACTTGCCCTCTCTCATTCTCTCTCTCCTTCTGTCCCATGTTCATCTCCACCATTCATCTGCTCTCTCCTCTTTCCCTGCTAATGTGTGGAGGGGGAACAAAAGCATTTGTATGTGTGTCACGGAGGGTGTAACATGTGACCAGGCAGCCAACGTGGCCGTATGATCACGTCGTCTATCAGCTCACAGAACTAAGTTTCATTTGCATCGCTGGTTAGCCTACAGGCTAATCAGGGCAGATTGTTAATCACGAGGGAAGATGTGTGTGCGTGTGTGTGTGTGTGTGTGTGTGAGAGAGGCAGGAAGAGAGACTCTCAATGACAGTTGTGTGAGTGTCCTTGCCTGGTGCAGGGGTTTAAAAAATCTGGCTGCATGGTGTTGATTCACCCCAGACACACTCTTTCTTTCTCCTCTCTCTCCCTCTCTCTGTTTCTCCCTCTCTGACCACGTTGAGTGCCTGCCAGGCTCAATTAAGGGGACTGGAAGGCAGCGTTCCCCCCACTTCAAAGCCATCTCCTCTGGCAGTATTTAGCCACACCATTCGTCTACATACACACACACACATACAAGAGGACGGGAAAGCCAGCCAAAAAGCCTCCTTGGAGGGTAAGAGCGGAATAGGCAAAGAGAGAAAGCCGAGGCAAAGATGGATGTTGGGATGATGGGATGAGGTGGAATCAAGTGAGTGATGGATGAGATTAGTGGGAGATATAAATGTGAGGACAGGAGACAGATGTAGAGGAGCAGAGTGAAGATGAGTCCTGCTGTTGCAGATCAGCAGCGGCACACAGCCAATTTGTGTGTATGATACTTTCTTGCAACCTAGTGTCTGAGATTACTTAAAAATTCAACTGACTTGAAGCATTAAATCATTTTTTGGGACACATGTGTAGCAGAAAGAAGCTGCAAACAGCTCTGACATCACCTTTCACCCAGGTGGATACTGCAAATAGTCACAGAGCAACATTATGATTCATTTGAAATCATTTTTTATGGCCACCAGGCAAATTATATATTGTAAAAAATAGTATAGGTTTCATTCCTCTTTTAGCTCTGTGTTTGGTCTCCACCAACACCTGGGGGAAACATCTTCAGATTGCTTAGTGTTCCATTAGGCCAACCAGTCTCTACCTGTCTGCCTCGATGTTTTTTTTTAAACAATGTTGATGAGTGTAGTAGAGTGTGAACCAATATCATAAAACTGTGGGTGGGAAAATCTGAAAGGTGCCATAAAACTCCACAGAGCTGGATGATAATTGTCACTACAAATTTTCATGTAGTCACGTTCTCTATCCAAAACAATTCTTCATAGCAAAGGGAAAATCCACAGAAAAACCCAAGATAATAGATCCTGTCCTATTCCAACACAATAAAAGAGAAGACAGTATAATTACAACAGTAAGGAGTAAAGGAATGGAAAAAGTAAAAAGTCCAAATCAGAAAAGAGGTTTTTCCTCTGTAACTGTAGAGTTGAAGTGATATCTTCCTCAGAGTATCACAGTGTTTTCTTATCTCTCTGTGCTGGAGGGCCGGTCCTGCCACTTCGGCTGTGAAATTAAAAAAATGGAAGCAACAGCTCTGGCTCTCACAAATTAAAAGCTGGTTTGGGAGCTATGATGGCTGATGATTCACAGGGTAGGTATACTTTGACTAACGCACACACACCAACTCTCTATCCTTCTCTCTCGCGCACACACACGCACACTCCTCATCAGCTCTGAGTGGAAGAATAAGACATAACAGCCCTGGGCTTCAACACTTCCACCGATGAATAACGAATGTTGAAGCCATCCTGGCTCAAAATCCTGCTTCATTTTCCGTTGTTGGTATAGATACAAGGAAACTGGTTGCCATTAGGGAGCAGAGTAAATTACTGCATATCCTATGGGCTGAGCTCCCACAGCTATTTAATTGGCAGCTTCTCTTTTAAGTGGGCTAAATTTATCTGGCCATTTACTCCTAGTAATTGGACCATTAAAGAGCTTTTGTCTGCTCCTGGCGACATACTGTAACCGTGTTTAAAAAGTGAAGGAGAAAGCGAATATGTGTGAGGGACTGGTACAAAGAAAATGATGGCACATGGAAGACGTGGAGCAGCTGGTGCAGCTCTCTCCACACATCTGTCTCTTTGTCACGAACAAAAGTGAATCAGCATCAACACATGCACTCAAAGCTTCTGTCTCCTCGTCTTTATTCCTCCGTTTGTCCATGTACATGCGACTGCGTGTGAATCCTGTCTTTTTGTGTGTTTTTTATGTGCACGCAGGACGTCCAACAGCAGCGCCACGTTGTCCTCATGCGTGTCGATGGAGCCGTGCGCTTGTCCCGAGGAGTGTATGTTCACCGCTCTGTCCCACGCCGATGTCACCTTTCGCAAGATGGAGGGCTACCTGAGGAGCCGACAGCTGTGCGACGTCATACTGGTGGCTGGAGAAAGGCGGATACCAGCACACAGGTAGGAGGAAAGACATGCTGATGTGTAACACATGCGCAGCAAAGACTGTGACCTTGAATAGATGCACATGACAACGACTGGTGCTTCTATAACAGAATAATCTTTGTTAGGTTTTAGATTAATTGACCATTGTTTTGGTTAAAAATGGCAAAAAAAATCTCTTAGCCCCAGTCTCCATGGACACAATGTTACTTGTTTTGTACATCTGACAGTCTAAAACCAAAGTTTTTTTAGATGAGAAATTATTTCAGACAGAAAAAATAGTTGTTCTTGCATTTTCTCTACATTTATAAAATTCACCAGTGTGAGAAACCTGTGAAGTTCCTGTGCTGAAATTTAATTTGAAGTCACAGTTTTCAAAAATCTGTTTTAAGTATATCATATAAAGTAACAATGTGTGGCTTTGGAGCAGATTGAGGCCTCTTCCTCCATGTTGCTGACTTACCAAACTTTCCCAGCACTGTATGAAACACACACACTGTAAATATGCACATACATACACAGAGGCTACTGACAAACATGCATAAATATAAATCCTACTACAACAGTAACAATTTAATTAGACAATCAATCGATTAGCAAAATTATAGATAAAGATAAAGTTAATTTGCAACTTTTTTTTGTTTTGCTAATTGATCATTTCAATCACTTTGTAATTATTAATGTTGAACAAAAGTTAATTTCTCATTTGCAGCCTTTGTCTCTTTCAAATTGTATCAGTGTGTGAACACAAATTCAGCAAAATGAAACCATCACCTGTGGATAGGCAAGATATTTTACAAGTACTTAGTCAATAAAAAATAAGCAGATTAATAGATAATGAAAGTAATTGTGATTGGTGGCCTTAAAGCCAACTTTTTTTCTTTTTGTTTAACCACACACACACAGAGGTATTATCTGTAATTCTTGCATGAAGTGCTTACAAACGTGCCAAATATCCCATTTTCCATACGCAGACACACATGCAGTGACACTTAGTGAGCACACAGCACGCTGTTTGAAAAAGTGCAACGGACCAACAGTCACGCTCATAAAAGTCCCCTTTTATTTTTGTAGTCTCTCTGTATCACACATAGTCAAGTGAGCCTCTGAATCATGCATCACACACACACTCACACACTCACACATGTCTGTCATCCACCACCTCATACCCCTACTCTACTCTACACCCTGCTCTGTCCCTGTTGCTCTCTGGGCATGAGGCCACCGGTGCAGCAGCAGCAGGCTCCATCTGCACAGGGATGAGACAGAAGAGCGGCCCTCCACCAGCAGAAAGACTCCTTTTCTCTCGCTGCCTTCCTCTTCTGCCTCATTTGATTTAGTCCTCCAGGCACAGATGGTGGCAAACAAAAGAAGCTGCCGCACGAGAATCCTAATGGTGTACGTGAAAGAGTGTGTCGATGCCTAAAGTTGCGTGGATGTGCGCGTGTTAGTGTGTGCCAGCAAGAGGGCGGCAGTAAGACATCTTCGCCTGAAAGTGCTTGTTTTGTTTGCAATTGATTTATTGTACGTGTAGGATAAAAGTGCTTTTCTGGGAACAAAACATACACCTTCTTACTCTCCGTCTCTCTCCGTAACACAAACAAATACACCATACGTGGTGAATAAGCCACTTGTATTGTGTGTGTGTGTGTAGTGTAGCTGCTTCTTTCTTGCAGAGTTTGTTGCAAGCAGCTCACTGTGAGCAAATCCGGCTTACGTGTGTACAGTACATTTAAAAAGTAGAGCACAATTTTATCATTTTGTCTCTGGGGCTGTACCCTATAAAAATACATTATCTTGAAGATCTATTTTTGTAGCCCCATCTGGACCCCTGTGTAAGTCTGCCACCTTCGATAATTTCAGTAAATATTCATTTAGAAACTTCTGTGTACCATTATTGTAGATCAATAGATATGCTTCTGGGGCCCATTAAGTGCAGACCAAGGTTCATTTTAGTACAAGACAAAGCATCTACAGCCTCTCTAGACCTGTTCTGGACAGTCTAATCCACTCCATGATAGTCAATCCCTGAGGGTCCCATAGAAATGTTCAAGGAAACGACTGAGTGCTGCTCTTTAGCGGAGGTGGAGCAGTTCACCAGACGCACCAATCAATGAGTTACTCTTCATCCTTGAACCCTTTGTTCTCGAAAACTAAAAAATATTGTTTAAAAAGTACTGACGGGGCATAAATATCACCTTTCTGTCACTTTCACTGTGACTTTTTTGCTTTTCTGTGATGCACCAAACCATAATGAGGTTGTTATTGCAGCCCACCCACTAGCATGTGACAGTTGGTGCAGTTGTAATTGGTGTTTTTTGATTGCGAGTGTGAGTGACCCACTGGTGTTGGTAGTTGAATAGTTGGCGGATTACGAAACTTGTTAGATTCATCCTCCGGCAATCCACCCAACAGATGTTTGTTTGTTTGTTGAGATATTTGAGTCTGGACCGAAGGGGTGGAATACGGCGGCCCTGAGGGCTTAACACGCTGCGACTTAAGAAAAACACACGCAAAGACACACAATAATTACAGAAAACAACTTCATTATGTCCCCTGAGGTGTTTCAGTTTATGTTGTGTTGTTTATTTCACTTGATCAAAGGTAAATTAACCTTTATATAATGATATTATTTCTTTTTGTTGATATTCTGTCTCTTTCTGTTAAAATAACCTTACCATAAAAACTATAGACTGTGCGTTTCTTTGTGGGGGAGCAAACTCAAATACTTATTTGTTGTCACTTGTTGTCAAATTGATGAATTTGTGTTCACACGTGTTTTCTTTAGTCACGGTGCACTGAGCCCTCAGGGCCACCGTAGCAGAACAAGAGCAGAACAACAGGTTGCAGTCGCATCATTAGCATGACTAGAAATGTACGTCTCCTGATCATGTGTGTCCAAGCAGTGAAGAAAGTCTCTCCTACCAGCCCTCATGTTGTTTTTCCCCTCTCTGTTTTCCCACCATTGTGTCTCTGTACCAAGCAGCACTTCCACTCTCAAACAGACACAGTGTTCAGTTTCCAGCTCTCGCCCTCCTTTCCTGAGTCCAACTCATCTGTTTCCTCACTCTGGCATTTTGTCTACTCTCAGCTCTTTCCATTATACTGTGACACACTGTCTGCCATGTCTCTGGCTTCAGCACACTGCATTTGTGTTTGTGTGCAACTAACCCACTGCTGTGTGCTGTATGACTTCCTTGCAGCAACACATCTTTGACATCTTTCTCTGCAAACACACACACATATATTCGCACATTGCTCATCCCTGCTTCAGGCTATCTGTCAAGGTCCTGATGTCTCACTCAATAATGAAATGATACATAAGTACATAATTCATACATATTCATTACAAACATCCACACACACATTGATGTCAACAAACAAACAGTTGAAGCAGAAAGAACATTTAAACATTTAAAATCGGTTAATATGAGCACAGAGCTTTAATGTGATATTTTAATGGATTATATTTAGGACAGGACATCAAAATGACTGAACCCTGCGGTCATGTGAAGGGCTCCGGTGTGCATCCTCCTCAAAGACATACTGTACAGGAAAAACACTGGACATGAAATATTAAATAACTTGCTCTGGCTTTTTAATACCTTGACATTTGTGTGTGTTTGTGCGCGCGCGTGTGTGTGATGTACTTCATGGTGACATGCGAGGTTAATGGATTGTTGTGGTGGGAAATTAAGTAACAAGTGACCTTAAGATAAAACCTCCCTGTTCTCCATCTGCCTCACTCTCAGTCACTTCTAAATTTTACATTGACCTCACATTAAACATATCTCTCTCTCTCTCTCTCTCTCTCTCTCTCTCTCTCTCTCTCTCTCTCTCTCTCTCTCTCTCTCTCTCTCCCCCTCTCTTTTTTGTCAGTTCTCCATGAGCTCAGCTGCTGTGACTGACACATGCAAATTGAATAATCTCCCGTCTGACTGCAGGGACTGACTCTTGGTCTTTTATAGTGCATGCCAGGACTCCATCTGACTGGGGCTGTGTTTTTCTCTTTATATAGTTTTGTGTGGAAATTTCTGTGAATTCAAAATATCAAGCTCAGTGTCAAAAAGGGCATGGAAAAAGTACAGCTTAGTAAAAGCATGTTTAAAATAACATCTCCAGCTCATTCACAGAGTTAGGGAATGAAATAAAGAGCATAGTTTAAAGACTTATGAAGACTTAAGTACTACAGTATATAGTCACTTTTTTTTTGTTTTGTTTTTAATTTTACCTCTTGTTGTAAGGTATGACTTATGGGATAAAATCACCTTGTCAAGTTTAGAGTGCAAATTCTCCAGTCCAATTTTCAAGCAGAAACCCCAGACATTGTTGGTTGCAGTTTCTTCACAGTGAGCACTTTATGCTTTTCTTTGTCATACCAATTGACTGATTATATTTAGGCTTTGGACTGTTTGTCATGTAAGTCTGGCAACCTGAATACAGAATCTTTTGAATGTGGGAAGTAAGAAATATCTAATCATGCTTATGGTCGTAGTTGAGATGGACATTTGCTTCAGATAACAGTGTTATAAGAAGTCAGAGGATGTATCATTACGATGTTAGTGTGTTATGGAATAGGCGTCTTCCGACATCTTTTCCAAATATCTTATATCACATAATTTAGTAACCCTCCAATGTGGCACAAAACAAACAAGTAAGCTCGTGTCAGTTTCTCATTCTCAGTACTTTTGAGAGGAAACACGATCCACTGCAGTTTGACTGTCGAGCAGCTAAACGTCTGAGGACATCAGGCACTTTATCCTCAATATGTTCAGTGTGTACAAACATCTGGAGATGCCTAAAGCTCATGCGAAGCTTTTGTTTGCACAGCAGCTTCCCCCTGCCTCTAATGACATCTCTTCAGAGAGAGGGAGATGGTTAGAGTCCCGTACTTCTATAAGAGAAATCTGGCGACCGACATATCACTTCATGAGCAATTTAATCATGTTTGCTTGCTGTGCATATGCATGTATGCAGGGTTTTTTAACCTCTACCATTGTGATAATGGCAGTCCATTTGCTTATTGTTTTTCAGCCCTCGTGGTGCTGGATGGAGACACAGAGGGTAGTGCCATTATAAGGCACATTCCTTTCTCCCAGCAGTGTTTTATTTTGTTGTTTTGTTTGGCATCTTCTACGTCTGACAGCATTTAATTCTCACTTGCCCCGTGCTGCAGATTTTAATTGCTTTACTGTTAAAAGTTCTTTAAGGGCTTAAGGCTTAATACAATAATATAGAACAGTCAGGAAAAAACTGCTGTGGTTTCTTTTGACACCTATCACATACTTTCCAGCCCACCTCACTTGTCTCGTGTTGCTGCACTCCTACTCCGTAAGCCTGTTCTATTAAAGGAGCACCTGCTCATGTTGGTGGTGCTGACTTTCCGCTCTTGCAGATAATACACACCTGCTGTGACCTTCAGTCACACACACACACGGATGTTCACACATAGGTGGAGTGATGAGCTCTGAGGGGAAACACATACATGTCAAATGTTTCCAGGAAGACATTCATGGTGCACAAGCCGTTGTGTGAAAAATAGGGTTGCTTGATTATGTTTTGATTCATTATGCCGCCCTATAGTAACAAAAAGGACCTAGCGAGAAAGGTTACCAATCTGATGGACATTTTGAGAAAATGACAGAAATGGTGAGTTAGCAGGGAGTTACCACGGTTATCTGACCAACAGACAAACAGGATGATGTTGGATGAGTGTTGTGTATTGTCTGGTGGTGTTATCATGTCCAGGCTGAACCTCTCCGTCTCTGTTCTGCGTCTTTTCCCTGACAGTCCAGACTCATCCTGTCAGCAAGGTCAGAGCACTCTGTTCTTCCATTACTGCTGTCCATCCTCTCTAACTGATGCCTGACACCCCCCCACCCCTCTCTCTCTTCACAGGCTAGTACTCTCATCCGTATCGGACTACTTTGCAGCCATGTTCACCAGTGACGTGCGGGAGGCCAAGCAGGACGAGGTGAAGATGGAGGGAGTAGACCCAGATGCATTGTGGGTGCTGGTGCAGTATGCATATACAGGTACATTATACTGTGATGTCACTGCTAGTTATTGCATATTGTTAATTATTTTAGAAGATTTTGGCTTTTATGAAGACATGTAGTTCTGATTGCTATCAACTCAAGAGAGGACAAAAAACAACAATGGGTGTTTTCATGTTTCTGATTGAAGATAAACCCATTGGTACCACAGACTGTAAATTGCTCCTTGGGGGCAAATAAAGTGATTTAAATCTTGAATCTTGTAAAAAAAAAAAAAAAAGAAAAACTGGAAAAAACCTGAAGAGTAGTTATTAGTGAGTACATTTTGTTTTGAGATTTATTGATGGCCAACACCTACTGTTACTATTGATCTCAAAATCTCTTAAATTATAGATCATAGGAATTTTAAATACACAGCCCCTTTGTGGTGTCTTGTTTCTCTTTATCTATCTTCTCCTCCATCCTCTCTCTCTCTCTCTCTCTCTCTCTCTCCCTCTCTCCCTCCCTCCCTCCCTCTCTCTCTCTCTCTCGTCCAGGCCGTCTCGAGTTGAGGGAGGACACCATTGAGTCTCTGCTGTCAGCCTCTTGCCTGCTGCAGCTGTCGTCTGTGGTTCAGGCCTGCTGCTCCTTCCTCATGAAGCAGCTCCACCCCTCCAACTGTCTGGGCATCCGCTCCTACGCCGACGCTCAGGGCTGCCATGACCTGCAGAGGGCTGCTCACGCCTACACCATGGTGGGTACACCGGTTTATATCTATACGTCGGGTGCTTATAGAGCCACCACAAGAAGATGAATGAAAGAGCAGCTTCGGGGAAACATAGATCTGAAAATGATCATGTGCTGTAGATCCAGATGCACTGCAGTTGATATTTGGGCTCAAGAGCAAGGAGCCAAATCAAGGATCAGTCTCTGTTTTCTTTCATTATCATTCTCCAGCTCTATACAGCCGTCTCCATAAGATTTCGCCCATTTTCCACTTTGATGTTATTTTTGGTAACAAATTGGCTCCTCGTTCTCAACGCACCACACACCATCGCCGCCACGATGGCTGTTTTTTCAGCAAAGGGGTTGCTATGGTGACGATGAAATAGCTCCTTCGACTTGATTATTCTTTTTCGTTCCTTGTTCTCCCCTGTCTTTACATGCCTGTTTCTTCAGCCAGCCTCCCTCTGTGCGTCTGTCACTGCTCCTCGCTTTCTTTCCCTCTAAGTGGATTATTGTTAAACTTTAATCTTGGGTAATTATGTCATAGAGGTGGCTTTATCTGGGTGTGACTGTCTGCCTGTGTCTGTAAGTCATTTACACACACACATTCCCACGCTCAGGATTATTACAGAGCTACACAGGAGGCTGACTCGCGAAAGAGAAGTGTTGTATTTTCAATTCTCTTTTTTCATTCTAAAGGTTTTCTGTATGTGGGAAGCGGGTCATATTTACACATTTCATTCCCTTTTGCTAACTTTCCCACAAAGAAGACTTCCCTCAAAATAAATAAACAGAATAAAAACACCCCACACACCAATAAGACATGATGTCTGTAATAGCTGTGGTTACAGTACAATGGCAACAACCATCAATGCCATTGTCATCACCCTGTTTATTGTCATTGCTGACACAGTTACAACCAATTACAAATCACAGTGTAGGTTATCACTGAGGACATGTACCACACCTGGTGTTTCTAGAGTGGTTTGTGTAGAAACACCAAGTATTTAGTAGCATATGTTTCTACCCTTGAATTCCTAATTCAACAATTACCTCACCAACAGAAAATGAACATGCAGCCATTTTAATAATTAATTCATCAGTTAACAATGATACTAAATTCACCTTCTTCCTGTCTTTTGTGACAGCTATGCTCGTCTCTGTGTGGCTCTGATTAGACTGTTTGTCAGACAAACGTTTTGAAGACGTCACATTTTGCTTTAGGATGTTTTTTTTTCATTGATTATTATAATTATCAGCAGATAAAGCAATAATGACATGATTATTTGTCACAGCCCCCTTCTCTGCCTTTCAAACAACCTCCTCATCTTATATTTCTGACTCATCTCAACCTTTTTTTCTCCAGATTTTCTCATCCATCCTTCTCTGACCTTTCCCAATCCCCCATTTCCCTCATTCTTTCCTCCTTCCTTGCCTCCTTCCAACCCTTGATCTCTTCTTCCATTCTCCACCTCCCCATTGTTTTTTTTTTCCACTTCTCATTCCCCGCTGTCTTGTGCAATACATTATTCATTCATCCTTACTCTTTAAAACAAAACCCTGTCCTTACTTCTCTACTCTTACAGTGATTTCATCCATGGCTCTCTTTCAACTCTCTCTCTCCACCAGGATCACTTTTTGGAGGTGGTGGGAGGTCAGGAGTTCCTACTGCTCCCGGTGGAAGAAATGGAGAGGCTGCTCACTTCTGATGACATCAATGTGCCAGATGAAGAAACCGTGGTAACCTCTTTGCTAACGTGGGTCCGCCACGACACCGCCACCCGGCAACGCCACCTTCCTTTGCTGCTGGCTCACATCCGCCTGCCACTGCTGCAGCCACAGGTGAGAACTGATCCCACATAACATGTTACAAACTAATAATAATGATAAATAGAAACTTGTATAAAAAGGGAACTTGTATAGTGACAATAAAGGCAGATTCTGATATAACATTTACATTTTTTCAGACAAGATGAGAGTTTCAAAAACTTTTTTTCTTTCTAACTGAGCGTCTATTTGATCAGTCGGAAATCAATGCTGGACCTCATCCCTATTCCCAATGTCAGCATTGGCACATGTACCTGTAGTGAAAACCACACCCTCTCCCCATGACGGCTGTGGAGTGGACGTGGTTTACACATCTTATTTGCATTTCAAGGTGCAGACACAGAAACAGCTCGTTCTCAGGAGAGCTCTGGAGAGACACTTTTAGATTGCTGAGATGTAGAGCTGCAGATTGATTTGGGGACAATACACTACGAATACAATATGGTTGGACAACTTAGACCCATGTGAAATGGTTGAAAAACAGCATAATATGGGACCTTTAAATATCAAAGCCATTGAAAAGGAGATACAATCTAAAAATATTGGGCTCAGTTTTCCTCCTGTCTGACTAATAATAATTCTTCAAACTGCTGTGAACGGTGAAAAGATTAATTACATTCCCAAGAGCACATTATTGGTCTGCTCTGTTCATAAGGGTGTCATCCATTCCTCTTGCTGTGTGCCATCATTCAACACATTTCGGAACTAGAACTTAACCACACAGAAACTGTTGTTGTCAGAGCTTTGTCTAAATTTTCACATCTGTCACAGCGAAGCACCAATTAAGAGTCAGTTTTCTTCCTGATGATCTGTTGGATATGAGTCATGGTCAAATTTGTCTCTCTCCTTCTCTCCTTCTCTCCCTCCCTCTTCTTCACTCCCTCACCCTGGCTCCAATCTGTCTCACTATACTCTTAAGGCAATTAGCAGGGACCACAGCCATTACGCTAACTGTAGATCACAACCATTACTCTATCAGGTGTGTGCTTGTGTTTGTTCTGTGTGTACATGTGTGTATTTGAGTGTATGTGCATGTTTCTCCACACCCTTCCTCCTTCTCTCTCTATCCCTCTCTCCTCTTTCTAGCAAGTGTAGCAAAGTATCCAACTGGTAATGTGATGCAGAGACGTTTATATGCTCGGCAGAACCTCGGTTACTGCCTGGAGCTTAAGATTCACGCACACACACTTGCACAAACACTTGCACAAACACACATTCACGCAAACCTTAATTAAGTGTGATATGTCTCTTAACTGCAGCTAAATTATCTGTTCTCCTCATCTCCCTCATCAGTCATTTCCCTCACTATATACGTATAAAGAAAGTGTAGAGATAAAACTCCCTTTGTGGTCCTCTCCTCCTCTCTCCATCTCCTCTGCCTGCACCTATACATCTTGTTTTTATACTCGTGCGATATACAGCGTGAAGTCCTCAGATATATGACTTTGCCCTGGTCAGCTGAAATCACAACTGCCTGTAACATGTAATCAGGGAGAAGATGGATGGTGGAGAGGTAAAGCAGTGGAAGAACAACAGAGAGAGAGAGAGAATAGAGCTCAGGGTTTATTCATCTTTCTTAACAATACATCACATCTACCCCTCCGCCACAATGCTTAACTGACAAATAAAGTAACGCTCAGCAACCTCATGAGCTGAGACATGCCAAGACAACAACACTGAAACCTCACAAAGACAAGCGATCAATAGTCATCAAACAATTACTTACTTCTCTATCCAGGGCGCCGTGTGATTACTCATCAAGAAGATGTCTATTCACCAGATTAATACCTTTAATCCCTGCTCCCCATCATTACCACTGTCACACACACACACACACACACACACACACACACACACACACACACACACACTCACAAACAGTGACACACACTTGGTCTAATCCTCTCAGAAGAGCATCGGACCAAATAGCTGTGCGATTGTGTATATAATACACACACATCGTAGTAAGACTGGAGATCTGCTAGAAAAAAGTAGTTGGTGCAACATATTGTTTAACTGAAATCAAGCATACACACAGGAACAGCTGATAAATAGAGAGAGAAGGTCAAACCCTGCTCAGACAGACAGACAGACGTCATGTGAGAGAAATCAGAGAGTAGTAAGGTATGTTTCTGTGTGTGTGTATGTGAGTGAGTGGATGTTATAAGTGGACAAAGGCCGCGTCTGCTTCTTGTCAAGTGTGAGCTGAAACAGACGGGGTGGCACAACTGTCCCTGCATCCACTGTGAGCTGTAGAGAGGACAGAGAGGAGAAGATGGGATGCCCGCAGGACTCAATCTTATCTCACCCTCCACATTCAATCATCACAGCGTGATGGATAAATAGCACGGGAGAGGACATACACAGTTGTGTATCTCCGTCCGCCTTTATCACACACGCACGCATACACACACACACACCATTGCTGAAATAGGGTTCACCCTAATTTGTCCCTCAGTGATTGTATGCAATGGAAGTGTGGGTTCACCCTGGCGTGTAAGCTGCTTATCCATTTAGCACGCTTGCTTTACGCTCTCCACGTCTGCCTGAGAAAATTGATTTTACATTCAGTGACCAAGTTGAATTATTTGGGCCAAATCTTTCTTTTTTTGTGGTGGGGTGGGAATTATGGGGCGCAGCACAGACGAAAATGAGAGTGTAAAAATAACTGCTTTTTTTCCTCCTCATTACCATATATCCTTATAATACTTGTTTTCTGTAGCTAAATTTGAGAAGCCAATTCTGAGCATCCCTGCTGACTTAATCACACACATAGATGCAGGTGAACACACACGGTTGGGAAACTTCCAACGATTTTCAGGACCTACTTCTCATCTATTAACACACACACGTACGCAAACACACATCTATCTAAATGTAAATCATGCAATTCTTGCTTTCTTACCCTGAGGGAAAACTCACCCTGCCTCTCTCACAGGCACTGATTTCCTGTGGATATATTTTTAAGGAACAGACTGGTGGATTAAAGTGCTTCATAGCTGTCACCATGTATACGTGTGTTTACGTGCGTGTGTGTGTGTGTGTGTGTGCGCGTGCGCGCACGCGCTTGTGTGCACTAATGGTTGCTGGTCTGATCTGATCTAATCTCTCAATCAATGGGAGAACAGCTTTCTTTCGACCCTCAGTGATAACGTCGTAACCCACATTGGCCCTACTGTGTTTGTTTCAGCCGCTTGTTGACAGCAGTCATCACGTGTCCCAGTGCGTTCATGTGTACATTTCTTTGTATGTGTGTGTGTGTGTGTGTGTGTGTGTGTGTGTAGTTCTTGGCGGACCTAGAGTCCAACTCCCTGCTCCGGGACAGCGTGGAGTGCCAGCGGCTGCTGATGGAAGGGATGAAGTATCACCTCTTGCCCCAGCGCCGGCCTCTCCTCCAGAGCCCTCGCACCCGTCCTCGCAAAGCCACCGTAGGAGCCATGTTCGCTGTGGGTGGCATGGACGCTACGAAAGGTATCACAGTCACTAAACTCTACACACCCACAGACTAATGCAGTTTAATACAATGTGTCACACTTAGGCAGGTCAGGGAAAATTCACAGTCAATAGTTCTTTGAAGAAGTAATTGAATTATTTTATTCTCGCCCTTTATGTCGAGGAGGGAACATAATGTTTGCATTTTTACCACAGTAAACTCAAACCTGAATGTCATCTATCTGTTATCTATGTTTACATAAACTAAGGAGTAAGGAGCCCATTTAAATGACAATAATTGCAGTTGCCAAATGCTGATTACTACACAGTTCAATCGAGATGTCAAAACCCTTCTCTCTTTTCTATTATTACATGTTTTCCAGGTGCCACGAGTATTGAGCAGTACTGTCTGCGCCGGGACACCTGGAGGCAGGTCGCCACCATGAGCGGGCGGAGACTTCAGTTTGGCGTGGCCGTGCTCGACGGGCGTCTCTACGTGGTCGGAGGCCGAGACGGACTCAAGACCCTCAACACTGTGGAGTGTTACAACCCACACAGCAAAACCTGGAGCGTCATGCCTCCCATGTCCACACACAGGCACGGCTTAGGTGAGCACCTGGGGTATAACACAAATGTTGTGATTTACATACAGATTGAAACTGGCTTGGCAAGGCCAGCTACAAATGTATTCAATTAATCTTAGTGTCGATACTGGTTGATAATAGGGAAGCGTTTTGTAAGAGGATTTATTTACGCACTTGAGTTCAGAGCAATGCTTTATACATGTACAATTTTAGAGAAAATTACACAGTTATTTGAGGTTTTCTGATATTTTGTAGATCTCTGCTTGACAGAATTTTTTCCACAATGAATTCAGAGAGCAGCAGATAATAAGTAATTCAGTGTCCTGCTCAAGGACACTTCAGCAGAGTGGGTTTAACCTGCAGATAACCACACACACACATTGCCCTCTATTCCAATGACAACATTTGATGAGGCATGCAGCGCTGGTGCTTCATTGTTTTGTTTTTTCTAACATGTGCATGTGAGGCAGGGATTCAAACACACATCTGGCAGCACAGATGTTCTGGCAAATAAATCCCTGGGGCATGGAAGTGTCAACATGCTGCTAACACTAACACTGCATGCTTAATGCCCTGAGTGTGGCTGCAACACAGACTAAAAACTCACACCCCTTGTCCTAATCGTGCCCAAGCTGATATTGTTTTGGTAAGCTGCCATGAGTTAATCATGCACACGTGTTTTACGGATTGCAGGTGTAGCTGTGCTGGAAGGGCCCATGTACGCAGTCGGAGGGCACGACGGCTGGAGCTACCTCAGCACTGTGGAGAGGTGAGAGGAAGTTTCAGGAGAAACTGTTTTTACAAAGAGATGGTGCAGCTGCAGCTCAAATGCAATCACCTTTATGCACTGGACTTGCTTGACAGCTAATGGTTATTTTCTTTATTGATTAGTTATGGCTTTCTCAGTGCATCAGTTGCTTTACATAATGTCCGCAAAGAGTTCAAGGTGATGCCTTCATCATGTCTTGCTGTGTCCATCCAGCGGACAAAAGATCCAAGATATTCAGCTTCTTGTTGCAGAAAACTAAAGACACACATGAATAACTGATTGCAACTTATTTTTAGTTGATTTACTGATGGATTAATGGATCCGTTGTTCCTATTCTGCTGCACAGCAAGACAAATTGTTTTCTTCTCTTTCAACCAGGTGGGACCCCCAGGCCCGACAGTGGAGCTTTGTCGCAAGTATGGCTA
This sequence comes from Trachurus japonicus, assembly GCF_045865225.1. Classification (NCBI taxonomy): domain Eukaryota; kingdom Metazoa; phylum Chordata; class Actinopteri; order Carangiformes; family Carangidae; genus Trachurus; species Trachurus japonicus. The sequence continues at coordinate 17,822,287 of NC_140907.1, forward strand.
CACCCAGAAGCACTGTGGGAGTGGCTGTACTCAATGGCAAGTAAGTAAGGACACACACACACACACACACACACACACACACTGCTTCATAAATCTTCACTACATCCAAGTAAAAGGTGAATTATTAATACGTGTCCTGTACAGTGTTGGTAATAACGGCATTAGAGTATAACGGCGTTACTAACGGCGTTATATTTTTCAGTAACGAGTAATCTAATTAATTACTTTCCCCATCGTTACAACGCCGTTGCCGTTACTGAGAATGTGAAGTGGCGCGTTACTACAGTTCGGTTGAATGAAACGCAAGGTGGTTTCGGGCCACACGTCAGCTACCTCAGGACAGCTGCATGTCGGCGAGCTAAGGTAAAGCAGCATCCCAGACCGATCAGCTGTGTGCCAGTGTAGCCCCTGGGACACAGCTCGAGAGTCACAGCCAGCACACACCAGTAGGCCTACCCACTCCACCCGAGCAGCAGCGGTCTGAGTCCGACAGACGGACTCCAATTATGACACCTGAAACGCTAAACACAGAGCAATCGCTCTGGGTAAACACAGCTGATCGATCGAAATAAAAAATTACCGCTGGAGTGAATTTACTTTCCGTCACTGAAACAGGTTCTTGAATGTAACTCGGTCAAGACGTATCCTCAAGATTTTTTTTGCAGTGCTGCTGACATCATGCAACATGATGATGATGATGATGATGATGATGATGATGATGATGGTAAAATTCACAGATAAAGACAAGCGTTTTTTCATCAGCATCAGTAGAAATGACGGATAGAGGGGGAAAGGCTTTATGCACTGCTCCACTGCTCCTGAATCCAAGTGTGTCTGACCATTGTTGTGACTACTGAGGTCAGAGTCACAGACACACCTTAATCAGTTTGTCCAATAATGCAAGACAGGAAATAAAGAAGCTGGTTTAAGTTCAGGAAGTAGGGGAGCTGTGCATAAAGCCTAGTCAACCTTTATTTAGTGGGAGCATTGGAAAAAAAAAACGTTTTAAAGTAACGAAAAAGTTACTTTCTCAGTAACGCATTACTTTTTGGTTTAAGTAACTCAGTTACTAACTGAGTTCATTTTTAAATGAAGTAACTAGTAACTGTAACTAGTTACTATTTTTCACTAACTTGCACAACACTGGTCCTGTATCATCAAACATGCATCCTTTTTTTTCTCTTTTATTTATTGTTCCTGTGGATGTTAAATCCATTTACTATGAGCCAATCTGGGCAAAAGCTGCCAAATTAACGTCATTTAATATTACAGGTATATTTTACCATAAATTACGTACGGATGACTGTACTGTAGCCTAAAGACAGAGAATCATTTTTACTGTGTAACTGTACTAGCATTGATTCTGTGTCATTACAGTACATTACCACTGTTTGCCATAAAAATAGCAAGTCAATAGGAAAATTCTGGGAAATCTAGCTAAAACATGCAGTCTAGTATTTCAGTCCTGATCTAAAAACCTCCCTTCTTTGTAAACGTTACATGATAATGTTCAGTATGTGCTCAAACTGTTTTAGGGAGGTAGGTGGTGATTCAACTGTATGGTCATTTTGCAGGCTGCAGTTTGCAGTTTTGTTTTTCTTTATAATTTACAGTATATCAATGAGGTTAGGTTAAATAACAAAACAAAACAAAAAAACACCTTTGAATAATGTAATAATGCACGACTACAGCCTCCACAATCATTATACAGTTGGATCAAAACCTTTCTAAAAAAAAAAAAAAAGATAACCTTCATGACAGAGGATTTATTACAGGACTTCAGCCAGCTGTACCTAATAAACTGCTGAATATACAATTAATAGTGGTATTTGATACATTCATGGCTCAAATCTCCTCATTTGCCCCAGAATCCTCCTGCAGCCGGCAGTACTTATTAAAATCGCAATATTGTGCCGTTGTTTTTATTATTTTAGTGCCTCAGAGAGACGCTACAGAGAAATGCTTTATAGATGCTAATTAATACAGAAACAACTGGTTTGTGTTATCCATGCCCAGCAGTCGTGTGTGTGCATTCCTGCGTGTGTTTGTGGGTGTGCATGTATGTGTTGTGTATTCTCTGGGCGCTTTGCCTGATGGAGCTCATTACTTGCTCGGCTGGTTCTGGTGCACATTTTTCCCCCTCACCCTCCCAACTCCATATCCATGGATGTTCATGTGCGCAGCACGCAGACACACACACACACACACTGAGTGACTGCTTGGAGTTGTGATGCCCCAAGAGTGTTTCCTGATTGATTTTGCTCACCTCACTTTATCACACAAAAACCTGGATAATACACAAATAAAATGCACGAACACACGCTTGTGCCATCTGTGTACGTGTCACTAAATTGAAAAGGGAGTCTAAAAATGTGTGAGGTGTTCTGTGTGGCAGGTGTTTAGTGTGTATGTGTGTGTGTCCACAGAGATAACGCCATCTCCTGTCTTTCTCAGGTTGTATGCAGTAGGAGGTCGTGATGGCTCATCCTGCCTGCGTTCAGTCGAGTGTTTCGACCCCCACACTAACAGGTCAGAGACGAGGGACTTCATTTGACCAGAATTAATTGTCGGCTCCTACTTTATTTCCTGTCTGGCGTTCTTTCTGGAGAACCGCCTCTGTGCTGTTAAGGTTATTTACCCACAGATCAAAGGAGACAGGTAACCCTCTTAGGACATTAGAATAGACCACACACTGTTTATAGAGTGCACTCATTATGGGCTCGACTGGAGCAGATGGGGAGAGGGGGGCTCCTCATTGGTCCTTGGAAAATAGCTTTTAAAAAAGGAGCAACTTTTAGAGCACTTTGAGTCGGCCTTGGGTCGAGTTTGTCAGATTTTCCTCAGCATGAAACTTCTCTCTGATGTTTGCAACCTCCGTTTGCAGATGGAGCAGTTGTGCTCCCATGGCCAAAAGACGTGGAGGGGTGGGTGTGGCCACATGGCACGGCTTCCTGTACGCCATCGGAGGTCACGATGCTCCGGCCTCATCCCTGTCATCTCGGCTTAGTGACTGCGTGGAGAGGTGAGTCGATGTTTGTGTATGCATGTGTTTATTAACATTGGATTTAAGGGATAGTTGAGGTTGTTATCCATAGTTAGTAGTTCATTAGATCTGAGAGCACTAAAGCTCACTCATTAACACGCTGTGTGTTGCATTTTAAATGTCTGCGTGCATGGTCTGTTTGTGTACAGGTATGACCCTCAGACAGATGTGTGGACGGCAGTGGCCCCTATGAGCATCAGCAGAGACGCCGTCGGTGTTTGTCTCCTTGGAGACCGTCTCTATGCTGTGGGCGGTTATGACGGTCAGGTGTATCTGAACACTGTAGAAGCTTACGACCCTCAGACAAATGAGTGGACACAGGTAAACACCCAAACACAAATAAGCACTGAGGCGCACACACAAACACACACACACACACACACACACACGTGCACACTCACACAATTGATACATGTAGAAGCACAGAGCCTGGGCAGTTTGTGCAATAAGCTTTATTGTCATATAGGCTGATTTATATGTACGCACTCATATATAACGTGACTCTTTAGGTCAGTAAAAACAAATAATAAATCATGATGTGCCCCAATAAAATTGTTATATAAACACACAGTCACAGTTTGACCTTGCATGTTTCCATTGTTATGCAAATGTGTGTTTTTCCCCGCGCTTATGTTGTCCTTGTCGCTGCAGCTGTAGGAAATAGAGGAGACTGTTTGAAAGTTGAACCATCCCGTTCAGCTGAAGTCTATCACACTTCAGTTTATATCCCATCTTCTGCTCAGCCTCCGAGGATTTCCTAGCAAAGTCACCGGAAATCTGCCATTTCACAGAAATGCACCATGCTGAGAACAAGAGGGGGGTAGGTGGGCGGATACAGAAAAGAGAGAGCGCTCTGAGGGATGAGGACAAACTGAGATGTGAGGGGACATGTTGGGACCATTAAACGTGTCCTTTGTTCATTGTCAGAAACTCAAACAAACAAACAAACAGATGCAACGTCTACCCTGTCCAAGTGGCATCACTCTGCCTGCTCGCTTCAGCACAAATCTGTCAGTCTTTTTTTGCTTCCAACACTCATAACATGGGTAGTGAGTTTGTGTTTAAAATTAGGTGACTGGCAGCTCAAACTGTCTGTGTAGAAGCTGAAGATGCAAAACGAAATGGGGAAAACAACCTCAAAAGAAACGAGAGCGTCACTTAGAGCGGAGAAGAACTTGGTGCCTCCTCTATGAATAATATTCTAGTTCACACTGGTGCCTCTGGAAACATGCACAATGTTGTCGATTTGACAAGATTACACATAATTAAGTCTCACAGACTAGTGGGTTTTTTTTTCAACCCCCCTTCAAGATGTGGTGAGATAAATCTGAGTGGTCACATCATGATGCAAAGAAGGAAAACAGCATATTTCTGCTACACTTTCTTGTGAATATCTGAATAATTTGACAGATTTGGGCCTCGAAAAGAAATTCAAATGAAACACTCTGTGGAAGAAGAGTCACTGTTTTACTCTGAAGTAGAGCTGCTCACAATCCACGAACACAGCTGTGTTCAGTCTGTGGGGCCACACCATGAAGTGGCACCAACAAGAAGTGGTGGCGTTGTGGAAGAACTAAACTGAACTGAACTTTCACTTGAATAACCACTGACCTCCACACCTATCATCATGTATATTTTTTGGCTTTTCATGCCTTTTTTTTTATTAGATAGTTCAGTTGAGAGAGACAGGAAATGGGGAGGCACGGAGAGAGGGAATGACATGCAGGAAAGGGATGCCTGATGCAGGATTCGACATTCTACATACGGGACGCCTGCTCAACCTACTGCGCCACTCGACACCCCATACTTATTATATTATATAATATTATTACATTTTTATACCACAGAGCCCAAGAGGACTTCACATGCGTAAACCCCTCCACCACTCTCAGTGCATTGTAATTAAAACAACACACTACACCCACATAGAGTCACTTAAGATCAAGTAAAAAAGCTTGAGGTCCAATTTTCTAACATTTGGTGTAGCTCCTATCATTTCAGGCGGCAGGGCTGTTGACATCACCTCATGTTGCAACTTCAAGTGTCTCAGTTTCCCCCACAAGCCGTGTCGCTGTCCCAGCCGCCGCCGCCGCTGCAGCTGCCAACTGTTTTGAAATCAACCCAAATTAGCAGAACAAGTTACAGTAACTCACAGCTGTCAGAATATCATCACGCCTCCAGCCCTCACAACTCGAAGCACATGTACTTGTATACTGTACCAGGTCACACACAAAGACAATTGACACAGTGCTTCTCATGAGGCATTAAAAACATGTAAAAATCATAAACATTTTGCAGTTTGATCCCTGTTTTCCTGACAAGCTGGAATTTTTCTTTGTTGTTCTCTGGCAGCGGCTTTCTTAATTAGTTATCAAGTGACGTGCGCGGTCTGAGAAAACAATTACAGTAATCTAACCTATCGAAATGACGGGTTAGTTTCTTTTAATCCTGTCTGGATTTGATACCTCTGGATTTTAATCTGGTTAAGCAAGTTGAGAACCACTTCCAACTTGACAGTATCTAATATAAAAGATATCACCCCACAAGCTTTGTAGATATTTCCAGTGTAATCCTTCAATGCAAAGACAGTTTCCATATCTTCACCTGCTAAGATCCACCAGCTTCCACTCAGATTTGCGTGTTTTCTTTTCTTTGTCTTTCAGGTAGCACCTCTGTGTCTGGGCAGGGCAGGAGCGTGTGTGGTGGCCGTCAGACTGTGAAAACATAAACGCAAACAGCTGATGTTTGCTGGACTGTATCTGATGTGGCTGATGAGTCGCTCCTATTTACACCGGTGGGAGATCCATCGGCCTACACCAGGAGGGAAAATATATAAAGACTGGATCATCCAACACTCTTCAGGTTTCACACTTCGGCGATGTAAAGTTTTACTCTCCTTAAAGACTGCCAATCGTTTACTTTAATGTTAAGGGTCAGGGTGAGGTCCTGGTTTTATATCTGATCAGCCTGATAACGTCTGCCACGGAGGTGAACCGCCACAGACACACATAATGAAGAGGAATCTGCAGTGTTTATCTGAGCACAGCACAACAGCTGTCTGGCAGCTTTTTTTTTCTTGCCTATTATTTTGTTCCTGTAGACAAGGTGGGACACACACACGTGCACACACACACACACACACACAAACCTCTGTGCTGGCTTTCAGCTTCCATTTCTGCTGACAGAACGGTGAGAGAGGCAGAGCGCCTGTCAAGACATGTTGAGATGCCTCATCGTTTTACGCTCTTGGTTTTCCTAACAATATCTGATTTTGTGTATTGATGCTATTTTAATATATTCCCTATTATTTTTACGCTGCACTTGGCGAGTACTCTCCTCTTTTTTCGGTCCCTCTCTTCTCAGCTGACAGATAAAAGAGAGACTTTTGACATAATCAGCACAACCTTATGAACAGCTATACTGTAAGGAACTGTGAGCCTCCTCAGTCTGTTGAGTCAAAAACATATCATTATGCTTTATGTAATAACTCTGTGTTTATGTCTTCCATATTGCATCAGCTTACATCTGAGGCATACAGTAAACTTTGATATGCATCTTATTGAGGCTTTTTCTTAATAAGCTATACTGGCAACTTTTTATTTTGTTTTTATTTACTGTAATTCTGCAATTTTCACAGAATTGAGGTCCATTAAGGTCAGTTATTGGGATTGTAGTCTTGGTGATGACGACCATGATAATAACACTGTGGCTTCTTCCTGATCCCTGTGTGGAAATTTTGTTTTCAATTTCCAGCCGAGCACAGGGTCAGCTATCTACAGACTTGATTATACACAGGGTCATTTGAGCTTTTGTGTCTGCCAGCTACCTACTTTCTCTCCACTGTGGATGTTTCTTCAGTGTGTGTGTGTGTGTGTGTGTGTGTGTGTGTGCGTGTTTGGGTGTGCAGAGATTGCAAGGGGTATATTTTTATCTCAAATGAGAATCTTCCCCCTTCCCCGCTCCACATCCTCAATTCCCTGCTGCTTTCTCCTCATCCCCATTTTCCCATTTCATCACTACACACACACACACACACACACACACACACACACACACACACACATGCACTCAAGCGCAAACAAATACATGCATCACTACATTTTAGAGCAGAACTGGATACCCTGACAAAATGAACAACAGACGATATAATGAGAGCATGAATTTAATAACGTTGATTCAGCCGCTGCCGACGTTTTGTTTGATGTCGAGTTCAAAGTGTTATTAGATTTGACGCAGCTGCAAACAAAGCAGGAGACGCGAGCAGAAAATGAATCCTGTGGAGCGACCTCATGTGCTCATATTTGTGGACTTTAAGTGAACTTACATGACACTTAATGTCTTTGATACAGAGCTTCTGACTGCAAGTTCATGCTGTACATGTTATTCATGTCGACCATTAAGCTCAATCTGCTGCAGCTCCGTGTGTGTGTGTCTCTGTGTGTGTGTGTGTGTGTGTGTGTGTGTGTGTGTGTGTCTGTGTGTCTGTGTGTGTCTGTGTAGTGTACAGAAAGCTAACTCTGGACACTGAGAGGCAAAGCAGGCATCCTGTCTGAACTGACAGATCTAGAGCTAATGTAGCCCCCAGGATGCACTTCTCTCTCTCTCTCACACACACACACACACACTTGCACCATACAGCTGAAAGCCAAGTGCCCCAGGAGTCAGTGAAAATTGAAAAGCCTCCCAAATTTGCCAGCATGACATCTAAAAAGCAGAGACGGGCAGGCTAGCAATCCCCCACAGCTGAGCTGATGTTTATTCAAGCCTAATGCAGCGCTGCATTATTCTATTTTCTCCCCCTTCAGACCTGCCCGCTGTTTATTTAGAGTAATTCTCTTAAGATCACAGCAGAAGAAGTGTGTCACCTCCGCTGTGTAGCTGTTGTCGGAGAGGTTAAAAATAAAGACATTCCAAATCAAAGTATATACTCAAGTATATTATGTACATAAATACATGTAAAATCTGTATGTTATGTTGTATATTATACAATGGCCACTAAATAGTATACCATGTGTAACTGTGTTTCTTTTTGTACCATGAATTCAGATAAAGAAGAGGGTCGGTGAGAAACGGTACAGCTGCTCATCTCCTCTTTTTGTACCAAAATATTTCACCTCCTCTTTTACAGTATAAATTATATATGTACAAATATATGCTGCTGTAAAATTCTGTTATTGGTCTTTTATACATTAAAGTCAAGATGTGATTTAACTTTTGTTTCGGTTCCTGTGTTAAGTACTAATGCGTGACAGTTTAACAATAAGAGTTAAATCATGTTTATGGAGCAGATGTTTTTGCAGGCCGCTTACGTTTGTCACAGTCGCTATAAACGCCATTATGGTATAAATTTGTATGTTTATATGTGGCTCTTATTTCTAACAGCGTCCCCCATCAGTGCAGCCCCAGTAGTGGCTATTGCAGTGCAAAGGTTTCTGTTCTGAATCCATTTTCTAGGCCTGGAGGTTAATATGAATCCTCATTACTTTTGAGTGTGGATACTCTAAGTTTAAAGCTGCAGCCTGAGCCAGAGACACTGCAGCAAGTTGAAGTGTTCGTCGAATGGAACAAGTGTGTGAGGAAGAGGAATGCACATAATTTGCGGATACTTTAACCCCGGGACAGCAGCCAGTAGCCGACTGATTCATTCTGTTATTTATTGCGGGGGAAGCTTTAAATCAAAACCAGCCCCCGGTGGCGCTGAGAAATGATGCCTGCGACCTTGTCTTGCCGCCTTAACAGCACCTGAGTGCATTTCACTTGACAGGAACAAGAGGGACACTGGGAAAGTGCTGCACTGTCTTGACTCCGAATGCTCGACAGCGAAATGTAGAAATAACCTGCAAAAACAGACAAACAGCTGGACCTTTCTGGGGAAATGACATTTTGAGGATGCTGCTTCCATATGGAGCCTTGAGTTTCAATATGTCACACAGTATAAACATCATATTGCTTCAATGAAGAGCCTGAGGGTGATGGTAGAGAATATAGTATGTGGTGCTGTCAGGACTGAGTGAGCGGAATAAAATTATAAGAATTTTTTCCACCTTGTAGCTTCGGGGGAAATGAAGACAGACTGTCTTTTCAAGAGTTTTATTTTGTTCTTTCTAAGTCTATCTCACCGCTGAGAGAGAAAATACATGATTCCACTTTGTCGTATTAACACGCCTGAGAATATCTGTTGATTTTAAAGTCTCAGAGATGGTAGCTGACAAAACAATCTCACCATTACTTCCATGTATCGCTGAGACAGAGCTCTTGATCACTTCACACGATCTTCCTCTGCAGATTAAATCTCAGTATCTACAGTTCACTGTCAGCTGTGCTATCTCCATCTGCTGAGGAAGATTTTGTGAAATAGTGGAAAGCTCCAGAACGTTTGAATCTTACGGGGAGTTGTACCTACTGGTGGAGGTTAGGAACATGGGCAAGGGGAAAACCAATTGAATTTGGGGGTAGAATTTGATTTATTTTATAAGTCCAGTGTGTGTTGTTTGACTTTGGCCTCGATGGAGGTCTGCCCTCTCCTTACTTACTACGTAATCCTGCTGACAAACAAACAGACATGGGTGAAACCATAACCTCCTTGGCAGAGGTCAGAGAGTAAAGATCCTGCACATGTGAACGCCTGTCATGAAAAATGTCCATCAGGACTCTTTGTAACACCTGCAACCTCCATAATCCTCTGTGGGACAGGAATATTTTTCTGTTTGATTTTTTTTTATATATATAAGGGAATAAAAATCAAGCGGAAAAACATCTGAAGCTAATTTCCCCTGGCACATGAGGTTTGACCTCAACACAGTTTACAGGGGCAGAAAAATATGTGCACATACAGTAAATCACAGACTTTCCACAAGTCATTGCAGTAAAACAACATCACTGTATTAAATTGATGAAGGAAGGTAGCACTATATTTCAAAATGTACCGCTGCAAAAGCATTCAGCCACACTACTCATCTGGGCTTTATTATCTCAATGGCAAAAAAAACATTTCACAACATTCATTTTTCATTGCTTTTCTTTTTTCATCTCTGCTCTAATTTTACCATTTTGCTTGGAAATCATACAGCTGCTCCCTTCAGTGCATCTTAATGAGGTCTGAGTCAGCAGGGTGTATTCTGCTAAGGCATGCCAGAGCACAGTGAGGAATATCCGTGTCACACAGCCAGCACTTCATCCCAGCTCCCAGGTTTATACAGGAAAAATAAGCTGTCATCCACCCATCAATACAACAGAAGGTGCTGTGTCACTCTGTGCTCCTGCGCTTCGTCAATAATGAAAACACACACAAGAGATGGAGCAGCTGACCTTGATTTATTTCAGATGAACAGCTTCACTGTTGACGCACAAACTCTGAAAAACGCTGTTTGTGTTGTTTAAAAGAGCATCATTGGTTGTTTATAGGACAGAGGGGACAGGGCAGATGTTGGGGGAAAACTGTGACCATGGAAAAAGAAAGTGACAACCAGACGTTTGTACAAGGCTGCCACCAACTGGATCTAAGGTGGAAGCACAACTATATTATGTTATGGGTATGTTGTTATGTTGTAGTGTAGTAGCTTTCCAATTTGTCTTCATTGGCTGCCATTCAGTCCTTGTCACACTTTTACATGATTTGTACATGTTTTTCAGATGTGAAAACGAGTGAAAACCCATAATTGTCACTGGGAAAAAACTAAACTGAATTCATCACCATGTGATAAAGTCTAATAACAGCTTTCAGGAAAACTTTAGTAACACTAAACTTTGGATGGATATTATTGTAGTGGCTGTTTGTCCTCAAACAAACAAAAATCAATCAAAAGGCCACTTTTGCACCCTGTATGTTGTTTATGCAGGCAAGTGTCCAAACAATGTCACTACATTTTCTTCATGATTTATTTTCCAAACAAGCAGGTAAACAAAATAACTATATATATATATACTATATATATATATATAAATTCTGGAGTACATGTGATGATTTTGGAGGTTTTTTTTACTGTGTGCGGTGCTGTGTGTTTTGTACGCCCTCCCATGTGAGACATATCTTCTGTAGGTTTAATGAACAACTCCATACAGCAAATCATAATCTCAAACAGGTGACATGTGGCCACTGCTCCTGTTTGTTCTGCACTTGTCGGGGGTCCAATCTCTTTTGTTTTATGGTCTTTGCCTATAAATAACACACAGCAGCATGATATTTAATGAAACTAATATACCAGTAACTGTGTTTTCCGATCCGTGTCACTGCTGGCCATGAGAAACGGCCGCTAGGAGTTCATACAGTTACAGCATTTATCTAGAGAGTGTCAGTTCTGCAGCCTGGGGATGTTAAAAAGTTGCACGTGCACCACTGGACCAGAAGGAATTCATATAGGCCTTGACAATAGAAAATATCAGTCCCATTACTTTCTGTGTTGGCCTCCATAAAACATCTGATAAATGTCTGCACTGTAACATCCTGCTTCCTCAGTTTATTGCTCAGTTGACTGTTTACTGTACAGACACAAGCAGAGGGACCAGATGCAGATCTCAAATCAGTGCTTGGGCTGTTATGCTGTGTGCATAAAGCAACATAACTCATCAACAAACACAGCTGCTTGCACACTCAGACATTATGTACACAGTGTAATACCTCCAGGCTAACTTTATAGTGTATGCTGCAAAGGAAACACTGAGACTTTCCAGCATCTGTTGCTCCAGCTTCACAATCTGTTTATCTTAATTCAGATGGAAGGACTCTGTGCCTGTAAATCTTAAATCTACATGATGTTCTGACAGGATTGTGAGTCAGTAACAGGTTTTTTTTTTTATGTGACAGTGAGCCAGTATTCACAACACCAGGACCCTGAGACTGAAGCAGCTGAATGGAGTTCACCCGTCATTTGTTTTGTCATTCACGCCTTCACTTTCTTCCCTGTTCAGAAAATGGGAATATCAATCAGCATCTCATCGTCAATGGTTTTTATTGGTCTACATGGGAAATTTGGCTTGGTGCGTCGTACATCAAAACAGGCCCAACCCAACAGTAAACAGAGTAAATGTGATCAATTGCAGAAGTAACACAAACCAGGAAAGAAAGACAATGAAAATGAATCAATAAGACTGATTGTATAGAAGCCTACAAATTTGCTGCTCGTAAACAGTCTATCTTTATATGTACATTTATTTGTTTATTTCTATATTCTTTGTTTATTGTTTTTTCTCATGTGACTCTACCAAGCTGTTGATATGTATGAAATACTATCAGCAGTTAATTGACAATATTAAAAAACAGATGTGACTGACTGACTCTGTGAAACCCAAGGCTGTAATATTTTTTTGGGCAGACCAATAGGCTATACCCAAACTACTGATAGAACTGATACAAGGTCTTCAGATACTGAACATTTGTTATTCACCCCTAAAATATATGTGAAAATGTAATTAAGACATATTTCTCTTCCTGACATGTTAAGCCTGTTGTTGGTATTGATATTGATATTGGTGGTATCGAATCAAAGCAAAAGTTTTGTTGCATTTCTCAAACATAAAATACCCACAGCTGCAATTAAATGCATCATAACCTATTTTATTATTTTAATCTAACTGAATGAAAACCATCCTGAACTCAGCATTACTGACCACTAAGGGTTAATTTGACTACACGCTCCTCATTGGCTGATCACTGTTGCTATGACATCGCTTCTGCGGACGCTTCAGAGCGATGCATTCTGGGATACGCACAACAGAGATGTCGAAGATGCTCTGAACAGAAAAGATCGATTTAAAGTTTAAAAGATGAACTAAATATCACGATGATGAAGGTTAGTACAAGCGGGAGAAAAAGCAAATAACAGCATTACTTCGTTGTTTATGATTTCGACGTAGAGTTTGATGCATGAACGTAGCTAGCATTGATTAGCCTGGGAAACTCTCTGAAGCTAAAAGCTAATGTGTCGTTTTACATTGGGTGACTCCTGTTAGTTACATCTAATATTTTATTGGCTAACAGTTATAGCGTTAAAGTCAACAGATAAACTGCTTTTGAAGGTGTATTTATCGAAGACAGTTCTTTTTCTCCCCAAATGTGAGGGCAAGTCTTCCTTCACGACGGTGTTTGTTTGCTTATGGCCACAAATATCACAACACAGTTCGTCAAAATGTTAGTCTGCGTTATTGACACAGCTGAGATGGCGTTGTCTCCATGTAGGGTACTACTGTTTTAAACAGCTTCATTTTTTTACACGTTGTAGGTCAAATATCGGCCTTTGTAACTAATTTCAACTACTTAATCAGACAGAGTCAGCATACCTTTAGTTCGAGGGGTATTTAGCCTACAATTCCAACAATTAACCTCAGTTTACAATTTCACTTAAATAATATGTTTTCACTCACAGTAATTCCTAACTTTACCACTTTTTTTTATTTTTGGAATAGAAATGTAACATTGCTTTAGGTTTAATACTAAAAAATGGTGTTCAAAAGTTCTGAATTGTATGATCAAGAGCAGACATAGGATAGAAGAAGACTGTTATTGGGTATGAAACCTATGCTATTTATATTTCTCCTGGGAAAACAATGAATGTCACTTAATTTCCACTCACTTGCATCTCTCAATCAATCAATATAACTTTATTAATCCCACCAGGGGTAATTAGTTCGAGCAACTGATAGGCTACATACAATAAAAAGAATACCATAACAATAAAATAGAATAAAACAGTGTAAAATACAAAGGAGTATAGTGGGATCGAGGGTCTAATAAATATAGGAAAAAAATCTCTTTTAACAAATAGAGTAAATGTTAAAAAATAATCTTTGCATCCACAGAGTGTTTTCGTTCTTGCCGACAAAGCTTGGGCGGGTTCTACCCTGCTGTATAGGTGGCAGAAAACCCTTGGTAACTATATCGCTGTTGCAGGGTGAGTAAACTGTTGTGGCAGAGAATCGATCGAAATATGTATGAAAATGTAAAAATGTTAAAAGCATTATAAGTGCGATGGTGTGATGCATTATATTTCTGATACAGACAGGACAACTCTGTGAAAATCTTTGATCGACATGGACACAAGTGGACTGAATTTACCCTTCCAGGGTATGTGTGGCAAGATCTTTATTGGCTCTGACTTTGTCTAATCGAAATACCTTGAGATGACGACCTCTTTTTGTTCAAAAGTATTTTACCATAGTTCCTTTCCACTTGTTTTCCTTTCTACTTCTTCCCCCCAGACGTTGTGTGGGTATGGACTGGGATAAGGATGGAGACATTCTGGCTGTGATAGCAGCAAAATCCAGCTCCATCTACCTCTGGGATGCTAGTGTCAATAAAACGTCCCAGATTGACAGCGGCATGAGGTACATTTCCAAAGAGGAAGAATTGCGAAAATTCACCTACACTGCTTCATGCTTAATATCTAACGTCAGAGTTGGTGCATTCATAATTTCAGCACATGACGCTCAAACAGAGCAACTATCTGTGTTTTTGTTAAACTACCGAAATTGAGAAATGACTGCTAATTATTTCTGATACTCTTGGTTTGTTACAACAGAGATCAAATGTCCTTTGTCTTGTGGTCAAAGACTGGCCCGCTATTGGCAGTCGGGACAGTCAAAGGAAACCTGTTGATCTACAATCAACAGACGTCACGCAAGATCCCTGTACTAGGTAATACACACACACACAACAAAACTACATCGATACTTGTTTATGTTTTTATTTGTCTCTAATCTCATGTTCCTCTCTCTCCTTGCGTGATAGGTAAACACACCAAAAAGATCACGTGTGGCTGCTGGAGTGCTCAGAACCTGCTGGCTCTGGGCAGCGACGACAGCACACTGAGCATCAGCAACCACGAGGGGGACACCATCAGACAGGTGCAACTGAAGCATTCACATAGCATAATGGCCGTGTCACTGTTGATATCGGAATGCACAGAATCATCAAATAGAGGATGGAGAGTAAGAGAGGGGATGTAAAATGGATCCAGTTTGTCTTTCTAATATCCTTATCCTTTTAGATAACGCTTCGTGGTGAGCCTGCCGAGATTTGCTTTTCAGTGATGAAGACGGATGAAAGGTCTGCTCAGGGAGAGAGCACTGTAAGATTTCTGCTTTTTTTCACTAACTATTAACCACATTCTTCTTATGTGTACAGAGTGTAGTTTTATATCAAACAATATATAAATATATATATATATATACATGTATATCTTTTATTTTTATTTTTATTTTTATTTTTTACAATATGTTCACATTCTAGTGTCTGATGTTGAGGAAGTTTACATTTGTCAAACCAGGTCAAAGTACTCTCTGCTGTCTATGTGCCTTCATCTGTACCGTGTGCAGAGAGGATTCCCAGGGCAGATAGGGCAGTAACTATTTGGGTAAAACAGAGAAGTAATTCAGCATACACACTATGAGTTTAGACTGTAAGTGAAAGATAAAAGTTAAGAGCAGAGATTTAGGATGTCATGTCTTTGCAAATGTTTACCTTCTTGCAACTTTTGACCCTTCAGGCGAGCGTGTCTGTGGACAAGAAGATACTGATGCTTTTCAATGTCAATGACCCAGAAAACCGGATAGAACTGACCTTCCAGCGCCGCTACGGAAATATTGTGTCCTATCGCTGGTACTCACACACTCAGGCACATCACCAAGCTTAGATATTGAATTATGTCTGTGAGATATTGGTAGAAGAGTTAGTTCTGTCTCCCTGCTTGTCACTTCCAGGTACGGTGATGGGTACATACTCATCGGCTTCTCCCACGGATACTTTGTGGTTATTTCCACTCACATCAGGGAGATCGGAGAGGAGCTCTACCAGGCTCACAACCACAAAGACTGTCTGAACAGTGTGGCCATCTCACCAGCGCTGAACAAGGCCGCCTCCTGTGGGGACAACAGGTACGATCAGGCTTTCAAATGAGACGGCATCTTCAGTCTCTGTCTTTGTTTGCATGAAAACCTAAAGCTACATGTTTCTTGTCACAGCATAAAGATCCACGAGCTGTCTGAGCTTAAAGACATCAGCAATATATTTAGTTTGGAGGATGAAACCAAAGGTGAGAGAGTCATCTTTTACAGCCAAACTGTCACTGGGTCATCTACTTATCTCTCATCTGACCTCCCAAACTCTCTCCCCCTGGACCAGGGCTGGACCAGCTGAGCTGGACAGATGACGGCCAGCTGTTGGCTGTGTCCACACAGAAAGGGACCCTTCATGTCTTCCTGACCAAGCTGCCCCTCCTCTGTGACAGCTTTGGTACCCGGCTGGCCTACCTCACCTCCCTGCTGGAGGTCACCGTCTCCAACCAAGTGGAGGGGGTGAGGACAGACACAAATACACACATGTTATCAACAATATGGAGAACATGTAACGTAACAGACAAATGCATTACATTTTAGGTTGTCATGCAAATATGTCATGTACATCCTGTAAAAACATTTGATGGAGGGGTGGTGGAAACGTGTCGTTCCTATGTTATTGTGCATGTGCAAATACAATGTATACGGTAGTTGTATCATTGAACCATGAAATGTAAAGTATTTGGATTATAATAAGTGAGTAAGAGTCAAGGCTGACTGGAGAACAGATAAATAAGACATGATTAAAAAGAGTAAGATACAGTATGTAGGGCTGAGCTATACTTCTGGGGTGGATACTGCTGACTGAGCAGATTCAATATTTAATCTCTCCCTGATGTGTGTTTTTTTTTTTTTTTAGGAAACCCCTGTGACCATAGAGTTGGACGTAGAGCCCACTTACATTGCTGTGGGGCCGTACCATGTAGCTGTGGGGATGAACAACAGAGCCTGGTTCTATGCACTGGTAGACCAAGAACCTGGTGTGTGTGTTTGTGTGTGTGTGTATGTCTAGGAATGAATTTGCTCATGTAAATATCTGCACATTTGCTGAACTGTGTGTGTGTGTCACTCAGGTTTTCACAAACTAAAGGATGTTGAGTATTTGGGGACGATAGCCAGCATGTGTCTTAACTCTGACTATGCAGCAGCGCTCTTTGAGGGAAAAGTGCAGCTGCACATGGTGAGTCGTCTGGTGTCAGTGCTTTACTTTTCAATGAAGGCTTTATCAGTCTTGTTGTTTAGGATGGATATACTACAAGTGTATATATGTGTGTGTATTTTAGATTGAAGGCAAAGACCATGAGGAGAAGAAACAGATGAAGTTGTTTCCAGACGATGACAGAAAAGGTCGCATCCTTTGCCACGCTCTCACCCCTGACTTCCTGTACTACGGCACTGATGTAAGACTCAGCACATGCTCACCCCACAAGTTTACATCATTGTCATGTGGTCAGAGTTCAAGGTCATCGCAACCTATAATTAAAGAATTAATTTGCGCTCTTTTCCTAACCTTCTCTGTCTCCCTTTATCCCTACCTAGCAATGGTTGTGTATTTTTTTTAAGTATCTCTATTTCTAATGGATGCTTTTATTTCCCTCTCTTTTTTTCTCAGTCAGGTAATGTGGTATGTGTCTTTGTGGAGGACTGGGAGACTGTGAGCAGCTACAGCCACCCAGTCGGCGTGAGGAGAGTATTCCCTGACCTAAATGGCACACGACTGGTCTTCATCGATGACAAGAACAGCGGCTTCCTGCTCTCCCCTGCAAATGTCAGTACATGTGGTTACTGAACACACAAGCCTGAAGCCTGAGACCAACTTACTACATTTGAAAACAATTAATCTTATGTGTGTGTGTGTCTGTGTGTCCATCCAATCCAGACAACAGACTCCTCCTTCGAGCTCCCCAACTTCTCTCCCACCATCACAGGAGTGCTGTGGGACAACTGGCATGCTGACAGAGGAGTGTTTGTCGCTTATGACAACGACAAGGTTTACACCTATGCCCTGCATAAAACCACAATATATGGTAATAAGACACACTCACATTTCATTCTGTAATGTTTACCTCTAGCTAATTACACAGAGAGTACAGCTCTGTCTAATGTTTCTTTCCTCCAACATCCCGCTGGTTTTCAATTAGTGCGCCGTCACACATTTCATAATCTAATATATATCTAAAACTAGATATGATTTTCTAACAATACATGGAAAAATCTGCATTCTAGTTTCCTTAAAACACTCATCCTCTTCTAATCCTGTGATGTGACTGGAGAGAGATAACAGGAAGGATCTTTTACACTGAATTAATGTCTCTCACTCTGTCTGCCCAGGCCCCCAGGTGGTGTTGGTGGGCAGCACCGCGATCTATTCCCAGAAGCCTTTGCTCCTGTACAATGGGGAGCTGACCTGTCAGAGGGCGAGTGGCAAGACCAACGAAGTGTTTCTGAGCACACACTCCTTCCTCCAGCACTCAGACAGCACATCGACAGATTCACCCCCAGACCTCACAAAGCATCTCACCCAGGCACTCATGCTAAAGAGGTCAGTTTTTATTAAACGTTGCTGTTAAAGAAGAATTTTCAAATACTCTTGTTATTAGTCAAAATGCCAATAATGTTGCTTGTGTTGATTGTTGTGTATTGTCAATTCTCCAATCACTTCCAATTACTTAATGATCCAAAAAAAACTACAGCTGTGTTGAGAAGGATATGTTCAAATCTGCTTTCAAGCTTTTGAAAATATAAAAATAATCTTTGAAATTGTGGAAAGATAAGACTGGACCGAGTACAGTAAAGTACAGTATGTGCATTGTCTGTTTCTCCCTAACAACACTCACATCTTTATTGCAGAGTCATGGTCCATTAGAAGGAAAGTACAACACAAAACAAAAAGACACAGATTAAAGGGATAGTTCACCCAAAATTCAAATTTCCTCCGTGCCTTCTCGGAGTTAAAGCGGGGCTCCGTGCAGCACTGCATGTCCATATGACGGTTGCGAACGGAGCTCACTTTTCTTCGTCCAAAAAGACACACCAAAAAACATCCAAATACCTCCATACTGCTCGTATGTAATGTCCCTCTTGTATTGAAGCCCCAACATGAGAAATTGTTCAGAAAAAATTAAATAAGTCTATGTTTTAAGCTTGTTTGTAGCGGAAGCTCCTAGCACTGCTCTTCCTGGTCCGTCCAAATCTCGCGCGATTTGCATTGACACCCAGTTCACGGCTCCGCAAATCGCGCGAGATTCCGGCAGAGCAACACTGGGAGCTTCCGCTACAAACAAGCTTAAAACATAGACTTATTTAATTTTTTTCTGAACAATTTCTCATGTTGGGGCTTCAATACAAGAGGGACATTACAGACGAGCACTATGGAGGTATTTGGATGTTTTTTGGTGTGTCTTTTTGGACGGAGAAAAGTGAGCTCCGTTCGCAACCGTCATATGGACATGCACTGCTACGCCGAGACCCCCTGTAACTCAGGGAAGGCACGGAGGACTCTGAAACTTCTCCCAGCCCTTAGTCGACATGAGGGTGAGTAGATAATGAGTGAAATTTGAATTTTGGGTGAACTATCCCTTTAAGTAAAACTAATTATTATACAGGTTATATACCAGTGCTCCCTGAGGCTTGATGTGTAGCGAGTACAGCTCTTCCTCTGATTGGTTAGAGCCATGATGACGCTGTTCTCTGACTCGTCTAGTAATGGCCTAGATTCCATAATTTGGAAACTAGATTTCTCAGCACTACCTGAAAGGTGTTGACTCTGGCAGCCACAAACATCTCACTTGCACTGCACCATCTAGGCCTTTTAAGTAGTATTCGCATGGCATCATTATATGCCACTTGAAGTTTCTGTAGGCTCGCTTTTTTATACCTTGCCCACTATTTAGCAGTGTAGAGTGATGTGCAATAATATCTAAATAGAGTCAGCTTTACACCTTCACAACACATGCTGAATTTCTGTGCCAGGATGTTTGCCTGTGCATACATACACTGCCGGTAAATGTCATTATCACATAACACATTCCAGTTTTCACTCTGGGTCAAGTCATTGAGACTAGAGACAAATTATTTGTGTGTGTGTGTGTGTGTGTGTGTTTCCCGCGCCCAGGTTCCAGGAGGCTTTGGCTCTGTGCAAGTCTGCAGGCACTGAGGCCGACTGGGCAGAGCTCGGCAAAGCCTGTCTGGTCCACATGGAGGTGGATCTGGCCATCCAGGTCTACCGCATGAGTGGCAATGTGGGCATGGTGCTTTCACTGCAGAGCATCCAGGTACAAAACACAGAGTGGGTTAAATATCTCACACTCAACAACACAACACAACACAACAATGTTTCTGTCTCTCTTAACACGACATTCTTCCTCTCCCCTGATCTGTCTCTCTTGGTTTCTGTGTCTCTCTCTCTCCAGGGTATAGAGGACATGAATTTACTGGCAGGACATTTTGCCATGTTCCTAGGTGAATACAACCTGGCTCAGGACCTCTACCTGTCCTCCAACAGCCCAATCACCGCTCTGGAGGTTTGTTTTGCTGATTGCTTTTGCTTTATTTAGGTTTATCCTTGGAATAAAATGGGTCAGTGGTTCCAAATTAAGGTATCACAAGTGGGACGAAAAACCACATGCACAGTTTTGATGAAAACAGATGTTTTTAAATGTCACCTCTCCTCAAAATGAAAACAAAAAAATAGGTTCCTACATGTTCCTCATGCTTCCTCACATTTCGAGCTTTTCAAGTGGTCCAAAAGGTTTGTGTGTGTGTGTGTGTGTGTGTGTATGTGTTTTAGATGAGAAGAGACCTGTTGCACTGGGATAGCGCTCTGATGTTAGCGAAGAGGCTAGCTGAAGACCAGATTCCTTTCATATCCAAAGAATATGCCGTTCACTTGGAGTTCATGTAAGTGTGTAAACACAACACACATACACACCATTCAGCAGACTTGGCCCATCTAAACCTTTCTTTCTTTTTGTAGTGGGGACTATGTGAACGCATTGGCACATTATGAAAAAGGCATGACCCACAATAATAAAGTAAGTGTATTGTACTGTGTTTGAACAAATCTTTTGGCAATAATAACAAGTTAATGAAGGATCATTTTGGACCATGATTACTACAGATGTCTGACACTATGATAGTTATACTTGTTGAATATTTCAGCAGCCAATTATTTGTGCTAACATGGTTCAGTTTACACACACCCTGCAGCTGTAGGACAAAGAAGGCTAATCTTATCGAGAGCCTAGATTTTCTGTATATAAGGTTAGATCCTTTCATATGATTTGTGGATTTGTGGAAAGCAGTCAGATCAAAGGTGATGAAAAAATTGAACAACCTTGAATTACTCTGATTTTCTTTCCTTCGCTGCGCAGTTCCAGGATCACGATGAGGCGTGTCAAGCAGGCGTAGCCAGGATGTCCATCAGGATGGGGGACATCAGGAGAGGAGCTGCCCAGGCTATTCAGCACCCGAGCAGAGTCCTTAAGAAGGAATGTGGAGCCATACTGGAGAGCATGAAGGTAAAGAAAGAGACAACCTCTTTTCTTTCTTCTGATAAATTACATATTTTGGTGTTTTTCCATATCATACGTTATTTTCTTACAGCAATTCTCTGAAGCTGCTCAGCTCTATGAGAAAGGCCAGTACTATGACAAGGCTGCATCTGTTTATATTCGCTGTAAGAACTGGTGAGGCAAACACTAACATACACCAACATACAGAGTTGGAAGTTTCTCTCCTATATGTTATTTTATCTATGTTATTGTACTCCATACTCAGGACAAAGGTGGGAGAGCTGCTCCCACACGTTTCCTCTCCCAGGATCCATCTGCAGTATGCCAAGGCCAAGGAGGCCGATGGCAAGTAGGTTATTCTCCTTTGAATGGTTCACCATCGAGGACGGTTCAAATCATTGAAATAGAAGCTGATGTGAGGTCGTGTGCTGTGTGCACTAGGTATAAGGACGCAGCACAGGCCTATGAGAGCGCCAAAGACTGGGACAACGTGATCCGTGTGCTGCTGGACCACCTGAACAACCCAGAGGATGCCGTTCGCATCGTCAGGGAGACGCAGAGCATTGATGGAGCAAAGATGGTGGCTAGGTAGGACAGAAGGGATTTGTGCACATAACCATGCTATCATTATTGATTTTAGTACCATCTACTATTGTTTTTTTAGTGTTTTTATCACAACTAATCCATTCAAAGGTTGCACTCATGTGTTCTGTGCTGTCAATTGTTACTGTTATTCTTTGACTATTTTATCTATAAAATGTCACAAAATAGTAAAGGCAACTTTAAGATAACAGCTTAAATTGACATTCCATTCAAATATATTAAAGGGACAACGAGGAGTTTCTAATCGGTTATAAAAAAGTCTCACGTTAATGTGGATGAATCTCCGCTACCCACACTTGTTAATGGGCCCATTTTCGATAAATATATCGTTCTGTCTCTATCGTTATTTTGTTATTATTAGTGGTGGCGGAAATGCTGGTCGAGCCGACCAGCATTTCTTTACTTTCAGTTTCGCAACGAGTTATGAGAATAACGTAACTGAATCGCCGTTTATGGTCGGAACTACGGTGGTATGTGAACCTCTTTGAACCTCTGACTTTAATTATTGATGAATGAAAACATGAGTCCGTCTTGCGCCGGTCAAAAGAATTTTACGGTGCACGCGGAGGCTCATAAATGTAGTGTGAAAACGCTTCGCTTTTCCAAAACTCCTCGTTGTCCCTTTAAATTCACAATAATATCAAATATGAGTATAAGTATATGAGTTAAACAAGTTATCAACAATCAAATTCTGCTCAATTGACAAAAGGATTCATTAACAATTTGTTTCAGCTGTAGCTCTCTTTCTGCTCTACTTTCTGTATTTCTTTGCCTCGGCCTTTAACACATGTCTGTGTGCCTCAGATTCTTCTTGCGGCTGAACGACTATGGCTCAGCCATCCACTTCCTGGTTCTGTCTCAGTGCAATGATGAAGCTTTCCAGCTGGCTCAGCAGCACGGACAGATGGAGGTCTACGCAGACATCATTGGTCAGTCTGTGTGGGAATGTATTTGTATAGATCATATTGGCATTTACAGGTCGATACACATGTACCATGTGCATTATTTGCTGTTATACTATTTTGCTAGAGGTCCAGGCTGTTTTCTACCGTTGTAAATCCAAATAAAAGGTCTATAAGTTGAATATTGATTGTGTAAATGCTCCAGGTCCTGAGGCGACGCAGGAGGATTATCAGAGCATCGCTCTCTACTTTGAGGGAGAGAAGAAACACCTGCAGGCTGGAAAGTTCTTCCAGAAGTGTGGGCAATACAGCAGAGTAGGAGCTCCCTGCTACTTGTTCATCTATATTTACTCAACAGCCATTTTTGTGACTTTTATAATTTATCTGATATAAGATTTTCTTTCTTTCTTTCCATCTATAAGGCTTTGAAACACTTCCTGAAGTGTCCCAACACAGACGACAACTTGGCAGTGGAGATGGCCATTGAGACGGTGAGAGCTGCCTGTCAAACTGTAACAGGGACTGTGCATATACAAAATTGAGTGAGCATTTAGTCGAGTGTTTTTGGTGTGTTTGTGTGTGTGCGTGTGTGTGTGCACTCCAGGTGGGCCAAGCCAAAGACAGCTCTTTGACTGGTCAGCTGATAGATTACCTGATGGGGGAGAGCGACGGGATGCCCAAGGTAATCAACATACAGGAACACACAAGCCCTCACACATTCAAGCAGCTCACTTTCCCACCTACATGATTTTGTTGTGACATTTCCAGAATCAAGTTATGATTGTACACATCTATTTATTTATTTATTTTTGTGTGTATTTATCACTCGTTCTCACTCTCACTGTCTCTCCTCCTTAAATTTAATAGCTTCTGACAATTAAGGTAGGAACCAGAGGTGTGAGACTGACATGAACACAACCTTTCACTTCCAAAAAAAAACAACTTAGAGAGCATCATTTCAGTTCAAGGCGTCAACGCCAGTAAGACACTGTCAACAAATCATGTACATCTGACATTCTGGCTAATAGAGGTCAGCTGCATTCATGTAGCAGTTGTCAGTATGAAAGGCAGGTGCACCATCACTCATGTGTCTGTAGGTGCTCAGTTTGCTTGTCATAGGCCATATGTACATGGACATGTCAGTAGGACATGAGTTACACCTTTATTCCTCCAGCTTGCTCATAAGGAACAGTGTCCGCCTGTTATTTCTGTGCAGAGGCACCGTTTCCCTGCTATCTGCTAATACGCCCAGAACACCAGTTTTCTCTCTGTTTCATGCTTAATGAGAAAAGAACGTCCAACATTTTTCTGCCAGAGTTAGAAGAGATTTAGATTTTTCCGACCTGCAGCTTTCACTCTCCATTACCTCCATAGGTTTTAGGGATCACTAGCTCCAGATTGTGTCCTTAGCTGTTGCCTTAAAAATCAGACATTAATTACAAATAGATCATCAGACCAAAAGGTGCAGCCTTGTTTTAAACGTTTGTCTAAAATGCCGGTGGTTCATTTATCCTCTTCCCAGGATGCCAAGTACCTCTTCCGTCTCTACATGGCGCTGCAGCAGTACAGGGAGGCCGCTCGCACCGCCATCATCATCGCCAGGGAGGAGCAGTGTGCAGGTCCCAATATAATTCACACCAACACTAATGCAGAACGTCTTAGTCAGTCACAAGAACATATCCTATATGATACAACTGTCTTGCGTCTGTTACTCTAACAGGGAACTACCGTAACGCCCATGACGTGCTGTTCAGCATGTACACGGAGCTTCAGGCCCAGAAGATTAAGATCCCTGCTGAGATGGCAACAAACCTGATGATCCTCCACTCCTACCTACTGGTGAAGGTCAGAACATGAAACCATCACGTATAAATGGTTTTTATGGCATTCTGGGTATATTAGTATGAATGTTTAACCGCACAGCTTTTCTATTTTGAAATAACAAATGTGAGAGTATCGTCCTTGGTGTTGTGAATGTTGTGTTTCTATGTACGTAGGTCCATGTGAAGAGAGGAGACCATCTCAAAGGGGCGCGCATGCTCATTCGTGTCAGCAACAATATCAGCAAGTTTCCGGCACGTAAGTCAACACAGATACATCGCTGTTTCACAATGCTTATATTTTAAGAAAGTTTGTGAATCTTTATCATCTACATGTCTCATCATTGTGTATGTATGTGTGTGTTTGTGTGTAGATGTTGTTCCCATCCTGACGTCGGCGGTCATCGAGTGTCATCGTGCCGGGTTGAAGAACTCGGCCTTCAGCTTTGCCGCCATGTTGATGAGACCAGAGTACAGAAATGAGATTGACTCGAAGTACAGGAAGAAGATTGAGGCTATGGTTCGGTGAGTGACCAGTGTCCACCACACCTACCTCACCTACTGTACCTGCTCCACTCTGAGTCTCTGAACCCTCTGTGTGTGTCCACATCGCAGACGTCCAGACACGTCAGAGCTGGAGGAGGAAACGACTCCGTGTCCTTTCTGCGGCTTCCAGCTGCCACAGAATGAACTGCTGTGTATTTCCTGCAAGAACAACCTGCCCTACTGCATTGCCACGGTACAAACACCAGACATTTAAAGACTCAAATGTGTTTTGTTTTTTTATGTGTTTAAATGTGGGGGGAAAAAACAGTGCTACACTTTATTGTTATCATCTGATCTTTGTTCACTTTGTTCCTCTTCAGGGT
The DNA here is from genome assembly GCF_045865225.1 of Trachurus japonicus. NCBI lineage: Eukaryota > Metazoa > Chordata > Actinopteri > Carangiformes > Carangidae > Trachurus > Trachurus japonicus. Next base: position 17,847,865 of record NC_140907.1, read on the forward strand.
CGTCACATGCTGAAGGAAGACTGGTCTGTGTGTCCTCACTGTGAATTTCCTGCTCTCTACTCACAGTTCATTCTGTAAGTGACACACAAACATAAACATCCAGCTGTTGTCATTTTCAGGTAGTTAAAGCATCTTATAACACATGAATGTTTATCTAAAAGAAAATACATTTTGATGACTTCAGCAAGTGTCAGATTAGTCCTTTAGTAGGGTTACTGTATATTATAATATCACAATAGTCTGGTCCACTGGTGAGTCTCTTCTTCAGTCACGTTCTCCACTCAATTAGTTGTTTGTTTTCCAGGTTGTTGGAGACGGAGACGGTGTGTCCCATGTGCTCTGAGACTCTGAGTGTCAACCAGCTGAAGAAGGTCTCTGACTGTAGCAAATACCTGCAGTCTAATGAACTGGATCAATAACTAAAACATGTTTCAATATATAAATTATATAGTTTGAATGGAATTTATCAATATTTTGTATGACACAACTGATATCAACCAAAAGACAAAGCAGATAAAAAAAGATCTAATGTCTATTTAGGTGAAATTCTGTATAATAAAACCTTTTTTGTTACCTGTTAGTCTTTTTACATCATTCTCTATTCATATTTGTAAAAATTAAGATTTTTTTAGTTTGTGGATTTTCAGTAACCATTGTAAACTGATCGCCTGAGAATGCGTAAATAATAAAGATATTTTTCTGATTCAGTGAATGTTTTGAATAGTATGATTAACTTTTTCAGTTTTAACCTTGTTAGTCAGTTCTACTAACTTCTACTACTAACAAATGTTTTGTTAGTTCTAACTAACAAAACATTTGTCCTATTTTCTCAATTAAGCAGTAACATGAAATATCTTTAGCCAACCGAAAATACAAAACTCTGAGTGAATCTGGGTTAGGGTTAAAGCTCATTTCATTTCAGGTTCTTGCAGTTTTTCCTCTCACAACCTCATGGGTTCTTCAGTTGAGTTTTTTTTAGTACATGTGCCTCCAGCAGTCTGATGCTTCGAAACTCATTAACAGTTGTATGTTTTTTGTATTTTAGGGACCAGTCTCACATTTTTGCGCTCACACAGTAGTGACATATAGTGGAGTGAACAGTTATGAGAGACCCTTCACTCTGAAAATTGTGAGATTGTATGTTATTTAACTTGTTCATTGTTTTTGATTTTGATCAAATAATCATTTAGGACATTTTTTTTAACCATTTTATAAAAAAAAAAGAAGCAAAACAATCCCAAAAATAAATAAATAATGGGTAGATGAATTGGTGATTAAACTACTCAGTGTTTTCAGCCTACATTTTACCTGATAATCTCATATTAAGTTATTTTGCCTAAATTTACTTTGTTATATTGAGCGGCTGGATTTCTCTGAATAAATGTGTTAAAAAATATAAATCTAAAAACAAACCTGAAACCATTTTATCAAAACTTTCTGAAACATGGCTGCTTTCCCTCATTTAGAGAAATAAAACACAGACACATTTCTCCATTAATCCTCATGAAATCTTTACAAAATCGACATTTACAGGGTCATCAGTGCTAACCACAGAGCAAAAGCTAAAGTATCGTACTGTACTGAAGTCGTAGCAAAAAGTAACAGTCTTCTACACCATTATTTACAACCTCGACACCTGGATCACAAACAGATGGCGACGCTCCTGATGCGACACGTTACAACAGAGATGTACAGACATGATAGTGGGTCCAACACAGAGACAGTATGCATCATTTCGTCATGAAGACACTGATGGAAGTTGACAGGGAGTTGCTAAAAACTGGAAAAGGCAATTCTCAGCCAGTGTGGAACGAGTCAGGTGTTTGTCTGAGGGACAGGTGAGTTACCTGCAGAGTTTAAGGCCAGTTTCACTACATTCTGATGCTCATTACAAGATCGCTGTAAGTGCAGAGTAAAGTGTTAAGAGTCTGTGGGGGCAGGTGGAGGACGACGACAGCTAGCGCCGCTCCTCTGGTCATTTCGTAGCCTTCCCTTTGCCTTTGCCCTTTCCCTTGCCTTTTCCTTTCCCAGCGTCGTCTTTCTTCTCTGTCTTTGACTCCTTGGTGGCCTTCGCTTTCTTCTGCTGCAGGGAGCAACAAGAGACACGTGAGAAATAAACAGATACATTTTTTTTTTAAAAGACAACATTGCCTTCAGCTCAGGGGCCGTATTCCTAAAGATTCTTAGTGCAAAGAGTTGCTCCTAGTGGCCAAATTCTAAGAAAATTCTTAGAATCATGATGTTTTCTTAGAATTTCTCCTAAAAGTTAAGAGTAGATCCTAGTAAAGATAAAAGCTATTCCTAAAGAATCCTAGCTCTTAAGAGAGCTCCTAAGGTGGGATCTGTTAAGAGTAGGGAAGAGGACTTTTAAGTGGCTTAGGAGTTCCCTAAGCAGAGGACAAAATGGTGGACAGAAGAGGCAGGAGAGATATTCTCCAAACACTGGATGTCAGTGAATTAATGAAATGCTACAGATTGTTCCTGTTCCTCTGTCCAGTTGGGTTTCCTTGTTCTTTTCTTCTCCATTGCTGTTCACTGGTTTGTGGTAGATTTCAAAGCCAACCAACACTGCTTCTTATAGGCCGGTCAGCAATCACAGACACTGATTAAAGCTGAGCCATTTTACCCTTGTTAATACCAAATTGAGTTGGAAAGTTGAAAGTGCAAAAATGACCAGCATGGTAATTAATATAAGCAAATAAATCTAAGTTTCACTATGTGAATACTGTGCAAGTTTTCACACATTTTGTAGGATAATTTTAAAGTATATCTTACTATTCATTTAACAGATATTTTCTTTTATGTGAAATAATTTTTACAATTACACAGTCTTCATAAGATTGGATTTTATGGTTAAATTTATCGATTTGAGGGTCCATCCTTTGCCCATTATCACCAAAAGTATATTTTTTTTATCTAGCTTTTTTTATTTTTTGGGCATTTTGGCCTTTAATTGACAGAACAGTTGAGAGAGAGACAGGAAATGGGAGGCAGAAAGACATGCAGGATAGGACTGCTCCACAAGGGATTCGAACCGGGGCCACCTGCAGTGAGGACTATAGCCTCAACACATGGGGCGGGTGCTCTTTATCTAACTTTTAGGATCAACCAATCACAGCGTTTGAAATGATGACTCATACCTAGCAACGGGGGTCAACCACACCTCCTCACTAAGATAGGAGTTTCTGTCCACTCCTTGCTCAGAGTTCTCTGAGAGTGTTGTGGAATCACTCCTAAGCTAAAACTCCTTGCTAGGAATTTTTAGGTTAAGTTAGGAGCTCTCTGAGAGGATTCTTAGAATCTTTAGGAATACGGGCCCAGATGTTTATCATATCATATCGTATATCATTTGACTGCCCTTACTTTGATCATAGCATCGGCTTTGAGGCCGTCTCCTTCATCCTCCGACTCCTGAACTCCGTTGTCCACGTCTTCTCCTCCCAGCTCCGACTCCCCACCTCCACCGCGGCGGCCTTTCTTCACAACTTGCAGGGAGTACGGTGTCAAGTGGACTTCTTTGTTGTATGCACGTGTAAAAGCTGCCTTCACCTGGGACGACAACGACAGCACAGGCGTTAAAAATCACTGTGTTGGACGTAAAGTAAAATAAACTTGGATCTGAATGAGCGCTTCTTTTTCTTGTTGTTGTACCAAAGATAAATTCCTCCATCTCTCTCTCATGGTCTGAAATGGATGATTATTTTCATTACAGATTGACTTATTTCTTATATTAGCCGATGAACGTCTGAACAGTACAAATATTCAGTTTACTTCTTGATTTATAATAATTATAATAAAGTAATAACAAATAATGATATCGTACAAAATCCTCAAACTTGACCAGCAAACGCCAAAGAGTTTTGTTCTATAAAAATTGAAACAACTAAACAAAAGGGCCTGAATTAAACATGACGTCACTCCTCAACACTTTATTCCAGCAGACCAGACTGAACCCGCACCCTCCCTCACCTTAGAGTCCAGCTTGGAGTAGGGGTCAGGCTGTCCACCCCAGATACTGATCTCCATGATGCTGTCCACATCCTCCCTGACCAGCTGGTAGTCGTCCAGCAGCTGCACGGCTTGACCGGCGCCCTCTGCTCCGAGCCTCTGAAGTGGGCTGAGCAGCGTCTGCCGCAGGTAGTGAAGGTAGTCCAGGTTGACGGCCTGTCGGCTGCTGAACGTCCTGCACGAGACAAACAGGTACAACGACGCTCACACACCGTGATCCTGTGACCGCCTGTAAATAAAATGAATGAACAGGTTCCACTCACTTTAAGCTCATGTGTGAGGCCAGCTCCTGGACGATGCGGGAGTGTTTATTGGTGGAGGAGAACTTGCCGAGCCAGCTGGGGAACGTGGGGAACTGACTCATGTAGCCTTTCATGAGCTCGCCTGGTAACACACTGGCATAGATGGCCTGCGAACACACACACAGAGCAGCACAACGATGAAGCTCTGGTGTCGCAACACATGAGCTCCTGTCTGTATAAAGCTACTGCGAGAAAAAGCTTGTGATTGTGAAAGTTTGTGTTTGAATTACTTTCAATGTTTGTTTGTTTTTTAAAAAGCACAAGCCGATTCACCAGTCCACTGTGTCAAACCGCTGCTATAAAAACTGTGTTTCTCTTCTGTAGTGTCACTGTAAAGTATCAGAGTTAGCACTGACGACCCAGTAAATGTCAGTTTGGTCAAGATTTCATGAGGAAATGTGTCGCTTTAGGGGTGTCTTTTTGTTTTTGTTTTTTTTCCCCAAAATGAGAGTAAGCAGCTGCGTTTCAGACAACTGGCTTTTACAAAATTAAAGCAATTTAAGATAATTTCAGCCTCACACAACATTATTAGAAAATAATATATGAAATCATTTCACCTAAACCTCTAAAATTCATGTGTGTGTGTGTGTGTGTGTTACCTGTGTGGGCAGCAGAGACCAGTTCTGCCCAGAGCGGATCCGTCTGTCCACCAGGTCTCCGTCAGAGATGGAGTCCGCCGTCTTGCTGAGCAACACCAGGTGGGACTTCAGATCTCCACTGTCGGCGGAGACGGATGAGAAAATACAGGATCGTTAAAAGAACAGTTCATCATTTTAGTTAAAACGTGGTCGTGTGTTTTGAAGCGGCGGTACTCTCTCACCCTGCAGCCGCTGGACGAACATGCAGGTAGTTCTCCTGGACAAACAGCGGCGCGAGCGAGTAGTCGTGAAAGAAGAGGTCGGACTTGTCTATGAGGCTCATGTGGGCCGTCTCCTCTCCTTTGGCGAAAACCTTCCTGCAAACGTCAAACGGCCCCATTTTCATGTCCTTGCGAGCGCTGGCGGCGTCGGACTTGCACTGGTCGTACGTCATCACCTTGTCTTTGGCCGACCACATGCTCAGGTTGTGGATCACCTGGAGAGAAAAATAAAAGAGCCAACAGGTTGAGAGGGCGGACGGAGGAGTGAAGACGTCACCTCAGTATGAATGGACTTTGTCTCCTTTACCTGTCGGACGTCCTGATTGGAGGCCAGGATGATTTCGTTAAGAGCTGGGGGTGGGATCTTGATTCCCTCTTTGAAAGCGATGGACATCATGGCTCCCTGGTTGAAAAGATGAAGACATTTTATTTAAATTTTGACAGACATTATTAGACGTTGGACCAAAAGTGTGTGTGTGTGTGTGTGTGTGTGTGTACCTTGATCTGTTCCACTCGCGGCCTCTGGAAGCGCAGATCAAAGCAGTAGTTGGCCAGTGACCTGATCTTCTGGTGGTTACGATCGTTGCACATGCAGATGATGGGAATCTTTGAACCTTTGATCAGGGCGATCATCTCCTACGAGAGGAAGGAGGTCAGAGGTCAGAGGTCGGCATCAAACACACGTGGCTCTCTTGAAACCATTCACTGGTCATCAGACTGAAATTATTAGACTCACTTCATTATTCAGTCTGACACTGCGCTAATGTGAAGCTGTCGTATTCACTCACCTGGATTCCTCCACGGTCCTCGTTGCCGGCCATGCCGTCAACCTCATCCATGATCAGGACGTGTTTACTGCTCACCGTTTGGGACGTGCCTGCAAAACACACACACACACACCGAAAGTCACATACACCACTTCACTTTTGGATGAATTACATGTTACATTACAATGACAGGGTGAATTTCCACAAATGTTTACACTTAGTTAGGGCTCTATCTGTGTTAAGTAACACCTCCTCCTCTTATTTACTGAGGCAAGCCATTATATCACACTCTTTTTGAAGACTTAACATTGCAGAAATATTCTTAGTTGCACTTTATCTTTGACACAGAAAACACCTGTAAGTATAAACACACCTGTTTACTTTTGCTTAATAAACTAAATTTAGCAGCCTAAATTCTAAAAGATGACATGAAGCTGCTTCACAAAATTTAAAAATAATAATAATAATAATTTCCTTGTCAAATAAGCACAAACTGTCAGTGGAGTACAATAGTTTAAATCTGTCAAATTTTGAAATTTTGAATTCAAAAGTACATGTTCAGTTATGCATCCAGGCCACAGCTCGTCATATTTATGGATCTATAAAAGCTTAATCACAGAGAGAGGGACAAACCTTTGTAAAAGCCTTCGATGCTCGTGTTGTTTAGTGATTCTGCGACGACCTCCTTCAGGCTGTTTTTGCTGCGAGTACTGCTGGCGTTCATCTCCACATAGCTGAAGCCCAACTCCTACACACACACACACACACACACACACACACACACACACACACACACACACACACACACACACACACACACACACACACACACACACACACACACACACACACACACACACACACACACACACACACACACACACACACACACACACACACACACACACACACAGTTAAGACGTCCAGGGTCAAACATTATTTGAGCTTGAATTCATGGTTGTAGAAATACACATGGATGTTGTCAGACTGACCTCGCACACCAGGGCAGCAGTGGTGGTCTTCCCGACCCCCGGAGGCCCAGAGAGCAGAGCAGCTTTAAATCCTGATCCATCATCCTTCCCTCCTCCAAACTTACCAAACCTCGCTAATGTGCATGAAAAAACAAAACAGTGATGAATATCCATGGCTGAGATTCGCTGAAACAAAGTGATGTCTTGTTTTTATGAATACATACGAATAACTTTAATATTTTACTTTTAGTTTGTATTACTGACAAAGATAAACTGCTGATCTACTACCTGCTGGTTTGGAGGCAGGGCCGCTCTGGTTTTTGTACCAGTTCTGCAGCCAGCGCAGCAGCTTGTTGGCACAGCTCTGGTCGCCCTGCTGCCCAATCACCGTCTTCAGAGAGCGTGGTCGGTACTTGTCCACCCACAGCAGACTGCTGTCTTCCGCAGTCGACGAGGATGGGGAGGATGAAGAACCGGTGGAGGAGGACGAGAGGCCCAGCTCCCTCCTGGCGGTGTGACCCGAGCCTCTCCCAGGCGGAGTGCCTCCAGCTCCAGACCTGCTGCCACGGCCCTGAGCCAGGCCGGTCTTCGACGGGCTCGGGGTGTGAGGGGACCTGGAGTTTCCCTTGGAGGGGGAGATCTTCTGGGTCTTGGGGGTGCTCTTTGAGGGGGGAGTCCTGGTCTTTGAGGCTTTGCCCTAAGAGAGAAACAAGAAAATGTCTGAATAAAATGCACCTTTACATGTAGAGTTAAAGTAATTGGTTGATCAATCAAATCACAAAAAAGGATGACATAATCAACCCAACGTTTTTTAATCAGTAAAAACATTTTTCAAACAAAAAGTTCAAACATTTACTCATTTCTATTTTAACCTCGGTCTTTTGGGCTCAGAATTTGGCACTAAATCCCTCTGAGGCCCTCAATCACAGTTTTTTGTGTTGTTTTTTCTAACTTACTGGTTTTCCTAATAAACTTATCATTTTGAAGATTTTCATCAGATTTGTAAATGTTGCACAAATTCAGAATCAGCACCTCAGCAAACTATGTATGCCAATCAATAAAGACTCCTGTACAACATAATAGGGGTTAATATCCCATAAATCAAAAATAAAAACTGACCATTTTCCCTGTCATAGATTAAAGCTGTAAACCATAATAAAGGATTTTTTCATCTCAGAAAATTTTATCTATTAATTTGTATATAGAGGCTTATGTCTGGAAGTTTAGGCCCCCCGTTAGCTTTGGAGGGTAAAAAGCATGATAAATACATACTGTAAATATATTTCAGAAGAAACTTTAAGTACCGACCTCTGCCTCTGCAGCAATCTCATACTTGGACTTCTTTCCTGGTTTGGTTCTGATTAACTCCAACAGACCGTCCTCATCAATGATCTTTGTACCAAGACTCTCGGCCTGAGCAGAGCAGGACAAAACACTATTAAGTCAAGATTCAACAGTGTCTCTGAAGGACAGATACATGGACACAGTACAGGAAAGAGACAGGACATTAAAATTAAAAAAGACAGACAATAAAGAATCTATCTATCTATCTATCTATCTATCTATCTATCTATCTATCTATCTATCTATCTATCTATCCATCTGTGAATATTGATGCCTCCATCACTGATGTAGAGGCATAAAAAATATCATGCCACTCAACGTCAGTGCTTAATGAAATCATGCAAATTTCCTTATGGAACTAATGTTTGTGTGTTCTAGCCTTGTTGGTCACCTTCTCCAGCTTCGACACCCCGCTGTCCCTGCCCTGCACCAGGTAGGTGGTCTTTTTGCTGATGTTGCCCGTCACTTTGCCTCCGTAGCGTTCAACGAGGGATTTGGCGTCATCTCTCTCCATGGACTCCAGGACCCCCGTCAACACAAACACACAGCCCTCCAAACAGTTCTCTGCTCCCTGGAGAACACACATGGAGGACGGTCAGAGGTTCAGAACGATACAAAGACGGTGGTCGGCAGATTTCCTGGAGGCTGATGTGTGTGTGTGTGTGTGTGTGTGTGTGTGTGTGTGTGTGTGTGTTGTCACCTGTGGGATTTCCTTGGAGCCCAGAGCTCGTGGGCCGTCTCTGTTGAGGAAGTTCCTGAAAGCTACAGAGTTGCCTTTCTTCTTCTCAGCATCATCAGGACTTGTGCTTGTACTCTGATCAAAGACAGAGAGGACATTCAACTTGTTGTTTTACTTGTTTCACTGTGCTGCAAAACTAATTTGTCTTTCAGGACAAATAAAATGATTAATTAATAGGTTAAGATACGATACATGTAACACTTGCGATTCTCACCTCTGGTTTCTTGGGAGATGTTTTAAGTGCAGTGGGTGTCGTTCCTGTTTTGGGGGTGAACTTCATGTCTGAGTTCGATGAAGTGATGGGCGCCTTTCTAGGAGAGGTTTTAATTTTTGAGGGTGAAATGGGGGTTTTGCTCTTTGTCCCTATGTCTTTGTCTTCCTCTTTTTTCTTCATTATGGCCAATTTGGAGCTGGCTTTGGCAGGAGCAGGGTTCTTCTTAGGAGTGGGACTGACCACGTCCTCCGACATGCTGCGGTTGGTCTTTGTCGGGCTCTTTGTGCTGCCGGCAGAAGAGTCTGTGCTGCTCTTTTTGGAAACTGTGGCAGGTGTTTGTTTTTCATCTGAGCCTTTACGAGCCTGGATGAGAACACGCACACATGTAAATGTTAACAGCCACCAGCATTAGCAGCGAGTGCGACTTCACACATTATGTAAAAAAAATAAATAAATAAAAAATTATGTTATGATCTGTATACTATCTACTACCGTAACATGTTATGTCAAAATGTCATAAGTAAAAGAATGTTACATCAAAATGTAGTGTGTGTGTATGTATGTATATATATATATATATATAATAATAAGAAAAGAAGAAAAAAGCAAAAAGATATGTATGTATGACAAATATTCTTATTCTGTGGGTAATGGGGGCGGGACTAGATAAGCTTTTGCTTCTCCCGCTTTTCCCTTTCGGCCATGTATTGTATTATTTGATGATGAAGTGTGATGATGATGATTTAAATTGACATGCCCGAAATAAACAAATTGATTGATTGATTGACATCATCGTGGTCTTTACCTTCTTCGCCTGTGGCTCCTCGTCCAGCATGGCCAGGGTTCTGGCAAACTCCTCGTCCTCATGGACCTGCTTTTCCACCTGAGTGAAGTCAGGAGAGGAAAGGAAAAGAAGAGTAAGTTCAGTAACGAGTTGCAGCAGCAGTGACACTTTTTATCTGAACAGTCACTTTCTTGAGATCTTTTTCTTCCAAGTCAAAGTCAACTTTGTTTGTCAATGCAATATACATGATTTACATGATATATAACGATTGAAATGTGTGTTTCTCTCTGTCCACTGTGCCATTTAAATAGGATAAAATAAATATAATATAAAAATATACGAAAATATGAGCCACACACATTTACATATGAAGAGTATGATAAAAAGTATCTATGTGTCGTGCAATAAATGTTTACTGTGCAAATATGGATGCTGATGTGATATGAATTGTTGAAGTATTCACCATTATATCACTAAATGATACATGAAAACGTGTCTATAAAATGTTCAAAATGTGTTACAAGTCTAAAGTGGTTTAAACAAACGGCTTTTATAACCACCCTGCAGGTGAAGAACAGTCAACTGTTCCAGATCTGATTATTGGTTCAGTGAACGATGATGTCGATCAGCCTACCTCCATGTCTTCCTCCATCTGCAGGTGTCTAGCGATTTCCTCATCACTGATCAGATCGTCTGTTTCCTGAGTCACCTGTCGAGGAGATGAGTTCATTTGTAAAAAGATTATTTGTTTAAAACTGTAACAAAAGACAGAGTCTGGGCCTTGATGGTTTGGACACAGAAGAAGTACTTGATCAATCTGTCGGTACTCACAGTCTTTCGTTTGGTGCTGGCGACCAGCTTCTTGTCTGAGCGCTGGATAGACCCACTACCAAAGTAGTCGAATACTGAGGTGGGGGTTTTTTTGGGCTGAGGGGCCGGCGCTGATTTAGGGGTGACAGGTTTGGGAGGAGACCTCACCCCTGGTTTTTCCTGTGTGGAGGAAGACTTGACCAGAGGTTTGGACCCTGAAAGAGGACTCGTTGCATCTGTCTTTGTTGGTTTGGACGTGTCATTCTGCTTGGTCTTCTTCAGGGACTGAAAGTTATCACTGTCCGAGTCTACAATCAAAAAATAAAAATATCCTATTAGAGCAGAACTTTTACTAAATCAATCACCAATCATCTGTCATTCCTCAACTTACAGCTGGATCCACATATTTAAAAACACTCAAGTCCCCTCAGTTTGTAGTATGACTGTTTGAATACAATAATATTACTCATTTCGTTTAGTTGAGTTTTTTATTTATTTTCACTAATAAGCTGTTTTAAATCTCACTGTTGTGATCAACACTATCAGCCTAATTTGTGCTCTAGAAATAAGATGGTAGATTTGACAACAAAGTTAGTAGTGATGAGGAGCAGGAAAATGTATCTAAGAAGAAACATTTCCTTTATTGTTAAGAAAATACGTATGTGAATTTATTACAGGTCCGGAGTGTAAACTATGACTGAAGTATGATGATAAACCTTCACCTGTTTCAGAGACATACTGCACAGGATCTTTTTTTGGAGGCGGTGACAACTTGCTAGTCTTTTGTTTCTCTTTGGGGGATTTCTTTGTCTTCCTCACCGGCTCCTCATCAGAGTCTGGACAGAAGAGAAAGATGTGTTGTGAAGAAAAGACATGCTCAAGCTGATGAAAAAATAGTCCACTCTACATTTGAAGCTTCTTTCTTAAAAGGTTGCTCGTGATATTTAAAACAAACAAACAAAAAAACAAAGTTTGTTTTACTTCCAATTTGTTTTTAGGTTTTTCTAGTATCATCTAAGACTATTCAAAAGACTGAATGAAAGAATACTACTAACAAGAGGAGCAAACTGCCTCTAACTGGATGACTAAATCATGATGGGGGCAGTCGAGGTACAATGACTAGTGGATGAACTGACTGGTTGATAAGCGTCCAGGTCACACTTACCTGACTCGATGACTGCATGCTTCTTTCGTTTTTTCTCTGTATCCTTACGTTTCTCATCACTTTTGGGGCTTTTGATCTAAAATCACAAACCAGAGTTAACCCCGATCAATACAACAATGAAACAGAGATAAGAGAGGCTGAGTATGACAGTGATGCAGATGAAGTTGTCACATAATCCAGTAGATAAACAGAACGTTAGGATACTTTAATGACAGCACTGAACTTTGGATTCTGATATTTCCAGCCACCTAGTCTAAGCCTTGACACTGTTAGATTTGTAAAACCTTTATTTTATTGAAGGTAAACATATTTTAATTTTTCCATACAGAGAGATAACAACAGACCTCAACAATAATACATACCGTAAACATTATAGCTATCAGACCTGGACCTGAACAGTTTTAAATTGATTCAACTATTATTCAAGTATGTAAATCACGTGAGATTCAAAGCCTCCATATAGATTATCCCAGAGAAGATAACAACACAAGAACAAGAGATTTCACCGACTTTCCTGACACCTGCCCATGTCTGGATCAAACCCCACTACATTTTACACTGTTAGACTGTTATGGAGAGTAAAGACTATTGGAAATACACCTGGCTTATTATAACACAGCTCTGTGTAAATGTCACATGTCAGTTTTATCTCCTTGCCTTGTTGGCCTCTTTCTTCTTCTGTTTGGCCCCCTCCACTGGCTTGTTGCCCTTCTTCTCCTCTACTCTGAGGTTTCCATTGGGGGCTGGTTTCTGCCCCGCAGCTTTACCTGCAGCCGGGGCAAAGAACCGCCTGATGTCCTGGGTGCACAGACACAGACAGACAACATGTATGATGAGTTCACCATGATATCAAACACACAGACAACACGTATCACTGCTGTTACACTTTATGGCGCGAGATGTGGAGGAAGACGTAAAATACAAAGCAGCAGGTTGATATTAACACCAACGAGGACGATCACACTGAGTATCCTGGCTGAACTTAAAAATAACAAGTTGATTAAGTTAAGTTTATCCTCTTTAGCTGCAGCTAACACTAACACTACGCAGCGTCGCTTTAGCTTTAATCAACCGTCGTCACACGCTCGCTCGGTTTCACCGTCCGAGCAGTGACACAGTATTGAAATCAGTAACCTACCATTATGAAGACGTTTTTCTGGTAGTTTAAATTTCTAGTTATTTATCAGAAAAGTCACAGAGCTGTTTGCAGCCGCTTGGCGCGAAGCGGGACTCTGCGGTCGCCAGGAGATGACGAACAACCGGGAGTCGGTCGGGTCGGCGCGCGCGGCGGCAGCGGCGGCGTGCGTCGTGTGCGTCACTCAGCGTGTGTTTTTGTTTTTGATAAAATAAAAAATAAAAAAGGAATCACCAAGTTTACCCATAGGAGAAAAAAAAGAAATCTCTCGGCATCCCCCGGACGACCAAGCAATTGCAATGTTTATATTGCAGTTGCTTGAAAAATTTCATATATGTTCATATTCTAACTGTATTGATGTGTTGATATTTTGAAGAAACAGCGCAGTGACAGGCAAATAAACGAGTTTAACTAAGTTACATTTCCTGGAGAAAAAATAGTGTCCTATATTCTGATTTAGCTATATCTGGTGGATTTGCAGTAGGCCTACATGTTGTATTAAAATTAATACTGCATTAAAAAAAATGTGAAATGACAGATTATACCAATAAACGTCGTCATTCATTTTAAACTCATACTAACAATTATAAGACAACTGCAATTAAAGTGTAGCTTGTATAGATTGGATGTAATGTTGTGTCTTGTGGTTACTGTACTATTATTGTTACATTATGATTGTTTGACTGCACCTGGCAACCCCTTAGAGGGCTGTTGTATCTGCTGTTGTTGTTGTCTATGCCTGTTTTGCACAACATTTCAGTTTGCTTCTTGTTTCTATGTCTTTTATGTGTATGCTGTGAAGTGCTTTGATTGTTTTATGCTTTGTTGTCTTGGAGAGGCCGAAGACAAATTTCCACTACGGTGACCATAGTCTTTCTATCTATCAAATATATTATATTATCACTACATTTTTGTGTACCGTATACAGATCTTTCTTTTTTATATAAGTTGATTGCAAAAGACCATTACTCATAATTCATGCAAATCTAAATGGCTAAAAAAAAAATATCATTTTACAGTTGAAATCAATCAGTATGACCACTAAATTAAAAGTGTAAAGACCAAAAAGGCTACAAGGACGTCATCTTTCTATCCTTCAACATGTGACCGCGGCCACACCAGTCCCTCTGGGCGATTTCAACGTTATGAAGATTTAAAGACAGAGTAGATTAAAGTAATTACAATACATTGTCCAGGGGTCACAAATGTCTATCAATTTCCCTGGGAAACACTCCACTGAACTCCCAGTAAAAGCCTGTCCAGTTCAAACTGTAACTCTGAAAACACACGGATTTAAACTTTCAGAGGAAATCACATTACTGCCAGTGAGTGAAGTGACTTTCAGTGTGAACATCTACACTGAACTACAGTTACTATACTACTACAATATTATAATCATTTATCAATTTTTGCATTTGTAGCCATTCTCCACTTCCTTAGTAAAATTTGTCAAGTCATTTGAACTAAAACCACTCTGTCCTGCAGGCGACCAAGTTAAATAAAACAGGAAACAACCAGAACAGAGATGAAATGGAAAAGATGGTAATTTATTGGTCATTAGGGAACATGGTGCACATTTATTCGGCTTCTAGCTCCACCACAGTGGTCTTCTCGCTGATGTAGATGCCATCCAGGAACTTCCTGATGTCCTTCTTTCTGACCGTGGTGGCCTGTTGGATCAAGGCCGCTGAAAAACACAAGGGCAAAGTGTGAAAACCAGTCACGTGCAGCAATCAGGCAGGTGGTTTAATGAGGTGTTACCAGAACATGCTGAATTTACCAAGGCTTTGACAGCCTGTATGATATTATCATCATCATCATGCACTATTGAGGAGATTCTTCAAAAAAGTCTAAATACAGTACGTCTTTGCATGCAGTGGATACTGAGCTAAACACCTGATGCAACACAGGGCTCAGCAATAGTTCAGTACATGCAGACCGCAAAAGAAAGATTGATTTCTTTGCCTACAGCTGCCATGTTGTAGCAGAAATGAAAGAATAGATGCATCTGATCTGATGAGAACTACTTTTCAGATGGATGTAAAAAAAAAAAAAAGAAAAGAAAAAAAGAAAGAAAGAAAAGAAAAGAAAAGAAAAATGATGTTTTCAATCATATTGGCCTTCCAACATAAATAAAAACACTCTACAAAAACAAAAAGTTGCAGACATTGCTGGAACAGAAAGAGAACACACAAAGAGACAGTGTAAGAAACATGCAGACAAACAAACAGAGGGCGGCTCCCTTGTTCGCCACAGAGGAGGGTTCGGCGGCATCGTCTAACCTCTACGACTGCAGATGGAACTTTTACTGATCCCCTTCCACTACTGTTCCCTTCTCAGACACGTAAATACCGTCCAAGAACTTTCTGATATCCTTATTTTTGACTGTGGTTGCCTGTTGGATCAGAGCAGCTGGAACAGAGAGAGGTTGGGGTAATGAGCAGCACATCACAACAATCACAGAGGAGAGATACAGGTACTAGGTGGCTATGAGGTTCTGTTGTTAAGGCTCTGTGATACATGGTGCCATTTGAAATGAAATGACTATAAAGCTTAACTTTCAGCTTTAATGTTAGGCTGTTTTACAGGAAGAAATGTAATAAGTTTAATATTTTATAGTTGGTTGTAGTGGAGTAGTAGAGCTACAGCATCTAAACAGCTCAAAGTTAAATCACAAAACAACCATTTCATGTCAAGTCCAAAGTGATGGAGCACAGAGCCAACAACACACAGATGTCTCATCCTGGTTAGAAAACAATACTGAACTAACAGTGGACATGTGGGGAGAGGGGCTGAGGGTGGGCTCACTTTAAAATCTGTCCAATCAGGGGTCAGAATCAGTGTTGATTCTTACAGTGAAGTCTTACTAAAAAATGAACTGAGGTTCACTGATGGTTTTTTACACAAGATCTAATACAGAGCATAAGAAACGTTGATGACTGAAGTCAGTAGCTCAACCAGGGACTCAGGATGCTGTTTGTCTCTCAATTTTCATGGTGAAACAAATTAATTTTTTTTGTTCACGGCTCCAATACATTGTTCAAACCACTCTTGTGCGAAGTGGTAACAACTCGGCACATGTATGATCTTTGACAGAGGGTAACAGGTTGATTTTAACTTCAGTGTAAACTGTCACCAGAAAACTTTGGGAGCCGCTGACTTCAGGAACATCAATTGTTAAGGGAATAATCTGTTCTGTAGATCATGGGGAGGGAAGGCTATACATGAAAACTGTATCTGACAGGATCAATTACTACACAACAGGGCACCACTCTCTGCCATCACCTGCCACCAAGTTCATTATTTGTAAATCAATCAATAAAAAAAGTGTTACTTGACATCAAGCTGCCTGAACTGAGACATATCATAAAACCTGCTTGAACAATTGTGATAATTCATCTGTAGCATTTTACTGGAGTAAATAGTAATTTTACTCAGGCGTAGTGCTGCAAGTCAGTCTTGTTCATGTGTGCAGAGGAATTACTAAAGCATGTAGAACGGCCTTTGAGTAAAACGGTGAACTACGTACATGAGTTTGACACCAGCTCGACGTCGTTGCCCTCCAGCACCAGCTCGTCCTTCTGGGCAGCGGAGACTGTGCAGACCACACCTGAGAAAAAAAAAGGAGACATGATCAGCACACTACACACAAAAAGTCACTCAAAGACTTGGCTAAAAACCCTCAAATCTGAGCTACAGCCATTTCACACAAGCTCATTGTGATTTACCACTTAACTCCAGTTGTGGACGACGTAAACAGAATTTACAGTATACTAAATCCTGGTCAGTAATGTTTTTCCAGTGAAACAACCCAAATATTGTCCTCTAGACTCTGTTTGCCGCCCCAACCCAAATACAGAGAGTTATAAGGTTATTGAGCTATTGGTCAACACAAAGACTAGATTGAATGTATGGCCCCACGGGGTGCTCCGTGTTCGAGTGGTTCAACTCCCGACAGAGAAGATCCTTAGCACATGTCATCCCCCCCAGTCTCTCTCCTTGCTTTCCTGTCTCACTACAATGTCCTATCAAATTAAGGCGAAAAACACCCCCCAAAAATATCTTTTAAAAATGTAAAGAATTACACCCCCACTTCATGGAAAATCAGACACAACAGAAAATGGGCACTTATCAGAGCTACAGTAAGACCATAACTTGCAGACTCACCGGTCCTCATTCGGACACGGCGGATGTACTTCTCTCCCAGGAAGTTCCTGATCTCCACCAGAGTGCCGTTCTCCTGAATAACAACGTTGATGGGGAAATGGGCGTACACAGAACGCATTTTGTACCGGAAACCCTGCGGTCAGAGGAGAGGAGAAGGGCGGTTAGTCACTGAGCTGGACTGCGAAGGCTGACAAAATAAATGGTCCGGCAACAAAAGCCGAACACATGGCGTTACGGCTACACAGCAGAAATCATAACTACAACATTACACCCACTCTACCATCGAGCCGGAGCTCAGAGCTTATGAGAGGAGATTGATGCTGGTCACAGTAACAAGCTCAGACTTCACATGTTGAAGTGTTTCTCACCAAAGTGACTCCCTTAATCATGTTCTGGACGTGGCTGCAGATGGTGCGCACGGTGGCCAGCTCCTTCCTGTTTCCCCACCATTTGTCCACACGAAGCTGAGGAGACAATGCGGCAACTCACATCAATTTCATTTAACAGGAACAGTTCTGATACAATTGATCTGTGACTCAATACAAACAAGTACTTGTCAGTTAATTTAATAACTCATTCACCAACAGGGAAATCTGTGATGTTACCATGGATATTTAATAAATTATTGCCACTGTTCAGGCCAAGAGCACGAAACAAAGCAGGTAAGTTGCAGCCCAACAACTAAACAATGATCTGTAAGTCAGCAAAGAGCTCTGTAAAGCTGAGACGAGCTGCTGATTCAGGCGATTGCTGAACCAGCTATAACCATCACTATGACTAGGTAGGATTATCATTTTGAATATTAAGCGCTATATTTATCCAAGTGTATTTTATCTTTGCGAATAAAATCTGTCATCTTGCTTTTCCTTACCTTCTTCTGTTTCTTGCCCAGCAGGCTGAGCTCCAGGTTGATGTGGTTGAACTCCCTGACGAGTTTGCCACGGGGCCCTTTGACAATTACTGTCCGCCCCTTCAACCTGATCTCGACTGCACCGACACACAGGAGCAACAAATAATAGAAGATAAAAAAAAAAAACACACAAACACAATAGGTAAGAAGCAACTCCCCAGTTTAAACATTAATCACACTTGTCTGTGGAAATGAGCAGTGTCTCACCATTGTCGGGGATGTCGACAGTCTGACTGCTGAGAATGGTCTTCATTCTGTAAGAAGAGACAAATACAATGTGTTTAATGCTCTGATATCTAGATACCTCACCTCTTCTGTAGCTGAGAGTTGAGTTCATTGATTCATGCTCAGTTAAAAACTGAATAAAAAGCTGCATTTACATAGTGCCATAGCAGACATACTGTCACACAAAAAACTAACATGTTAAAAACAAGATAATAAGTTAATTAGAATAAGAAAACACCTTATATATGATTATACAAAACAACCATAGCAACTGGTACAAGTTACAATGTGCTATGGTCAGGTCACTGTGTGCAGGCAGGTAATGCACATGTTATTTCTCGTGTCTTGCTATACATACACACAACAGGCAGAATACATAAATGTGTCTCATGTACACAGATTTAACTGAAGTGTGCTCGGTGTCAAACCGGACAGAGCCACAATGCGATACATCAACTAGCGCTAATGCTAACGTGGAGTTAGCGGACGTATTCAGAGCGGTATTCACGTGTTTTTACCAAAAAATTAAACTTCTCAAACACGTAAATGTAAGGTTAAGTGACAACTGGAGCCACCCGAAGGTGATCTTTAATAAATAACACTGTTCAACCCGCTGCGGCCATTAGCAGCGTCAGGCCTGGGAAACAGACAGCGGGAATCTACTAATATATCACACCATAAAACCTAAATAAAGACCAAAATACAGCCGATGTTGTGAAATACAAAGCTCTCAGTGTCTGACGATTTGAAATTAAGACTAAAACATGTTTAAATGCCACAGATGGAGTTGGATAAAACCACGGGAACCATTTTTCTGATATCCTCACCTCGCCGGTAGCAGAGGAAAGGAAGAAGGAAGGACGTCACGACGCTGTTGTAGAGCACGTACGTGACGTCACCAGGCATTAGCAGACGATCGCATCGATGATCACAAATTATCGACCTAAGGATGCAGGATGGCCATGTCAAAGATGTAAACAAACATTTAATAGCTTGAACTAGGAGACAATATCGATTAAACACTGATATGTTGCTTATCAACGTCAAGTTATTACCTGCATTTTCTCCTTCACCCTCACTGTGCTGCGTTCAGGCCGTATCGGGAAAAACGGCACCTAAGTACGAAATACTATCTTTAGTCGTGAGAGATATCCTGACAATGTCGCTGCTGTGTCTACAAAATAAACCACCACCAGTGTTGTAAATAAAATGTTTGAGATATAGCTTTAAAGCCTCCCTCGCTGGCAGTTACATTAAAATGAAATTCAATCAATATAATTCGAATAAATAGAAGAAGAAAAAAACTAGTAATACGCCGTTTGATGCGAATCCCCCATGTTAATTTGGTATTTAGTTGAGCTGTCACCCAAACATTGTCTACAACCTTTATAACACAGACAGATATTGATTAACTAGGAGGATTCCGTATCTTCCCACTGAGCCCATATCACGTGAATACCGCATCAGACCAAAGCAGTCGCTTGCTGAAAGTGCGTCGCTAATGACAGTCGTCGTCTGCTAACTAAAGTCATGGCGCTGCTCAAACAAAGCTGCTGCGTTGCTGGCCGTTTCTCCACGAGCCACCTGTGGTTGACCCCCAGGTGTATCCCACATGTGAGTATTTACACTCGGACATTGTGCAGACGACGTGCAGCGATGCTGTGGGTGATGTGTTTACGGGACCGTCGGCTGTCAGTAGAAGAAATATTAGCCTGGCTGTGCCACACATAGACATGGTGCCACAGGCCTGAAAACACAACCTCAGCTGTTGACAACAAAATAAGTGGCTGTGGACGTCACGGCAGTGTGTGATTGTATGCAAGGACTCAGTAGAGCAGATGCACCTGAACTAACCCCTCCTGGTCCACCACCCTCCCCAGGTTTACACCACCACCACCACCACCAGCAGCAGCAGCTTGTCCACGGCGGCCAAGTCCTCTCCTGACCGGACTGTCAGGAAGAAGGAGCTGCTGGATGACGACGGGCCCGACCTGCAGGACTTTATCTCGGGGGATCTGTCTGAGAAAGACAAATGGGCAGAGTACAGAGGCACCCTGAAGAGGCAGAAGGGGGAGAGGTGGGTAGGACAGCAGAGACATGCACCGCAGCTGTGGTGAACAGGAGAGAGAAAACGGAGATTTTCAGCTTCTGTAGGTTAAAGACAGAACTGTCTGTGAATTGTGATGTTTGTTATCAGACGGGTTGAAAGGGCAGATCTAATCCTGGTCCCAGACTGTGTTGAGCTGAGTCAACATTAAGGTGTAACAAGTGTCCTTGAAGTGTCACAGTTTGAAGAGGAATAGGTTATGGCAACACAGATCGCCGTTGATTTACTTATTGGTTAATTTAACAGAGACTGGACACATTGATAGGCATACAGTATATGAGTTAGATCATAGGAGCAGATGTCATGGTCGCCCTAAAACAGAGTATAACATTAAATCAATGCAATCACGTATAAACAAGCAGAATTAGAATATAAAGATAAGAGATAAATCATACAGGACACCACTATACTGTACAAGACATGATACAGTGATTTACATATGCAAATGTGCCTACGAACACTAGGTGTAGTTTGTCCTGTATTATTTATACCAGATTTACAATATAAGTAAAGTGAAGCGTTAACACTTTTGAGAATAAAGTTGATTTTAAATGGACTTGAGGAAGGCTCTCCAACTAGTGGATGTGTTGTGTATTAGGATGATGCAATACATTGCAAGTCATGTAGTTGATCTGCACTGCACAGAGTCTCACTGGTTAGTCTGTAAAAATGTAGTTTTTGTTTTTTTCCCCTGGGATACATTAGATAGTTGTCTATTGATGTTGTCTAGTTGTCTAGAGCAGCATTGTTATTATTTTTTATTATTCAGTAGGGCTGCTTTATGGCAGTAGAGATGAATACACAAGAGTTTTGAATCAATATTTAAAAATCCTCATTGGTTTACATGATGATTTTTCAGGTTACTTTCCCACTTGATTATTTTATCCTTGATTATGTTGCTATATCACAATGTGTAGTGACAAATGCTAACAGATGTTGTCCACACCTACACTGAGACACTTGCACATTTAGCGACTGAATGTGTTATTGTGTCATGTCAGGCTGCGGCTTCCTCCGTGGCTCAAGACGGAGATCCCCATTGGAAAGAACTACAACAGACTGAAGAACACACTAAGAGACCTCAACCTGCACACTGTAAGTTTCATGGGTGTGAGTGCTCACCTCATAGACTGATAGTTTCTTCTGACACCGAGGACTGAGCTCCACAGGACATCTGAGGGCCTTAACATGTGGATTCATGGTTGTTTTGTGTGACTTTTGTTGTCGTTTCTTTGGCATTTGAAGACGTCCGTCTCCTTGTCTCTTTCCCCAGGTGTGTGAGGAGGCCAGGTGTCCAAACATTGGGGAGTGTTGGGGAGGAGGAGAGTACGCTACAGCCACAGCCACCATCATGGTCAGTCTCCTGGAAAACTGTGACTCTTGATGTCAAATCAAATCAAATCAAATCAAATAAACTTGATTTGTCCCACCAGGGGAAAATTGTCTTGGGCAAGGGAGTTGTAACAGCTGCCATGTACATGTAAAACATCCATACACAGTACATAATATACAATAAAACAGTAACAAAGGCAAACATATCCAAGGGAAGAGAAAGAAAGAAAGTGCGGGTGCAATAAATAGAATAAACTACTTATAATACAAGTTCATAGTGTGCTGAAATGTGCTCCTGAATTTACTACTTCTGATTTTCAACTTTATGGTGCCACTCTTATATTGTTTTCTATATTCTCTCTCTCTCTCTCTCTCTCTCTGTTTGTATGTAGCTGATGGGAGACACGTGTACCCGTGGATGCAGGTTCTGCTCGGTGAAGACGGCCCGTAAACCACCACCTCTGGACCCAGACGAGCCCTACAATACAGCCAAGGCCATCGCCGCCTGGGGGCTGGACTACGTGGTTCTCACCTCAGTGGACAGAGACGGTAACAACCTCCTCCAACAGTATTTCCAACCCCTCCATGCTGTTACAGCTACTTTACATCACAGGGTGCAATTAAACCCTCAGCAAAAGCTTGAGGATAAACTGATGTCCCCATTACTTTCCACACTCTTTACCAACCTACCAGGCTTTATGTCAACAATATGCAGCACTATGTTCATCATAAATTCACAAAAAGGCCTGTTCTAATGCCACACTTTCCTTTTTGTGTAGATATTGCTGACGGAGGGGCAGAGCACTTTGCAAAGACTGTTTCTAACCTGAAGGAGAGGTAAAAAATCTCTCATTCCTTTTGGATTTATTGTGCGTTTGTATTTTAATATCTGGTCAAATGCGCAAAATGAATCGATGAGCATCTTTTGTTATCTTCATCCAGAAATTCTCGGATCCTGGTTGAGTGTCTGACCCCAGATTTTCGTGGTGACCTGGCGGCGGTGGAGAAGATCGCTCTGTCAGGGTTAGATGTTTATGCTCACAACGTGGAGACAGTGCGTGAGCTGCAGAGGTACTTAACACTTCACATGCTGTTTCTGTATGTTACCAGTTATTCTTACATGATTATAAATGCACACGATTATTCAATTCCTGTGGGAAGTTTTAATCAGCTCTTCAGTTTATTTGAGCAAATTGTGTTTGGTGTCCTCCTTAGATATTTCAAGAAAAAAAGAAAATACTCATAATAACTTGTCTCTGTCTTTTTCTCCAAAAAAATCTATTGGGGACAAATCCTTATTGTTCTTTTTCCTTCATATATAGAATGAATGAATATGCCAATATTGTTCATTTCAAAAGTTTGACTGCTGGAGGGAGATGATATGTCCTCATTGCATCCTCAGTGTCTGTCAGCTGGAAGGCTCCACATTGCAATTGTTTATTTTGCATCTTGAGCACAACTGGCGCTGAATTTGTGGTGATGTTCTGCTGGTATAAAATACAGTTTATATTTTTAAGATAGTCTTTAATATGGCTATTTTAGTCAATGTGTATATAAATAAAAGCTTATAGTCATGGTTACAGCTCTGCCACAAGAGGGAGGTCAGTCACAGAGGAAGATGGTGATACAAAGTGTAACCAGCAGGTGGCACACAGGAGCCATTTCCTTATTGTTAGTGTAAATACTAGATTAACTGCAGAAACAGAAACACAGGGAAGACACATCATAGTGGTTTGGTAATCTTTGTATAGGTTATATACATGTAGTTACTTTTTAATGTATTTTGATCTTTTCATTGACTCTTAATGACTTTCTTTGCCATCTGTTTCCAGGCATGTGCGTGACCCCAGAGCGAACTTTGACCAGTCTCTGAGTGTCCTGAAGCACGCTAAGAAAGTCAAACCCACTCTGCTCACCAAGACCTCCATCATGCTGGGACTGGGGGAGACTGACCAAGAGATACTCAAAACCTTGACTGGTGTGTACTTCCACTAGTTGCGCACACACAGACACACGTTCAAATGTAAATTCCGATATGATTTCTCCTAAACACGCTGTTGTGTTGATGATGATGTTGCAGAGCTGCGAGAGGCCGGAGTGGACTGTCTGACGCTGGGACAGTACATGCAGCCCACTAAGCGCCACCTGAAGGTAAGCGGCTTCTTCTCTGTGGGATTCTGGATTCATTACGGCAGCAGGGAAAAAAAGCTCTTGTGCTAAAATGACAACATGTGTTTCGGTTTAGGTGGACGAATACGTCACTCCTGAGAGGTTCGCCCACTGGGAGAAAGTCGGTAACGAGATGGGCTTTGTTTATACAGCCAGTGGGCCACTTGTACGATCCTCCTACAAAGCAGGTGAGAAACTCTGCACAGCACATATAACATACATACACACGTTATGAAGAGCCCAGACCAGTGCAGGCACATATAGGACCACCTCATCTCATATGCTATTACCTTTTTTAATCACCCAAACTGAAAAAAAGTGATTGTTTTACTTAATCCCCTCAGGGGTGTGTAGACATGGGATACTTTAGGATTTTCTTTTAACACTTGAAATAAAATTTCACTTATGCTCATTATACTGTGGCAGACAAATGACTGAAACCAACCGTTAGATTAGGAGTTAAGTTAATTCAGTAGTATTAAGATGGGGTTTTAATGACATAGTCATTACAGAGAAGTAGGAGTACACACTGAGGCTTAATAATATAGACTATAATTTGTTAACTGTAGAAGAGGTTGCAAAACAGGAAATGTGTACATTTTCTAAAGCAAGCCTATGTCATTTCCTATTTAATAATGTGTTTTATTTTGAAAGGTGATGCAGGGGTATGGAGAGGGAATGGGAGTAGGAGGCATAGACATAGGGATTGCCTGTGATTTCTTTGGAAAGTAATTATTGCACTGAATAACTATTAAATAGATCACAGAGTTAAGTGGTCATAATGAAAAGACATGAGGATAATGTCTTCTCTTTAGGTGCTTTTTAGATAAATAAACTATCATGTTAACCTAAGAGAATAAGAGTTGATAAGGAGAGAGTACATCCGTTTAACTGTTTTTTCCTTACAGGCGAGTTCTTCCTGAAGAATCTACTGGAGAAGAGAAAAGCAGAAGCTACTCTAGCAGAATGAAAAGCAGCAGCTCCTCCAGTCTGCCCTGCATATAACCTATTCATATACTCAAAATACACACTTGCAGAGGCAGAAGAGCTTCACTCTTGCAGCACTGTCGCAATGCGTTATTGTGAACCATAGCACAGGAAACACATTTATCACCACGAGTAGTACCAACCTGTGCATTTTAAAACAGAGAAGTTCAGGGGGCAGTAAATGAGGCTTTATTAACAGGACTCACCGTCCGCCCTGAGGTCTACAGTACATTTGCGGTGGAGGAGATCAAAGTGAGCAAAGAGCAGACAGAGGCCTGAAGATATGTAGATAACCAGGGTGCAGACTGATTCCACATGATCCTGCCACGAGGAAACAGCCTGGTGTGAGCAGTAGCTGTAATTTGCC
This sequence comes from Trachurus japonicus, assembly GCF_045865225.1. Lineage (NCBI taxonomy): Eukaryota > Metazoa > Chordata > Actinopteri > Carangiformes > Carangidae > Trachurus > Trachurus japonicus. The sequence continues at coordinate 17,873,227 of NC_140907.1, forward strand.
ATGTCTGCACCTCAGGGGCCCCTAAATTACACCCAGCATCGACTCCCTCCCCTCAGGGGCTCTTGATGTCAGGTAAAGAGTCACTGACCTTTCACAGCGAGCACTCGGTGTGAGTGCTTTGATGTCTGCAGTTTCAGGACCAATGATTTGATCAAGCAAGAAGGTTTTTTGTTGTTGGTCTGATGGTTTGTGCAGAACTCAGAAGTAAAAAGACATGTACTATCATACATCTGCTAAGGACTACTATTCAAATTTCTATTTTTTTTTACACTAGAAAAAGAACCGAGTCTGAATTGGCCTCTTGTGAGGTAGATAATATCAAAAGAGTGACACTTAATGTGTCTGTATGTAAAGAAGAGCTCAGACTGTCTTTTCTCTAATGTACTAAAATTTAAATGTGACACTTGGACAAAAAAGATGTTTATTTTGCACACTGGACTGTTTAGACAAAATGAATCTTAAAATGTACATTTATATTTAAACCAATAAAACTGTCTAAATCTGCTGGTTTTCATTTCTGAGTCCATTCATCTTTTTTTTTTTCACCTCGACATAAGTTTTGGATAAACAGACACAAATTACAGACACACATCTCTTTTTATTGCATTGGCCCTTTTAATAAACACTGATATAGAGGACACATGTTGATTAACATACAGTAAGATGATTTATAAAAAATATTTTTAAAATAGAGTATAAAAATTTGCAATTTAGCAATAATACTTGATTATACTAGTACATACTGTAAGAAAGTAGACTCATACTAGCCCCCCCTAGCACCCTAGCTCTGCTCCGAGCGTAGGCGTGCACTGACATTCACCAACAATCAAAAGGCTGAGAGAGGAATGTGTGTGTGTGAGACTGGTGAGGTGAAATGAGGTTTAGACTTTGGCTTTCTTGGTGGGAGGTTCAGTGGCAGTGATGCGAGGACAAACAGCTGCCGGGGTGTAAGGGATTCTTGTGGCTGTCACCTTCTTCCCGATGGTCTCGATCTGTGGAGAGATAAAGCAGCAAAATAACAGACGCTGAGCGGCAGATGTCACTTTTGGCAGAGTGTGTGAGAGAGAGGTGTGTGTTTCCTGTCTGCTTACCTGGAAGCCGATGTTCTGGAGGTGGGGGTGGAGGTGGTCCAGCACTCTGCGGCCATCAAATATAAAGGCTGGCTTTAGCATTTTCTTGTAGATCTTCTCATAGTCCAGTTCCTACGGTGGAAATAAAGGATATATGACTTTGAAAAAACCATCCTCACACATTCCTGCAACATGAAACGGTTTTATAAGATGAATAAATAAGTTATTCTGACCTTAAACATGTCCCATTCAGTGCAGATGACCAGTGCATGTGCACTCTGGCAAGCTTCATAAGGGTCTGTGGTCACAGTCACCAGCTCTGACACTAGGGAAATAACATGTACAAATAAAATTAGAGTCGCAACACTTAATCGAACAATAATCTAATTTAAATTAAAGGGACAACGAGGAGTTTTGGAAAAGCGAAGCGTTTTCACACTACATTTATGAGCCTCCGCGCGCACCGTAGAATTCTTCGACCGGTGCAAGACGGACTTTTCATTCATCAAGAATTAAAGTCAGAGGTTCAAAGAGGCTCAGTTACCGTTGTAGTCCCGACCATAAATGGCAATACGGCGGCGTTATTCTCATGAGCGTCCGCGAAACCGAAAGTAAGGAAACCCTGGTCGGCTTGCCCAGCATTTCCACCATTAATTAAAATAACAAAATAACGATAGAGACAAAACGATATATTTATATGGTTAGGGTTAGGGTTAGTGTGGGTAGCATAGATTCATCCACATTAACGTGAGACTTTTCTATAACCAAATAGAAACTCCTCGTTGTCCCTTTAACTATATTGATAATCAAAAAAATCGGTTTGAGCTGTTTTTTTTAAAGAAAAAAAGTCCAAATTCTCTGATTTCAGCTTCTTAAATGTGAATATTTGTGGTTTCTTTGTTCATTTATGACAATATACTGAGTATCTCTTTGGTTTGTGGACAAAACAAGACATTTGAGGATGTCATCTTGTTGTTTGGGAAACACTGATTTGACATTTTTCAAAAATTTTTAACATTTTATTGACCAAACAACAATCGATTAATCATTTAAATAATCAACAGATTAATCGATAATGAAAATAATCATTAGTTGCAGCCCTAAATAAAATAAATGACGCAACCAGCAAGTTGAGTAGACCATCTGTAAGATGAAGATTGATTTTACAAAGGTAGTTCAAATGTATTAGGGAAAATTGGCAACTACTTGGGTTTTGCTGATTCCAATCGCTGAAATTTATTCTATAAATAACAAGACATAACAAGATAATTGGTAACCATGTGTTACAAGCTAGTGGAGGGGGTGGTGCTAGAAGTGGCCTTGGGATTCACAACCCTGAGCGTGTAATCACAGCTTTGAGGTTCAGCCCCTGCTGCATGCCATCCATTCACCTTCTGCTCTCTCTCCTCCTGTAATAAATTTCCCACAAGTAGGTTTTGCCTTTCAGGGCTGTGTTGAACCTTTGTAAGCAACACACACCTCGTTCTGGATTGTCCTCTGAGATGTGGGGCTGGGAGAGGTCGTGAATGATTTGTTCTTTGAGGACTTTGGGGTCGTAGATGAACAGCTTGGCTCCCTCGTCCATCAGGTACTTGGAGATGTAGATACTGGACGACTCCCTGGAGTTGCGACACAAACACAAAGTGAGGTGAGTGTTGACCTGACCAGGGCCAGAGTTCACCATGGTATACCGGCGGATTAAAATGTGTTCAACAACAGTGACTCTGCATGTTTTTGTATGTACAAAGGCAAGGGAGGACAGGGTGCAGGAGGCTTTTCATATAAACAATGCAAAGTTAATGATTACACCGACAGAGCTGATAGGAAAAAAAATATCACAGAAAATCTAATAACTCACAGATAACAAACATCTGCAAGCACACGACATGGAAATGTACAAAACAAGTTGAAAGGAGGCTCACCTTGTGTCACCTGTGTCTTTTTTGAAAGAGAAGCCGAGCAGAGCGATCTTTTTCCCAGTGACAGTGTTAAAGAGGCAGTCGATAATCCTGCAGGCGAACCGCCGCCTCTGGTACTCGTTCATGTCTATAACCTAAGACAAACGCAAACAGGCACTGAATATAAGGTAAACTCGGAGAGAAAACACCTCCAAAGAGTCAAAATCATGTGTAATCCTGTGTAGCTCTCACCTGCTGCCAGTAGGAGGCGACCTCAGGGAGGTTGAGGGCCTCGCACAGATAGACCAGGTTCAACACATCCTTCTGGAAACAGCTGCCACCAAAACCTGGTCGGGGTGTTACAGAGGCACGGAGATGAAGGATTAAGATGTACCCATCTCTTGACATAAAGGTTGAAACTTTTACACGCTGTGCGCCCGCATCTCTTACCAACGCTGGCTTTGAGAAACTTGCTGCCTATTCTCTGGTCCATTCCTATCGCCTTGGCAACTTCCTCCACATCAGCTCCGGTGGCTTCACACAAAGCGCTGATACTATTGATGCTGCTGATTCGCTGTGCCAGGAACGCGTTGGCTGCCTACATGCACAGAAGCACATACAGCAGGTTTAAAAAAAAAAAAAAAAAAGATTGTTCAAGGACAAAATACAAGAATTCATTCAAAGGAATGAACTGCGATGATAAGATGAGCAATCGACACAAAAGAGAAAAAAGGTAAATGGTAATATAAACAGGCATCTATTAAGACAACCAATTGTTTCAATGCCTCTTCAAGCTAAAAAGTGACAGTAAGACATTTTACAGCTGCAAGAGTAAATGTATTGGTTGTTACAAAGAAAATAACCCACAAGTTATTTTGACAATTGAATTTAAAAGAAAAAATAAATATATAAAATACTTAATGGACCCATATTTCCAGATGTAAGACAAAATAGTCATCACACTCACCAGTTTGGACAGCTCAGATGACCACGTGTTGGTGGTGATGATGCGCGCTTTGGGAACCCAGTGTTCATAGACGGCACACAGAGCTCTGATCGCTCTTTGACCCTCGGCTGTCTCATCTCCACCAATCAGGACACGGTCTGGCTCCTTCAGATCCCGCACCGCTGTTCCCTCTGCGAGGAACTCAGGGTTGGACAACACCTGAAGCGACGACAAGACTTTAGAAACATGCCATAATAGATCTGAGGGAGTTTTGTATGGGTGATGATAATACGTACCTGTAGGTTGAGGCTGGGCTTCGTGTTGGCGTCGAAAATTCGCCGTATGCTTTCGGCAGCTCGAACGGGGACGGTGCTCTTCTCTGTGACGATCTTGTAGCCATCAGACACTTCGACAATCCGCCGAGCACACGCCTCAATGAACTTGAGGTCGGCTGCTCGACCCTTCCCCATCCCATAGGTCTTTGTGGGGGTGTTCACCTGTGGATGGGGTGCAAGCGTTGTGAGTTAAGACATGTCAGATTTACTTGTTTAGATATCCAAACAGCAGAAAAACAGTGTTGATGTGTGTTGTTAGGGGGAACCGATGAACTCACAGAGATGAAGACGAGGTCAGCGTCCCTGATGGCTGAGTCAATGTCCGTAGAGAAAAACAGATTTCGGCCTCTGCATGATTCAACCACCTCTTTAAGACCCGGCTTTAGGAGGAAGTGGGAAAATTGGTCAGGGAGGGGTGGCGTCAATGGATGTGTAAGTATTTCAAGTTCACAATGACTCGCCCTTTACACTAGTTCACCCGTTCATATTTTTCCAGTTATCCAATTCCTTGTGGTTGTGGTTGACGTAGAGAAATTACGCAACAGTCTGGAACTAGGGATGCAAACAATTAATCGACTATCGATTAATTGTCGATAAGAATTTAATCGATTAAATTAAATTACTTGCAATTAATCGTTCCTTTTCAATGGGAGTTTTACTGTGAAATGTAAACAAGCAAAGCCGACATAATGTAGCAGATCTCTGTGTAAACGTGTGCAGCGCTGCGCACTGCAGCACACAAGGGAGAGAGGGAGAGGAGGTGAAAAGAGACAACACTGTTACCTGTTGTAGCTATACGGGACTCAGGCTGTACCATCGCTAACACACAGACGACCGGTGAGTAACGAGTCAAAAAGCCGCCGACACGGAGCTGCCTGAGGAGTTGTAATGCAGCCTGAACGCAGCTCAAACCGACCCGGTGCCTCAGCACGGCGGACAAGCTTTGATAAACACACCGGATCCGCGCTGGTTTACAGTATCCTACCGTAGTTTAGCCGGTCGCTACCGGAGCTTAATTTAAAAAAAAAAAAAAAGAAAAGAAAAAAAAAGCGCTCGTTGCGGTGCCGCGGAGAACAGCGCGTGTGTCCAAGCTGTGTTGGTTTATGTAACTTGAGGGGACAAATGAACCACATGTTTATTGTCATGCATTGCTGACCTGGGCATTGTTTCTCAATAAATTAGAAAACCCTTTCCTATCATTCCCCTTTTCCCTGCATGGTTGAAGGAGACTGGCTCGCATCCACGCTCCCACTCCCTCCTGCGCCGACATGTCACCTTAAGTCACATAAACCAGTACGGGTGTGTGGACACAATATTGTTGTCAGCGCGACAGCGCCTCTCACACGCTGGTGTTAAAAGGCTCCGTTCTTTCTGCAGTCAGGTTAAAGCGCACATCCGCTGTGTTGGTAAACAAATAATCCCTCTATATCAACGGTGCTTGAGCAGCTTGGGTTGGGTTGGTGGTGTGAGTGCGGGCCAGCGGGGACAGGGGGGGGGGGGGGGATTCGGGCTTCAGCACGGTACGGAACAACTGGCCCGTGTGAGTGCGTCCTTATTTGTGGCCGCTGCAGCGCCACACGGGCTTTGCCTTTCAGCAATCAAGCGCTGTTTTCGTCTTTGTTAATAACAATAACAGCAACAGCTGTCGGCAGCTGAGATTGCTGTGCCGTCACCATAGAAACGCAAGACGCATTACGGCTCATTCGCAAAATACCTTTCAATGGAAACACCCGCAAATGGCAATTGCACTTTTTCGAAGTTTCAGAAATATCGCTTTTATTTTGCGAAAATCTGTAATGGAAACGCAGCTCTCTCACCTCATCTCATCTCATTATGATAGGACTTCAACCTCAGAGCTCTCTGTCCCAAATAACGTGCTACTTAAACATTTTCATTGTGCTGTGCTCTTAAAATAAATTAACAAATACTAGTGTAAAGTCCATAAGGAATTTTCCCCTTAAATTTAGGTTCTCAGGAAAATCGCCGCTTATCAATTAATCGATCATCGATCGATAAGGTCTATCAACTATCGATTAATGAATTACTCGATAATTTGCATCCCTATCTGGAACTGATTTATGTTTCATTTCAGCCCACGATGGAGTAATATTGTAGAAAAACCAGCTTTGCCTAGCAACATCTAATTTTCTAACAAGTTCAAACAATGACTCAGCACTTCTCTAAAAGATCACAAAGGTGAGATAAGAATATAGGGGAAACACACATGACATATCAATGCTCCTGATTTTTTTAATGACTCACACCTTGATAAAGTTTAATTACACACTTAATCCTGCCAGAATACTTTTACCTAACATTTATTTACCAATACCTACCTCGTATATAGGCAGAGTGTCTGAGTTCCAGGCTTTGATGCGGGACTCATTGACATCCACAACGGTCACTGTGATCTCTGGACACATATGGGCGATCACACTGCATGTTGGACCTCCTACGTACCCAGCACCAATGCAACAGATCCTTTTTATCTGAAACATCTGGAAATGTAAAGTCAAGATTAAAAAAACAAAGTATAAGAACCAAAATTAACTTTTCATTTTATTCCTCAACCCAACTCAAATTTATTCCTGAACATACTCCCCTAGGCATTACATTTTGCAAGAACTGCAACTCACGATTACTCTCAGCCTCCAATATATATCATTATTATTAATTAATTATTACACCTCTTTCTCTTTCGCTTTTCTTATCATCACAACTAAAGCCTGTGTACCAGCAGGAATCCGCAGGGGTATGATGATGATACTGCAAAATAATGGAGTAGTGAAAGTAAGGTGATATATTTCAATCTTTACCCAACAGTTAATTTTTTAGAAAAACTCTAATAACATAAAGAACCCACAGTTTATTTTTATGCATTCAGACTCAGAACAGTTGTACCTGCATTTATATTTCATTATATTTCACAGCTCCAATAACATCCGAAATCATAGAAAAAATAATGTGCTGTGTAATCTGAACATCACAAATTAACATTGGTATGAAGCTCAAATACAACACAAAGCCACTAGTTCCCATGTAAACTATTGATGAAATATCAGTACAGCTCAAAGATATTTTTCTTACATTCCTAAACTATACTGATGATGGGATTTGTTACAGAGCTGATGTTTTAGACTGCATTAGCTGGGTGCGACTGATAAAATACCAACTGAGAGCATCTTTTACCTTGCTAATAAAAATCTCAACTTCATGAATGTAAGCTACATGAAGCTGTAGGATAAAAGTTGAGCTTGGTGTCTCTGCTCACGTCCTGTCCAGGTATAAAGCGGTGTCTCATACAGTTAGTACCAGTCGCCCCGTTACAGCCTGCTAGAAGATAAAGAGCCTTTCATAGCAGCCACTCAGCCACGTCTTGCACTGGTGTGAAGAAAAAAACACCTTTTATCCCATTTACCTTTCAGCTAGTTCTCCGTTAGCTGCGCTACAGAGACAGTGACATCGCCTACACGGTCACATTACACACGTACAAGATCATAGTAAAGATAGTAAACCTCTCTCTTGTTTTTCTTAATGAAGAGAACGCGAACACGTCACAAGAAACAAATGAATGGACGCCAGTGTTGGGCCAGCGACCGTTACGTGAGCTAACGCTGCTTTACCTCGGACCAACTCGACAAGCTGCAACTTCTGGTGATGATCTGCTCTCCTCTCTCTTCACGGGGCCCTGTCGAGACGCAAAAACGCGGAGTCCGGTGTTCGTGCTGTTCGTCTTTTTACACCGTGGAGACTTTAAACCCGAGGTCAGCCACCACCCGACGAACAACCAACTCCTCTTACAACTTTAAAGCACCACCTTCCCCCTGCGCTGAGCTACTTCTGTCAGCAGCCGCGGACCGACACTCTCCATAACACAGAGGAACTGCGGCGCTGCTTCCGGTGGGGGGTTTTCAAAGTAAAGGCGAGGAATATTTGTGCATCAGTTTATATTAGGTCTTCATTAAATGTAAGCCATAATCATTACAATAAAAATAAATAAGGACATTAAATGTTTCATTCTGTGTATAATTGATCTATATAAAATGTATTATTATTATTAGGGAAGATTTGTCTAAATCTAGCCACATGATGCATTTCTACTCCCCTGAAGGTTAGACTTTATATGAATTATAAAGACATACAAAAGTTTGGGCACCCCAGGTCAAAATTTAAGTTAATGTGAACAGTTAAGCAAGTGGAAGATGAAATGATCTAATTTAAACATGAAACACTCTTCTTCAATATTTTAAGCAATGTCAGTGTATTATTTTTGTTCTATACAATTTTAGAGTGAAAAAGGGAAAGCAGAACCCTGCAAAAGAATGGGAAATCTTTTTAATAGGCCTATAGCCTATATCAAATGGGAAAGGGAATGTGTCTTCTGTAACTTTATGCCTTTTGGAGATAATTTCATCTTCCACTTGCTTAACTGTTCACATTAACAGAAATGTTGAAAAGTGCCGGGGGTGCCCAAATTTTTGCATGCCACTTTAAAATGTATGGTGGCCCTAAGGGCTCATTGCTCTGCAGCACAGGGGCTACAGATTCAGAACTGGCAAAGTTTTTGCAGTGCATGCCCTGTCAAATTGATTAATTTACTTTCTGAAGTAGTATCATGGCTGTCTATCTCTTTGTATGCAATGGTGTGAGTTGAGCATTTTAGACACTAATTTGCTTTATTTGGTACATCTAGCTAAATCAAGCCATGTGATAACTCTTACCTTCACCAGGATTAGAATTTCATGAAAAAGAGAACATTTTATACAGGAAAGGCTAAATGTTGAAAGATATCCATATGATTAAACTAACTCGGATGGTTGAAGCTTTTACATTGGCCTTAGATAAACTTCCTAAATACATTACTTCTGTCTCCATAACTCATTATGGAAGTGTTTCAGGAGGGGATTGTTAAATGGCCAGTATGAACAAGAGCAACTTTACAGCAAAGACCGCTTATAGGGACCACTGGAAGGTCACTGAAGAATGTTTTAAGTATAGAGCAACTGTGCTGGGACAACATCTTTGGGATGAAATGAAGAGCCTGCTGTGGGCCAAATCTTATCGTCCATCATCCTCATAGCACCTGAGGGTCAACTCCACATGAATGCCCATATAAATGAAACAGAACTGTAATATTCAGATGGCTGTGTATACCTTTTGGTTGTTTTTATTAAAATAAATGTGTATTACATTTCAGCCTTGTTTTCCTTAGAGTCCATCTGCACTGGCACTGATGTGAACATGTCCAAGCTTTGTGGGTATCTTTTACAGGGTAATAGAGTAGGAGCAGTCCTAATAGCAGGTCATAAACAAAAACCTTAACAGCCCTCATTCCTCCAGACTATTAGGATTCAAAGTGTTTAAGTTGTAAAATCCAAACTGTTTTGTGAATTGTGTTTAAACTGTCACCACAACGCAGAGGGAGAATTTTGTTTATTGTGTTTTCATCTTCACCTAAAACATTATTCAAAACTAAATGTTCAGCAGGTCAACAATTAGCATTGCCAAAGAAGTCAGTGGACCATTTACATCAATGTTTTGTTAATGCTGCTTCACATTCTCATGTTTAACATGGTAATAACTGACCAACACCTTAGTGCAAAGATATGTGTTAATGCAAATAATCATGTTAGGTTTCCTTTCATAGATGTCACCCTATCACATATACATAACATTTTATCAAAAAATATAGATTGTAAACCTGCACTAGATCAGCTGGCTAATACAAAGCCTTGACAAAAATATTTTAAAAAATGTAGTTGTCATCAACTATGTTTAAATACATATTTCAGAGACAACATGGTACAAAATGTAATAATTTAAACTACGGTAGTCTGTAACACATGAGCAACAGAGATGCTATGTTATGTTTCTAATGTTGTTTTCGAGATGGTATTGTTTTATTTGGGGGGCTCCACGGAGGAGGCGGACTGTCTCTGAGAATCGCTTTTATCCGTCTTTCTTCTCGCTGTCGCCTCTGTTCCAGATCTTTTCTTGACTGTTGGGAAAAAGACAATCAATAACAAGTACTAGAGACATTTCCAGTCATCACCACCAGATCTAAGAAAACAGTCAGCATCATGTAAGAAGTCATTCTCAAGAGCCCACGCTGCAGGCCAGGGGGAGACTGCTAATGAAAACCATCTGTCCAAAAATAAATAAGCAAACAGGAACACAGTGGGTGCTGTCAATCATTGGTATACCATGTAATTGCACTTACCAGCCAGTTTTCATACATCTCTAAGGCCATTTTATCTCTCTCTTCCTTCATGTATTGTTCCTCCTCTGCCTTATTTTTGACTTCTTTGCGCTCCTTCATGACTTTTTCTTGGATATCATCTTTCTTCTTTTCGCACCTTGATCATTTTAAGAAAAAGTTGGCAATAGTTTTAGAAGACAGTTACCTCACTGTTGTTATCTTTTTTTAATAGAGATTTGGTGGTGCATCATTACCAACAGGCTTTGACTGCCATCTAGTGGCAGACACACCCAAACAGATTTGTGTGAAATGGAAGCACACTATTTTCACCCTCTGGTTTCTTTCAGAGTTCAATAAAATGTCTTGAAATCAATAGAAATAAAGTGACATGACATAATGTAATTTAACAAGAAAAAGCACTATCTTTCATTAATTAGAGTTGAATATGTCACCACTCTTTCAATGAGAGTAATAAATAAATGGAAAAAATCCAGGTTTTACACTCACCAGCTAGAAAAAGCTGATGTGCTCTCTGTCTTTCTTTCCTCCTCCTTTTCTTGCTTTTTTATCTTGAGTTTATCTTCAGCTTGCTTCTGTTTTTTGTACTTGTCTTTGAGTAGATGGTCATGGTCATGTTTCCATTTTTCAAACACCTGTAATGATTATCAAACGATAATTAGTAACTGTATCCCTAAACACAGGAAGGCTTGTTATATCTTCCAGGGTAATGCACAGCAGAACAGAAACATACCTGTTGAGCAGACTGCTTTTTCTCTTCCTTCTCCTCCCTTGCTCTCTGTTCTTTTCTGATCTTATCTTCCTTTTCTTTGGCTTTTGCTTTGAGACTCTCTGTTTTCCTTTCTTTCCAAGCCTCATATGATGCAACAGCATCTCCCTTATGAGCTTCTTCTTCCTGTTTATTTTCAGAGAGATGGTGAAGAGCATGCTCAAATCTTTACCAAACACATGATTCTTGTAATCTTTGGATATGGCATGTTTACTGTAATTCCTGTGCACAAAATGGATTATTCACCCTTTTCTTTTTTTCTTTGAGGATTTCCTCTTTCTTCTTCAGTTTCATGTTCTCTCTTGACTTTTCCTTTTTCTTTTTGAGCCATTCCTGGTAAGAGTGAAGACAGATGTTGACTGAGAATTCAAGCTGGATATTAGGATGCCTTCTACTTACAGTATATAAATACAATGCAGAGCAAAACAAGACACCTTTCTTGTCCAGAAGTCCAAAAAGACTGTAACTGTCATTTTTGACATTAACCTGCTACAAATTCAGAAAAAGCCTTCATCAGATTGTTAACAAATGCATCAGGAGAGTTTCTATAGACACAAAAAAGTTTTGATTAAGTGGTTTTTTGAATTTGTAGCACATGTGTGTCTTTGTACGTGTTTTCTTGAGTTGCAGTGTATTGAGCCCTCAGGGAGTATTAAATACAACCTTTGACAAATGTAATAAAACCTATATTACCTAAATATAGTAGGCTATGTGATAAGACACAAATTATGAAGTGGATGGAAGTTGGATAACAAGATCAAGTCCTTCTTTGGATAGCAGAAATCTTAGTCTAGTCGCAAATATACAATATACCCTGTATTTCCTATATACTAATAATATGAGGGTATAAGGAAAACAGCACTGATTGTGCAAGGTTCAACCTTTTACCTATTCTTCACCATAAGCAAAGCACACAGAAAAAATGGTCTACATTTTCAATCACAACAGTGTAGACTACTACTGGTGCTTCCCTGCTCTACATTGTTCGCATTCAACATACTGCTGGAAAGGAAAACTCTGGCTCGTGATCACACTGACCTGGTAAACAGCAGCTCTGAGTGAATCCGCTGCTTGCTGCTGAGACTCCTGCAGTGACACTTTACGGTCCAGAACTTTTAGCGCCCCTAAATACTTTGACTCCACGTTTCTGGAGCATGCACTCTGAGATCTGTGGGTCATCTTTGAGTGAGAGCTTGAAGTCCTAATTCAGATAAAATAAAATGATGGTTGTTAAAGTTATCATGTTTTATCCATGAGGATCTGTGTGGCTGTTGGTCTAGCAGCTTGAGGAGAATTACCCACCTGGTGTCAAATGAGGTTTCTTGGATTTGAGAGAGTTGAGCAGCAGAATGATCTGAATGATCTCCTGATTCTTCCTGAAAGACAACAATGAACAGATACAAAACTGAAAATAATAAGAGGCAGAGTATATGTAACTTTTAAGCTTTTAAAAAGGCAAATGTTAGCATGAAGAATGTCTTACATGAAATTCTTCAAATGATGTAGAGTACTTTCTCCCATGCTCTTTGCTGTCATCAGAAATAATGTCATCTAGAATGAAAAATGTAATAACAGGATGATCAATGGCCTAAAAATCCAATTAGAAAGAACAAGGTTATTGTGCCAATTTTTTTTTTTACCTCTGGATCCAGAATCAACCGTGGACTTGGTGAAAACCTGTGACTGCTCACTCCTATACGTGGAGGATTTGCTGAGGCTATATGAACGTGTGTGATCCCCATCTGTCCACTACAATGACACAACACAGCAAGCATGCTCTCATAAAATAAACTGAAACTGTCCTGAAACTTAAAAAATGCAGAATAATCAAGCAGTGATACACACCTGTGGACTGCTGCTCCTCACGGCGGTGTTTCCAGATGTGTCACTGGAGAGAGGAATGGATGCAGAGGAAGTCTCGGGCCTGCTGAGATCCAGAGACTCTGTTTCTTCAGCTGGCTTCTCTGTAGTGTGGAGGCTCAGTCCCATAGAGCGTTGTCTTGGTTTGGGTCTGGGTGGCTCCTTCTCGGTACCGTTGTCTGAATAATAACATGACATAATAACATGACAAAATACATACAGTCCATTCAAAATTAGCATTGATAGCAGGTATCAGTTGTAAACAGTGTTCACATACCTGCTGCTGGTACATGACTGAGGTCAGGCTCTGATAGAGTCTGGGAGCTTTCTTCCATCACAGCGTTGCTCTTCTCCTCAGGACCTGGAGTTTCTGTGGCACTGCTGTCCGATGGTAAAGGCAGAGACGTGTCCAAAAGGGTGTCGTCTGACGTTTGGTACGACAGAGATTTACTTGAACGGTCTTTTGTGATTTGGGGATCGTCCACAACACTGTTTCTAAGTTGTGTGTCATCTTCACTGACATTTGCGGAGTGCTGTGAGGAGACTGAGTTGTTGTAGTCGTTGTGTCCACTGACGGAGGAGTCTGGTGGATCGTTTTCACATGGCTCTGGTGCTGTTGTGTCCTCTGAGGGCGAATGGAGTCTTTGGGTTTTCAAGAATGAAACTTTCTTTGTTCTACCATGTTTTTCTTCATCATCTGAAAACTGGAAGTCATTGATTTTGGCTTTACTCTTGCCAGCCTTCAATGCATCACTCTTCTTTTTTCTTGATTTGAGGAGTTTGTTAAAGAAATCTGTGAAATAAAGACATTTTGTGAATGACAAAAACAGATAGAGCTACAACAATTGGTCAATTTATTGACTGGCACCTATTTTAATAATACTATTATCTTTCCACATTTTGTGTGTACAGCTTCTCAGATGTCATCATCATCATCATCATCATCTTTATTGAATGTCCCTTGAAGGGCAATTTGATTTGCAAATTGCAGCAGACATCAGTCAGTCAGCCAGGCAGTCATACAAATAACAAGTCACAGGCAGAAGACATAGGGACCACATAGGACATATAGCACATGAGGTGACCATGTGAACATTTTATGTTTTTCTTTATTACTAAATAACGAAATTACTAAACACATGAATAAAAATGTAATATTTGCAGAAAGATACTGAAATACATCACCCTAGCCCCTGTAATTTTTAACAAATGTAATTGCCTGTTTTTTAGACATTTTGATAGAGAAAATAATTATTATATTAGCTGATTTTGTTAGTCGTAACTATTAAATATGTGTATTTACAGGAAGGTGGAAAAACAGCTCAACTCAAATCCTCTTACTAACTTATTTCTTGAGCTGTTCAACTAAGAAAACTCCTTCCACTGAGCACTACTGCAATGTGGTTGAAAACTACAGATGTGTATGAGTAGTGGACTAACAGTGAGTTGAGATTTCTTAGTCAACTCACTGTTTCTAATTTCCTCCTCTAATACATTGATCTAAGCTGATGGTGTCTGACTGTTGAATATTATATAAACCATGGCATCAGATGCTAGATGGAAAACAGTAACTGTGGCTGTTTTGGGCATATGGTCTGTTCTGTTGATGGTCTGCTGCTATCCTCCTTATTGCCATCTGTCATTTTCCCTTGAAGAGCAGTTACACTCGTTCATCCTATTAACACTGGCTAAGATGGACTGTCCGAACTAAATGTTTTAACCAACTGTTTTACAGCTGCAACAATTACCCCAGAGACGGAAAAATAACCTATTAATATTTTTCAAGGGACACAAATGGGGAAATCTGATGCTTTTCTTTGTCATTCATAATACTAAATTGGATATTGTTGAGTTTTAGACTGTTGGTCAGATAAAAAAAAAAAGGCTACATCAAGACTTCACTGTTTGCTGCCACACTCTTGTCCATCACACACTTTCATCAGGGAAGGGTCTGATTCCTTGAATACTTGAGGAACAAGTAGTCCTGCAACAGACGGTCGCCCCAACAGAGCCCTGATCTCAACCTCGTGGAGTCAGTATGTGAAAAGATACAAGACTCAGGCAAGTTGAGAGGACATCAAACAACCCTTAATTTTGGTATTATATACAGTCCAGTGTCGTGAAGAGACATTTTGATGCTCACCATCGTCATCGTCATTGAAGTCATCGGGGTAGGAGTTGTAATCTGTTTTCTTTTTGCTGGCTCTGGCAGAGACAGCAGCCTGAAGCTCATCCTACAAAAACAACACTTCAGGTTGACATTACCTCCAGGGGGGTTCTCGGTTTCTCTACTGCACCCACCTCTCCACCTTTCCCTTGGGTGGGGGGGATATGCACACTGCATAGAGTCATTTTCTTACCTGAAACGTCGTTCTTTTCGATGTTTTCGGGCTTTTCGTGTAAGCCAGTGTGCCGTGGTGCTGCTTCTTAGACATCCTCAAAACTATGAACAGGCTCCTCTGGCTGCACTCACCTACATTAGCATGCTAGCTACTGCCCGTTAACTTCACCGTAGGTAGTTACTCCTCGATGTTTCCGTGCCACCATTGAGGCTATAGTGTCATTGTGCAGTGTTTGACCACCATATGATGGTTGTCTACCCAATTACCGACCATACAGCGACAAAAAGAGGAGTTATCTAAAGGTAAGTTACACTCTGATAGCTAACAGCGAGCTAGCTGCTAACTTGTTGACGGTAACCCAGGGAAACCCGCTTCAACACTGCGCATGCGCAAAGTCAACCAAAACAAAAACAGCTTGGGTTTCAGATAGATGACACACTATCATAGACTGTATATAAAAGACACTAAGCAGAGTGGCCCATTTCAGAATAATGTGTTGTGAAAGTTAGCTGCCCATTTAAAGTTACATGCAAAAGCAACACGTGTCATTAAAAAAATCATAAATGTTTTTATTGCCAAGACCAGTGAAGGTCGCTTTACAGCAGCACTAGTGGTGTCAGGTGCAGACACAATAGCAAAAAGAAGCAATAACATTAAAATAAAATAAGAAAAAATCCATTTAAAATGTTGTAGTGGTAGTGTAATTAAAATAGTTCAGAAATCGGACCCCAGGAAGAATAGCCGATGCTGTGGCAGGTGCTAATGGGGATCCTAATAAAGGAAAAAAAGAAAAAAAAAAAATATTTTCACTTGTTTTGAACAATTTTTGCAATGGTATTAACTTCTTTATTTTACTGGAGAAAATTCATTTGAATAAGGTGCCCTGAGCTGTTCCTGTTACTAAATATAATTTTTAGTCTCTTAAATTGGTAACAAACAAGAAATCAGCAGCTATGTAGTAAATACATATTTTGAAATGTTTCAAAAATGGTGTAATGTAGTGGACATGGTATACTGTAGTGGAATAAAGGGGAACATATTTTCCAAAAAATTTAATGAAATATAAATTGGCTTAAAATGGGGGAGGGGGAGTACACTAACAACATGAGGAAACATTATTTCATACATTTCACCAATGGGCATTAAATTAAAGTTATTACAGGTGTGTGTATATATGCTTAGGGGTGTGTAGGCTTCAAACAAAAAAGAGTCAGGCAGTGAGACAGAATTATTTTTATTTTTTATTTTGTTATAGGAAAAGTGCATAGTTGAAGCCCTTTTACTCTTAAACAATGACAGTGTAAATCAAGGTCTCCTGTGGTACCACGTAGTCCAGCTGTTCACCTCAACCATCTGGCATGGCTTCCTCTTCATTATTTACAACTACTTAATGTTTGCAAAATATTTTCCTTCTTATATCTTCTCCCTGCCATACCTGAGGCAAGTCTATCAAGAAACAGAGAGGACATTTGCCAATATGAGAATGAAGAGTAGGTAGCCACTGAAGACAGTTGGTATGAACTCAGCCAACAGTTGTTACAGATGATAAGTTACTGTAAAACTAATCCAAGTAATTTCTGAAATCACAGATAGCTTGGAAAGTAACACAAGACTGATATACACTTTAATAACCATGTTTCCTTCACAGGGGCAATGTCAGAAATCTTTATTAAAACACAGTCAGTGACTAGAAAAACAGAAAACCTGTCTTGAGGAGAGTTGATACCCCTTGATAATGCTGACTCTGGAGTACATGTTGCTGCTGCATCATGAATGTCCATGCTAACATCTTTCACCACTGAGGTTCCTATTTTTCTGTTCACTAACCACATTTTGACCATTAATCTAACTGAAACCACCTATAAATTGCTGAGCAGAGCTCTGAACTGAGTTAACAAATGTAAGAAAATAGCACGGTGGTGTAAACCATGCTAATAACGCAACATCACAAAATTTCTACTGCAGATGATTCTATTGTCCATTAACAAACATAAATCCGAAATACAAATGAACTCAGATATTGCTGTTCTTTCACATACACAAAAAAATGTCCTCTATTAGTAATGAGACCAGAACAACCTACACTGGCACTGT
The DNA here is from genome assembly GCF_045865225.1 of Trachurus japonicus. Classification (NCBI taxonomy): domain Eukaryota; kingdom Metazoa; phylum Chordata; class Actinopteri; order Carangiformes; family Carangidae; genus Trachurus; species Trachurus japonicus. The sequence goes on from NC_140907.1 coordinate 17,890,758, forward strand.
GTGAAAATGCATCTTTTAATTTCTTTCCATTTCATTGGTTTAACATACAGTATTAGTTGTGTGAAGTATAAACTTTGGATTGTTCCCATTAATCACAGACTGCTGTGATTCTCAGTAAGAGAAGAACAGGCCACTGTCCCCACAAGGCCACCATTTTGAGACGGCTTAAACCAGTACAACACAGTTTCAAAATGAATCAACATACCACAACTAAAGTGCTAATAAAATATGATTCTCAACTACTAACAGCTCAGTATACAATAACCATTTTCTTCTTTTAACCACAAAATTGACTATACACACAATTACCTCAATATGATCAAAACTTATTTTGGGTCTCTTTTTACAATGACCAGACCAATTTAACCCTGTCTGCCAGCAATTTTTTTTTTTTTTTTCAATTTGAATCTTTTAAAAAGACTCTCAACTAAGGGAAAGATTAGTTATATCTGTTTTGTGCCCAAAACATTTTATTCACATTTTATACAGTGAGCCATGATTTATGGGAAATGCATTGCCCTCTTCAACACCTGTAGTGAGTAAACCATTTACTTCAATAAAATGATAAAAAATGTATCAAACGGCAAAGTGAAAACAACGTGAAGACGAGGTGAATAAGTCTGCTGGTGATGATGAGCATACACAGAATTATCACCTGAAATCAGCAGCTGTGCTCAAATTTTCAGAGTTGTAGTGCTCAAAACATAATCTATCGTTTTGGTTCACTCTCACTGTTCTATAGTGGGCGGATGATTTCAGAGAAAAGCTCTAAAAAACCCACTGTATACTACCTGCTCAGCACCAAATGGCACAGACAAGTGGAGCATTTAGCAGCTAATGGTTCTTAAATTTCTCTAAGGAGCTGGTAGAGACCAAAAGAAAAGTTATTACTGGACTTCTATTCATCAAGTGGATACAAACACAACACTTAATGAATACTAATATTGCTCTGTGACTGCTGGATAAGCAACTTGTTGCCATATAAACATTGTAAATATAATATTCACAAATTATGTTGAGTTGGCCTGATTATTTGCTTGCTCAGAAGAACTTGTAATCTGGATATAAACACATAAGACTATTTTACTTTGTTTGCATGAAATACTCAGACTCAGACTTCAATTTAGACAAATAAATATACTGAAGTTTGTCACTGGTTTGAACGTGCGATTACATGTGATATGACATCATTACTGGCACTGTTAAGAGTTGTAACTTTAAAGTGGAAAAAGAGGAATGTTTCAAAGAGTCAGAAGAACCTGCCACCCTTCGTTACTCAGCAAAAACCATAACAAATATCTAACTGCCCCTCTCCTCTTACCCATGTGACACGTTCCTTCATTTTGAGCTCCTGTCTGAGTTTGCACCACAGCTGAGAGAAGGAACTGACTCAGAGCGATGCCACACCTCCAGATTTAAGATGTGATGAAATAAGACACAGAACCCAACCCAACATCTACACACTGATATTGTCGGCCAATGTTATCAGTCAGAAGTGGTTTATCAGAGGTACATCACATCCGCACATATGCTGGCAGATGCACAACCACAAAGTTTTTCTTTCTCTTTTTTTTTTGTCAATATGAAAATTTCCCTATGGCATTTAAAAAAATGACCAAAGCTGAAGTAAAATCAGAATAACTGCCACTGTTGTTTATGTTGTTCAAAAAAATGAATATTGATCATTACAAATGTTTTTAAACACTCAAGTTATCACATCTCCATTGGCCTCATCGATCCATTATCAGTTGGGCTCTAGTAACACGAATCAAAGACAGATCTACCCAACAAAGCTGTTCTATTAGAGAAAGGAGAAGAAAAAAAAGCAAAAGATAATTGTATAAAGGTTTGACAGGGAGATGACGCTGTCTTGGCCATAGTTACTAGCTAACTGTGCAGCTCCAGTCAGAGCAGGTGGAGGAGTGCTGGTCGTCTGGCTCCACTGCTAGTCAACAGGAGGTGCTGGGGGCTCTCTTCGCTCGCTCTGTAACCCAAGACAAGAAGATATTATCTTTTATACAAATGTTATAGACTGTATATACACAATACGTAGCTTTACATTTAGGCATATGAATGCACTTCTTTTTGAATCACTCAGTGCTTCAGCTTGGAAACAAGGCAGTCAATACAACAATTTAACTAACAAACCGACTTTGCTATTATTCACCTTAGTTCCTTCTTTCAATGTATATTTTCTTTTTTTTTTACTCTAGTGTTCATACTTTCAAATTAAAACTTGCTTTTGTATTTGAACTCCTAACGGCTTCTTCGTCCTTAAGAGTTTCGTTCCCTCCCACACCATGACTCGTTGTCTTTAGCTTCCATGCAAACTAAGGTGGGGCAGTGACTAGATGTGAGCAAACAATGTTTGTGATATGAAATAATAGCAGTAGATACTGACATTATGGGGTCCAGAGGGTTTGCCTGTCGGTCGGGGGCCCCTGAGACTTGAGGGGCGCAGCAAGAACAGGACCAGAGCAACCACCACCCAGCCCATCATTACCATGGGGAGGGTCAGGTCTCCTCCTCCACCTACTTGCCCACTGGGACCTGGCACTGAACACAAACACATCTTCATAAGTCACACACGTCCTGCATAATCCACACTGTCATGCCATGCTTCAATAGGCTATAGAAAATTATGAAACACACAAGGTCTGTAATGAACTATGGGAAGAAGTGGTCATACATACATTCCTGAGGGCACTCTGTGTCTGTGCAGTAGGACTGAGATTGCCTCAACTGAAAGAGAAATTACAGAGGAAATAAAGTGGATGTAAAGGAGGAGAAGAGTAGGAAAAATAAGATCATGAATTCAGTCTGTGACTTTAATGACACCATTATTTACTCTGTTACCACTGCCCTCGTCCGGGAAGAGAAAAACACTGCTAGAGTCACTGCAAATAAAACTTTGTGTTCCTTATCACATCAGGTATGCAAACAGATGATCCCCTCACAGCTGTATGTTACCAACAGGACACATTCACATGTGAATGCTGCAAAGAAACCAGCAGTTTTGCCTGATTTCGATTTTTTTGCAGCTTTCTCGCTGGAAAATACTGTGCAAATTATTTTTGCTGTTTGGACAACACCCTTCCCTGCTGTAAGCAAATCAGGAAAACCTCCAGGGTGACTGTAATCTGTCTGCCAATGGCAGTTCACCAAGCAAGTTACACCTGTCCACAAAGAGCAAATTGGGTCACCAGTAAAAAGACACCGCATAACAACAAGCTGTGAAATCAAATACCGTCAGAAACTCATTTTAGCTCAACAATTTTTACCTCAATGTTACCTCAACTAGAGAGTTGTGTAACTTATCTACACCTGTTGTGGCTGTCTCCCACTGCACTTAGCCTTGATACTTTAACTTTGATACCAGATGATCAGATAAGAATATTGTCTGTGTTACAGGAATATAATTTGCATGCATAAGTAAAGAATATATTCTGATCTTAGATCCGCGGGATCTGCTCTCTCTTCCTGTTGTCACAGGCTGCGCGAGGAGCCTGTGCCTTCCAGATTGAGACAAGCCGAGGAAGGGAGGGTAAAGACCTTTAGGCTTTACTTAATGTTGGCGCCTTATGTGTGAATTGTGGCTACACTAGAATAATTATAGGTGACATGCACATCTGCATACCAGACCCAGGAAGTAGTCCAGCAGAGTTAAAGGAGCATCACACTTGATGAATCCTCTGTTCTACTTAAGAGTGTATTTCAATAAATCCTTTTCAACATCAGGATATTGAATGTTGTTCTTCACACTGATCCTTTGCCAAAGCATAAGAAAATCTCCCTAACAGAGAAGAGCCAGAGGATATTTACAAGTGCAATGCAAACCCAGACAACAGACAGTGAACAGAGTGAAAGCATCTGTGTGGCAGAGCTGATGTGTTCAAGATAAACACCGACCAGGAACCAGGATACGTTGCCTCTTGTTACTCAGTGGCCTTTCTTTTTTTCCCCTGCTTCCCTAGAGAGGTTTATTTACCCGGCAGGTTGTTCTCTCATGGCTTTGTTCGTTCTCTCGACTTCAGAGGAGATTTGATCACTTTACACTCCTAACTTGGAAATACTTTTAGCTGTCACTGCTCCTTCACTATGTCACAATGATGTCTGTCATTTAGATGTCAAATGACAGCTTAATTATTACTTACCAGGTTGATCAGGCGCCTCATAGCATACTCCTGGGTGCAGATGCACTCACACGGGTCAAACCCTCCCTCTGCCATTTCTCACCAGACAGGGTCGTCCACCTTGGAACAAAACAATACTATATAATGTATTGACCTTGAAGGCACATGAACAAGTAAAAGAAACCTAATGCTGCCTGTAGTTGCTTTTCTTCACTTTTCATCTCACTTTGATTATTGATGCACTTACAATAAAACCGTCTTAAGTATTAATTCACTGACTGCTTGTACATTTCTTTGAACATATATTTATCATTTATCTTCTGCGGTTCCCTGTTGTTTACTGGCTAATGTACAGTACTGTGCAGTCTTATCCACAGGTCAATCAGAGCCAGGGGCCCTAAACATACAGCCAGACGGGGTTACAAAGAATTAACTTCAGAGACAAGAGGAACAAGGAGCCCCACAACAGATGGTCTGGGCCCCACAGAGCCTTGATCTCAACACCGTGGTGTCAGTCATGATGACAACCTACCTGCCTACCTAGTGTTAAAGAGCAGTTATGCTGTCTTATAGGAAAGGTGATCCCACCAAACATTGCCCTCACTTTAGTTTAGGTTTTCTTGTCAACGCCACTTTGAATGAAGCTAACTTGTAATGCCATTATTGTTGTCGTTACTGCTTTGAGAACATTCACTTAAGTGCCTAAAACTCAAGTACAGGTCTGTCTATGTGTGGCCTAACCAGGGTTTCTGCAGGTACCAGCAAATCTAATTTAATGCATTTTAATGCCCTTTTTAATGCCATTTCAAACATTTTTAATGCCCGTGACTGCAAACACTATACATGTGCGTACATACACTTACCTATATACACATACACACACCCAATTACTTGGTTCTGCATGTTTATCACACCAATAGAGGTGCTGCACCGACTGCAATTTTCTGGCCGATCACCGATTTTTAAAAAGCCTGACCCACCGATTCCAATTTTTACTGATAGCGATAAAAAAATTTTAAAAAAGTCAACAGTAGCCTGCCACCACCTAAAAATATGAATTTAGAAAATTCTCCATTTTTTCACCCACGTTTAATTTTACTGTAGATTAAGTGGATAATCCCCATATTTTTCTGCTCTTTGTGCTCTATAGGGATGTAATGATATCAAAATCTCACTGTATGAATCTATCAATTTTTTAATGCCTTTTAGAATCGGGTTTAATGCCTTTTAATGCCATTTAAGGCCTTAATTTTAGCAAAATATATTTAATGACTTTTAATGCTTTTTAATGACCTGCAGAAACCCTGCCTAACCTTAAATTATGGCAGCCCTGAGGGCTCAACACACTAAAAAAAGGTTAAGAAACAAACTTAAGAAAACATGTGAAGACATGAACATGGCAGAAAAAAGTGACGGACCCAGACCCAGCTAAAGACTGATGCTCAGATCACAACAGCACATATTCACAATATCATCTGAATCATGTGATATTGACTTACAATAGCAAGGACACCACTAACAGGTTGGTGTTTTCACAACATCTTAAAGTCAAGAGGCATTAAACTGAAGCGTGTCCCACAGTCCGTCATTTTTTGTGTCGCAGAAACACTTCCGTTGTGTTGTGGGTTTTTGCAACGCATTTGTTTCTTCTTCCGTGTGTTTTCTTAAGTTACATTGTTGTTAAGCTCTCAGGACCACGGTATTAAACATTATATTCAGCATTTCTGTTCTGCAGCCTCTTGTTACTTTCTGACCCAGGACTACACCCAAAATGAAACGATAAAGCAAAAATGTCAAACGTGTACACAATTACTTCCGTATACATTTCTATGGTCAGTGTTTGTACGCTGTAACGTTAACTGTAAACGGTATAATAACGCGTTTGTCCAATTAAAAAAAACACACATTCTGACTCAATTGTGGCTGCTACATAAACACTCACACGTTATATTTTCCGTGGGTAGCCGCCTGCATATTTCGAGAGTGACGAACAAACAGAGAGGCAGTTTAATAAGCAGTCGACCCTGCACAAACCCAAAGCTAGCCTACCGTCACCTCTGAACCAACCCGTGAGGTTTTCTTTTTATCTTTCCCACGGACTAGTTCAGCCGACGTTGGACTAGCTGCGAGCTAACCGAGCTAGTATGGGGAAACTGAAACTCACTCACAGTCATGTCCCTTTCATCGACATATGATCAGAGACAGATGTGACAGCGAGCAACTGCAACGGTAACGGCAACGGCAACACAAACCACTTACTTACTCCGTCGATGTTCACGGGAAACGTCTCCTGTCGTTGAAGGGACCCGTTGTGGAGGTGCTGCCGTTGCTGCACTGTTGGTCTCCACCGACACCGTCAAACCGTGGACATGTCAACCGACGTTTTGTGTGTTTTTGTTGAATACACGTGAACCAGCCAGCCAGCTAGTCTATTCTTCACGACGCACATCCGGGGACTTTATCTGATGGGTAAGGATAACTGTTTCTGATTGGGTGAGAGTTTTGACGAACGGGCGTTTGAACCAATCACAGGGAGGAACGGTTGTAACGTCGGCATAGTAAACAAACAGTACAGCTGTCTGTCGCCATACAGAGGCAGAGGAAGACTTCCAGCTGTGTAGCTGTGATGGAATTTCAATATATCAACAGACCAGATCAGTCAAATCTATGTATACAGATTAATAAACTGTTAAACCAAATTAAATCTGTTGTTATAATTGTTATTGGGGTATTGATAAATAGACTTAAGTCCTGTCATGCTTCCCTTTTCCAGAAGTGTTCAAAGTCCATTGCAGGGACCCAATTTTAACAACAATTGTTGTAGAAACCGATACCCCAAAGTACTTCACAGAGCAGGATTATAACAAGTGCAATAAAAACGAATGAAAGATTAAAAATGTACTACCATTCAAAAAGTAGAATAATAAATAGCCAAAAATAAACTCAAGGATGGGAGTTAACAATAGAAACAGAAGTTACTCTCCAAATTAAAAAATTAAAAGCAATGTTAAAAAGACAGTTCCTCTATTTCTTTTTGATAATACAGAGGGGGACTTTGGTGATCTAGTAGGAACATACATTCAAAAAAGATCTCCCGGATGAGTGAGGCCATTAAATGCTTCATAGAGATGTAAAAGAAATTTAAAATCATTTATAAAGGGCACAGGTGCCACTGTTTCACTCAAGACTCTTAGGTAATCTGGTGAAAAGCAATTACAAAAGTCTGAACAGCTAGTGGTAAAAGCAGGAACTTTGGCTTTGACTTTCTGTCACGGCAGTATTTCAAAGATGACAAACATAACTTCCTCAAAAATCAAGAAATTGTCTGTGCTGTGTGTCTGTTGTTGTGTTATGTCTTGCTATAAAAAATAAAGATTAGAAATAGGTCTGCACCCATCAGAGTAGTTCAGATTAGATTTTCTTGAGGATTGGTTTGACCATTGTTATTTTAGAACCAGTGGGGAGAAAAGGCCTGAATCAAGAGAGGGGTTTGTTATTGTTGTTGACTTCATCCTTATAATAACCTCACAGATGGTGTCTTTCGGCATCATATTCAAGAATGACATCATGATGGGAGCTGAGCAGGGAGATCACTGAATTTAAGTGGTAATATTATGTTAATGTTAACTGTAGTAGCCTATCTGTTCTTGTTTATTATTATTCTTTTTATTTAGGTAAATTACCTACTGCCCCCATCATTGTGACATATTCAAATAAGTAGGCTATGGTATGCAAATATGTTTTGATGAGAGATCAATCATTTATCATTTATTATTGCTTTTTGTTCATTCTTATTTTCTATGTCTGACTGTTACAAACGTAGCAATTTGTTTGATTTATATGTTATGTTAATATTATGAGTTAGTGGTTTGTTCATCTTTATTTTCTCAACAAAACAAAAAAAATCTAATTCATGATATCATAAATAAAATTCCCCACACAAAATCTCACTCGATTTAAACTGCTGCCTGATACCAATGCTAGAAATCACATGTGTTCAGCACATGATGATGAGAAATGTCCTGAAGGCAAGTTTGAAAAGACCATATAAACCCATGTTACTCGACCCCCGGAGCTCACTAATGAAAGTTCCAGCTTGTACTGTATTTAGCCGCACTGTGTGTGCATGTTCTGGACTGACTGACTGACTGACTGAGGCCGTCCGCAGGCAGCCAGGCAGGCAGGTAGTCCGACTTTAACGGTGAGCCGCCTCTGAAGTGAAAACAAGCGGTGCACGGTGAAAGTGAAAGGAGTGCTCCATAACTGCGGAAAGCACCCGACACGCAGTCCCCGCACACAGACAGACAACACAGGGAGAGAGGCCCCGGGTCTATCGCTTCGAGGCAGCAGCGGCGGCAGCAGCAGCAGCTCAGCGGACACAGTCATGGCTAACATCGCGGTTCAAAGGATCAAGCGGGAGTTCAAAGAAGTTCTCAAAAGCGAAGAGGTGCGGCAACGTTACTAGCTTTTTGTTTTGTTTTGTTTCCTTTTTTCACCACTACTGCTCCTTCTTTGTCAGTGTTTCAACTCCATGCCAATGTAAAGTGTCGGCAGACCTGAATTACCTTTGCTAATGTCGGGTCCCGGTCCTGTGTTGTAGCGGCAGGTCAGGCCTCAGCAGCAGGACAACTTAGCTTTAGCTTCATTACCAGAGTCTGGCCGCTGCCCTCTGCTCGTATCAGGTGGGTGCGTTCAGGAAACACCGGGGATCCAGCCAGCCTGACAGGCCTCGTCTGTTCCTAACAAACAATACCGCACACCTTTGGCTAAGTATCTGACAAAAATAAACCTGGCTGGTACGGGACACAGCACACAGCTCACCCACGACACGGTAGCTGTGTATTAATGCCAATATAGTCACTGTCAGCGTGGAGGAGCAGCAGCCTTTAGCCTGCTAACGTTATTTTGACACCTCCTCCAGAGTTAGCATTAGCTTGTGGTGTTGTGCTGTTGATGTTGTTGACCAACTTTACAAACTTATTAAACGTTTATCAGCTGTTACTTTTAATGTACATGGGGTTTCGTGTGTATATTGTGTGCTTTGTGTGTCGTTATTGTGGGTTTGTAGTTAACTTTTGCTAGCTTGGCTCTAGTAGCAGGCTACCTGTGTTGCTAACATAAGCGTCTTAACGCTTTGCTGTGAAACTCAACTTTGTTTTTGTTCGTTGATACAGAAAATGGCAACTACTGTATCCTGAGCGGCCAACATGTCACATGTAGCTCTACATGTCTGTGTGATTTCATACATGACAGAGACATGTCAGGTCTGAGACCAGAGATGTCAGGGTGTTTTCATTGTGTCCCTCCTGTCTGTCCCAACTTTCAGACGAGTAAAAACCAGATTAAAGTAGATTTGGTGGATGAGAACTTCACAGAGCTGAGGGGGGAGATAGCAGGTCCTCCAGACACACCATACGAAGGTATTGTCACATGCCCCATGACACATAATTTGCTTTTCTGTAATCAATTAATTATAAAGTTACAACATGTTCTACTGTTTACCTTTCTTTATTCAGGTGGCAGGTATCAGCTTGAAATCAAAATCCCAGAAACCTATCCATTTAACCCACCAAAGGTATATGCTTCAATATTTTCAATGTGGTAATATCAAGTATTTGCTCTGTTACTCCTGCCTTTCCATGCAGCATTGTGGTCTGGGACAAAACATCATGTTGTGCTTGGTTTCTTAATCGGCTTTTGAGAAAACGTAGATACACTAGTAGAAATTCTCATAGGAAGTATGATACTCTGGCCTGTGAATATGTTATTGGGAATAACATGCCATTCCTTGGGAATTACTGGTGATCAAATGGAGAAACCAAATCAACCAGAGTCTCAGCAATGAGGCTGATTCATTCCACGCTGTAGAGCTCACACAGAACAAGTAATGTTCTGTACTGCAGTGCATGTATATGTACCCAATGCAAGTAACACTAACCATCCCCTCCCCTATTATCTAGATAACCTGTCACATCTTGTTTTTCTTAGGTGCGTTTCATCACTAAGATCTGGCACCCTAATATCAGTTCTGTGACAGGAGCAATATGTCTGGACATTTTAAAAGACCAGTGGTGAGTCTGATGTGTTTGAACCTTCTGACCTGCATGTAGCGCTCAGTGATTTTCAGCATTTACGCAGCTTGTGATCTGTGCCACCCAGGGCAGCTGCTATGACACTGCGGACAGTGCTATTGTCACTACAGGCCCTCCTTGCTGCAGCAGAACCAGATGATCCACAGGATGCAGTAGTAGCCAACCAGGTGAGCGAGACATTTGGTGATGTTGTTATTGTTAATATTGAATTACTGCCAAGCACAAGACACCCCAGTTACACCTCAGGGAGTTTTTTAAAGGGTTCATATTTCTGTATTGATGTCTGGTGCTGTCATTTTTTTTTACTAGTGTTCTGTGGACAGTAGAAGGCGTCTAAAAATCTGTCTCTGAACCTTCACTTCTCTCTCTGTATCCTCAGTATAAGCAGAACCCAGAAATGTTCAAACAGACCGCGAGGCTGTGGTCTCACGTCTATGCTGGCGCTCCGGTCTCCAGTCCTGACTACACACGTAAAATAGACAAACTCTGTGCCATGGGCTTCGATAAGGTCAGAAGTACTTTCTCTCGCGATCTTATTTTTTATTGTTGGACTGTAACATTGACATATTGACCATGATGTAGAATAGAGGAGAGATTTGATGATAGTTTGGCATTAGAGATTAAATGATTCAATATCTGAATCATAATTTTGAAGCATTTGAAGAATATATCGGTATGTGTTACCTTTTGTGATGGTTAACTTGAATATTTTAGGGTTTTGAGGGGGTCACTTTGGATTTTATTGACTAAACTGCTAAAATGAAGAGTTGGTTGCCACAATACTTGTCATCTAATCAGAGAAAACAAGGCTTTGTATAGGCTCACTGCAGTAAATATCAAAGGATTTACTCAAAATGATGCTCAATTTACTCGAATCTAGTCACCACGGAAATCATTTCCTTCACTTGTATCACAGATTCACACGGTTGTTGGTCATTGAAAGCATGCAACTTATTTCCGTCTTTATGAGCTTGACATTTGCACATGACACAAAGATTACAAAGATTTTTCAATTTCCTCTTTCCTCACATACAGAATGCAGTAATAGCGGCACTGTCTTCAAAATCCTGGGATGTGGAAACGGCGACAGAGCTGCTCCTCAGTAACTGAGAGCCAGCCAGGTGTGAGGATCCAAACCGACTCCCTTCATCACAGCATCAGCTCCTCCCCGGCACATTCTGCCTTTTTGCCTTTTCGTTACACAGACAACACCCCACTCACCACAGCTGTCCGAATAATCTTTTTTTTTATCATAACAATGTTAATTTGCTACTCAACTCAACACTGGTAGCACCACCACCGCCAATATGCACACAACACGGTTGCCTGATTGATCTCATCTGTCCATTATGCCAAGTCTCACAAAATCAAAAAAAAGTGTATCCTTGTAACAGGCCCAGAAAACTTCAGTCATGCATCTTGTCTTCCATGCCCTTTAATCATATTGGCCCTGAAACGTTCCTCACAAATTCCTGTTCCTTAATTATTATTGCAAAGAATCAAATGTAACTGCCAAGGCCAGGTGGATTTTTCCAGGGTCAAATTTGAAAGGAAATCCTGCACACTGCTCTCACAGCACATCACCATTTACTCTTTCAGCAGCAAGTTGGACCCTCGTGTTAGATTACCCCCTGTCGTATGGACATTTAATACCGTAAAGGTCCGGCTGGATTTACGTTTACTTGACTGGATGACGTTCTGTACGGGCAGTGTGGCGGATTTATCCTGAACTGTTTAGTCAGAGATGCTTCAATCATCAGCAGATGTTTGGATGTACAAACGTTTTTCTTTTCTGTCTGTAGAAGTAGAGAAGACCACGCAGACATCGTCAGACGTCTGCACACATGCACAGAAGAAAAAGATTATCTGTAAATAGATGCGTGTAAATTTGAAAATACAATGGGGATATACTTTTTTTCTTACATGGCATTGTAAAACAAATTCTTTTAAATATAAACTATGCCTAGTTTACAACAATATGGACGAGATATCTTTTTATGCGTCTGTGACCCATGAGAAACTCCCTCTGAATGTGCTGTTGTGTTTTCTCTTGAAGATTGTTGTTTAGAGGTGGCACAGCCAACGTCCCGGCCTTAACGGCACAGGAGGTGACAGCCAGCTCTGGCCTCTTGAAGGTCATTACATGCCACCTTTTTCTGCTACACCACAATCCAACCTTTTCATGTGTCTTCTTATTGTCCTTGCATGTTCTACGCTGCCTTTTATATTTTGTTTGGCTAAATGATGTGGTGATAGGGAGGGGGGGGGTGTCTGTTTGATTCAACCTCCCTTCAGATTTGTGGAGCTTGTGAGACTCTTTCTAATCCGTAGAAAGAGACACCTGGAACTATTGCTCGGCAAACCACTCAAGCACACCCAGTTTGGCGTGAAATCAGTAGGGAACCAAAGCCTTTTCTGTTGATTTTACGAGTGTTATCGCTGGGGGGGAGGGGGGGGGATCTCCTCTGCTCTGAACAGATTTGTCTGGCACACCTCAAGAAGAAATGAGTGTTTCTGAAAGTTATTAAGGGTTTTGAGTTTTGCAATGCAGTGGTTTTATTTATTTTTTTGTACTCATTTCAGAGCAATCATTTTTAACAATAGGCACAGATCAAGGATTTACTCACCCTCTCAGTCCTGGGGGACGGGGGTGTATCATTTATCACTCACTGAAGTAGTGCAGCAGTACTCAATCAAAAACGTTGGCCATATTTACAGGTTATATAGGTGGTGACCTATATTCCCAGACATGCTTTACTATACAGCCAAATAAAGTGCTCATTGAGGTTGTGCTTGAATGATGTCTTCTGAGTCGTTAAAGAGGCTGGAACTCCTCTGTTGCTCTATGAAGCAGACTGCAGGCCTGTACAGTGTTTTCACACATTTTGATTTGAGGTACATGGACTGTAAAGAAATGCTTAGTATATAGAGAAGTGGGGTGTTGGTGCATCCTCACACATGGCCTTTTGTTTTCTTTTAAAAAAAAAGAAAATCTTCCTTTTGCTTGCCCTTGAGCTCAGTCCCTACCAACACAGTGACATATTTACAGTACTACATGGAGTTATCACGCACCCATCTCTGCTGACGTTGAACCAGTTTCCAGCCAGAGCCAAAAAGAAAAGTTCATAGTCAGGGGATAGGATGCACACACACTATCTCCTTTACTTGTAAATAGTTGGGTCCTTGGTAATGAGATGTCTCGTTATCACAGAGTGCACCATTGATGGCTGGATCTATATTTTGTAAGAAAAATAAAGGACAAAAAAAGGAAGAGCCCCCCCCCCTCCTCCTGGTGTTCTCACTATGTACAATATTGCACGATGACGAAGAAAAAAAAAAACGGGGCTGTTGCATCTCAGTTTCTCCATTTGGATTGAGACTTATTTTCCTCTTTTTGTTTCCTTGGAAGCATCAGCAGTATAAAAAGCATGGTTATTTATTGTGACAGTGTCATATTTCTTTGATTAAAAAAAAAGTGGAAAATCAAGTTTTTAATGTGTCTATTGCTCTCCACAATGTGCAGCACAACAAAAGCATGGTGATAAAGACAAATGCGCTACACAATAACATCTAAAAGCATTTATTTTCTGGAAAAAAAAATTAAATATGGTCATGAGAATAGGCATACTTTAACTACATCAAAAATAAGTTGTCATCAACACAACCTGCAAGGTTCCCACTCACTCAGTGCCTAACAGCAGGCTTTAACCCAACAGAAAACTGACAAAAGTACAAAAAATATTTAATTGTAAAAGATGAACAAAAACCTTGAACATACTCGTATAGTAATATATCATTTATGCATTCCAAAGTACTGTTACATACTTCAGCAGTAAAAAAACAAAAAGGTAATTCAGACCCAGCTCGATTTCAGAGCCCCTGACCAGTCTAGGGGATGAGGCAAACAGAGCTTGGAACACAGTATTCAGAAAAGTCTGACAGCTTCAATTTGTCCATGAACACACTGGAAATGAATAATAAAAGGCCTTCAACAGCATTACAGGTGGCAGTAACGAAGCCACGGAGAGTTTCTACCTGGCCTTGTAACGCTAGAACCAAACCAAAGCACCTAAACATACCAAAGTTAGAAACCTAAACATACCAAAGTTTATAAAATTTTGGTGCCAGTACATCTGTTAAATGCATCGATGTCCTCATATTTAAGCCGTTTTCCGCAATTTTTTTTTGAACTGTCCTTAATATTGAAAAAGTTTAACTGGAAAGTTGCACATGGGTATTTACAAAATACAACTGTGTTAAGTAAAACAAGTGAAATCAGAACTATTGTGCAACAGAAGACACAGAGAGGAAGAGGTCAGGAGACATACAGTAGGATTTTTCCCAGGGAATTTAATATGCAACAATCATCATCAGATTAAAATGTTTGTAAAATGTCCATCCTGTTTTTTTTTCTTAAAAACAGCTCCACAAAAGAAGCAAAGAGCAACAAACACAAAGGAAAAAAATAACATGTTTTTTTTTGAGTAAGACCTACATACAATGAGCTTCAAATCATGACTACAAGGTGTTTAAAACCTTCTAGGATATCAGTGACGTATGTGTGTGTATGTGTGTAATTGTGTGCGTGCGTGTATGTATCCTTTATGTTTGTGTTTTTACGAAAGGTCCATAATGTGTCCAGGAAAGCTTTAAGAGTCAGAGGAGCGTGTGCGAAGGGTTGGGAAGGTTATGAGGAGGAGTCTGGCCCGTTCTCTACAGTCTGGATTTCACCTTCGCCAGTTTTCTCTTTACCTGAAACACAACAAAGTTCAAACTCAGCGTCACAAACTAAATAAAACATGTCACTTCATACGCTTTTGAATGTTGGTAAGAATATTTTGAACTATACTTTGTTTTCCAGTATCGTCCAAAAAAAATACTGCTCTCCTCATTAAAGGGCCCACCAGAAAGAAAATGTGTATTTCTCTAAATGGTTAATAATCATGCTGCGTCCAAGACAATTCGCAACTCGAAAAAAACAAGCTCCGAGTTGTGAAAAATTAATTCAACGGCATCAAACTCAGGAATTACAGATTGGAAATTCGAGTATCATCTGAGAGCTATGATTTTCCGACTTGATGTCAGTGACAGCTTTGAACCCGGCCTTTGTAACAAAAGTTATTTGTCGAGGTTGTCATGCATAATTTGACGCAATATAGTAAATACGCTTATATTTCACTCTAATAATGGCATTGTGTGGAATTTAACAGCTAATTTACCATCTCTTTTGTTTTTCTAGCCTCATTTTGACTTCATCTGCTTCCAAAATTAGCATATATTAGTTGTAGTTTGTTTCGGGTTGACTGACACAACACGCAACAGCTGGACGCTCTGTGTTCAGAGACTTCCTGCACTAAACCAACTCACTGCCAGTCCTCCTGCCTTCTCTGCACCGTTGTGCTCTCCCTGCCTGCCAGAGGAAACTCTCCTCCGCGTGGACTTTGTATCTCCCTGGCCGTTTGTGTCGAACTTGGCTGCACAGCTGGTCTGTCCGTGGGTGGGGGGCTGTCTCTCTTTGTCCTTCCTGCCACACAGAGCGCCCTCTGGACTGGACTCTAGCTCTACCTCAATGTCTCCCTCACTGCCCAGGAGGAGGGTGAATGTCTCTACAGCTCTCCCTGTCTCCTCTCCAGGCTCTCTCCACCTCCACCTCACCCTCTCATTGTCTCTGCTCACAAATGACCCCCTGCTGAGAAAAAAACAAAGCTGACATCTGAAGGACAGGATTAAATACCTATTGGTTTAGAGACATTTAAAAACACCACACTGAGGGCTTTTACTTCACTTAATGTTGTCCCTTTTCTGAATCTTCAGCTTCTTTTCTCTGCTCTCACCTCTGTAGGTCAATTTGTCTCTTTGTCCCTTCATCATTCTGCGCCTGCTGTTTTGACATCTTGATGTTGATTGAGTCTGCAGACGGGCTGGAGTTGGGGTCAGCTGCTCTCTTCCTGCCTCTGCCAGCTCCGCCTCCTGTTGGTGGCGCTGCTCCTTCCTTTTCAGCCGCCGGAGCAGCGGACGCTTTCGGTGGACGGCCGCGTCTCTTGACAGGCGACGCTTCTGTCCCGGCATCTGGGGTCACATTTTGACTTGGCTCATCCTGAAAGACGGTGACAAAAATATCAGTGAACAAAACACAGCTGTAAGTCTGAATGTTGTAGTTCAAGTAAATATCTATCTTACCTTCTTCACCTCATCATTCTTGATCACTGGGTTCTCGTTGTTTTCCTGCGCCCGACTCTCTGTTGGCTCTATGGCAGCGTTGCTGTTGCTACAAGACACATTAAAAAAAAAAGAGAAAATAAATAAATAACCCCAACGATGAATCACCCTCTATTTAGGTGCACGTGTGAGCAAGTGTTTGAATATGTTCATATTTTTTATAAACGCTGAACTGAATGAATAAAGTTGCCGTCTTCGTGAAGAATGAACATGAACAAGTGTGTTTCCATCTGTATGCAATGAACTTTGAACTTGTTCTTTTAAAGTATGAACCGGCACAACACAAACCTGTTCTTGTTGATGGATGTGGAGCTCAGCGGAGAGGAGTTGGTGCTGGTGTTGCTGGCTGTGTCTGAGGCTGGGGTGGTCTTGGTGAAGATTCGTCTTCCTGGTACCGTTAGGGGCTTGTTCACAGCTCCCAACACTGGAGCTGGTTTAGGCTGCGAGGAGGTGTAATGATCAAGCATCAATGTATCATTCAAGTCAATATTAATGTGTTACATCCCCTCTCAGACACAAACGTTACACTTGTAGACTCTGAATACTAATATATTCATAGGGATGTTTGAAAATAATACAGTTTTTCTTCTTAAATTTAACATCATAATGAACTCTAGTTTCCTGAATTAATACCAAGAAGGCCCTCCACCCACTTAAAGCAAACCTTACATATTACAAACTGATCTCAGCTCAGCAATGCGCTGACTACATAGTTCTGTTTACAGAGGTTATGGAAGCATGAAACGTTTTTTATTTACCTTCCCAGTGAGCAGCATTTGCCTCATGTCTGTCGAAAGATACTCCTTATCATTTTTGAATTCCTGTTGAAATGAATTAGTAGAAAAAATCAGATTAGCATAAACTGCTAAATTACAAATGTCAACTACAAAAAATCAGGATTTTGAAAATGTGTGCCTTTATTTATGACAGTGTGGACGCTAAGTGTTGTTGAAGAAGAGTTTGAGTTGCTGTGGTGCCACCCACCACAGGGGAAGCAAAGGTTGTGTTTATATTTGAGAGGTTTCAAAGGTTTCTTTTAACAAGTTTTAATGTATGATCTTCACATAATGGTTAATGTGTGTGTGTGTGTGTGTGTGTGTGTGTGTGTGTGTGTGTGTGTGTGTGTGTGTGTGTATTGCCTTGTCCTGTATGATGAAGAACTTGGAAGGTAAGACGGGGTCTTTCGGAGAATCCAGGTGACACGCAGTGCTCTTGTTGGCAATCACGAAGAGGGCAACATCACAGACGATGTACAGCTTCTGTAGCCACAACAACATCACAGACAGAGCTCATCTGATAACAGTTTGTGCTTCCTTTGTTTAAAGTAACACCACTTTACCATTAACATTCAAGTCTTTACCGTTTGAACAGCCTTCTGATTCAA
Organism: Trachurus japonicus; assembly: GCF_045865225.1. Taxonomy (NCBI): domain Eukaryota; kingdom Metazoa; phylum Chordata; class Actinopteri; order Carangiformes; family Carangidae; genus Trachurus; species Trachurus japonicus. The sequence goes on from NC_140907.1 coordinate 17,908,586, forward strand.
CATATGTTAAAATATGGATAGTCACCATTTAATTTCATCATGAATTATGTATTCTATACATCCGCAACTACCAATTTATTTTCCGCAAATACAAATGTCTGTTCAATAGACCTACAGCTAATTTCATGTCGGCTCTTTTACTGATGTTGGTTTATCCCGTTTTATTTTAATTTATTCATGAATAAAACGTGTATGCACCTCGTTGGCCTTTGTATCATCGGGACACTGTGCATCCTTGGTCTGTTTGATGTTCTCTACCATCTTTCTTAGAAAGGCATGACTGTTGTTCTCATTCTTAGTCATCAGGACTTCCAGCATGAACCACAGGCACCTACAACAAATAGGCATCCACACAATTAACACGTTGCATATCATGACTTGATCATTTGTGCATCTTTACTGTTGTGAGTCTAAAACATTCTCAAATAATATTCAGCTGTGTCCTGGTCGTCAGGGACAGTGTTGGACACAAACCACTGGGTCAACACTCACTCTTTGATGTCTTTGAGCTGTTCATATTCATGTGGTTTTGTGAAGTCTGGGTCGTGGGCCAGCAGGTGGATCATGTAGGGAACGACATATTCAGGAAGGAGGGAGACAAGTTTTTCTGCAGGGACAGAGAGAGAGAGAGAGAGAGAGAGAATAACCACATTTAATTTCCACAAGGATGTATGTGCTTGAGTATGTATCCCTGTGTGTGTGTCTGGAAAAATATGAGCTGAACATGAAAACGTAACAACTGATGCAGGATTAACAAAGCACTTAAAGAAAGTTTGTCCTAGATATACCTTAGCAGACTTAGCTTAGTGAATTAATGATGTAAATGAAACATGTGACTGATAAAATTTACATATAAATGCCATACTTCCATCAAACAGTTTAATAACCTCTGACTGGAGAATTAACACCACAAACTGTTTCTTTCTCATGCTACTGGTGTCCAGTGCTCTGTAAAATGACAACAGTAGCCATGTGCACTCATGGAGCACGTGAAGTTTCAGAGAGAAAAAAAAAAAAAAACTTCCACAGGTTAAACACCGACCCTGAGCGAGCGGATTTTGTTTGATGTACTCTCTGCGGACGGAGATGTTTTTGAGGAGGCACTGTCTGGCGTGGGCGCGGCGCTCCTTCACTGGGTCCTTGGCACAGAGGGCAAAGACGGCCAGGTACTCCAGGGGCAGCATCAGCTTGACAAGAGCCAGGTGCAACTTCTGGGCAAAGATCTGACGAACCTGGTAGCACTCATCCTGCAAGTGAGGAGAAAGAAACTTAGTGATAAGAAAAGAGAAAGAGAAACTGACGGGAACGTTTTTTTCTTCCCGTCTTCCCAGATGTAAAAGTGTAACTAACATTGATAACAAGGCCGCAGAGTTGAAACTGTTCAGGTGTGATGATGTCATGGTAACAGGGCTCCTGGGCCAACTTCATAATGGCTCCACCTGCGGCCAGCCTCAGCCGAGACATGTCTGATTTACTGCAGGAGAGAGGGAAAAGCAAGGGGAAGAGGGATGACGGAGAAAGATTTAAATACACATTTATAACTTGCAAATCTGTTCTCAAACAGTTAAATTCTTAATTCATGACTTTAACTTCATAAACACCAGCTTGTTTGTTTTTTCTATACTGGGGTCTGTGTCTAACGTGCATCTGTTTTGAGATCCTCCTCATTAGCACCAACAGCTCTGCTCTGACTGGCCACCTTGATCTTAAATCACGGACGTACCTGATCTTCTTCTGCTCTGTGAGGTCGCCCTCGCTGACCAACATCGCTGACAGCAGGCGTAAGGTGGAGTTTGCCGACTTAGATTGGTTGTTCTTCATGCCTAGTAACCAGCGCACCAGCAGCTTGATCGCCTGCACCTGTAGGGACAGGAAGAGCATAAATTACAAGGACAAAAGTAATAATTATTAATCTGACAGGACTTAAATTCCAGTTGGGTTTGCCTCTTACCTTAGCTAGAACCTCAGGTGAGACTTCCTCATCAGTGGTCCACAGCTTGCCGTTCTTGTTTCCCACTGACTGGAAAGACGAAGGGAAGCAGTCACATAGTCACATATTCACTCTTCTTTGTTTAAATGTATTATACTCAACCAGAAAAACATTTCCTACAGAAAATGCATGTAAATGCTGAAGGATTTCCAGTGCTGGAAAGGCTGAAGCTATAGAAAAGTAAAACTTGTAATCGGAGAGATGAATGGTGCTAAAAGCAGTAAAAATGGGAAAATTTTGAAAATCCTGAATGTATGAGTCTTTGAACAGTTGTAACTGACGAACATCACTGAAGCCATGCTAATGTAGCTAACGTAGCTAATACAGGGTTTCTGCAGGTACCAGCAAATCTAATTTAATGCTTTTTAATGCCCTTTTTAATGCCATTTCAAACATTTTTAATGCCCGTGACTGCAAATACTATACGTGTGCATATATACACTTACCTATATACACATATACACACGCAATTACTTGGTTCTGCATGTTTATCACACCGATAGAGGAGCACCGACTGCAATTTTCTGGCCGATCACCGATTTTTAAAAAGCCTGACCTGCCGATTCCGATTTTTGCTGATAGCGATTAAAAAAAAAAAAAGTCAACAGTATCCTGCCACCACCTAAAAATATGAATTTAGAAAATTCTCCATTTCTTCACCCACGTTTAATTTTACTGTAGATTAACTGTATAATCCCCCTATTTCTCTGCTCTTTGTGCTCTATAGGGATGTAATGATATCAAAATCTCACTGTATGAATCAATCAATTTTTTAATGCCTTTGAGAATCAGATTTAATGCCTTTTAATGCCATTTAAGGCCTTAATTTTAGCAAAATATATTTAATGACTTTTAATGCTTTTTAATGACCTGTAGAAACCCTGTAATAGTTGAAGATTTAAAAACAGAGCATTCACACCCTTTGTTCAAAGTTGTCATTTACAAACCGTTCCCGCGACACTGCTACGACAACACGAATACAATACCAAGTATGTCATCATGTACGCAGTGGTCTCGCTTGTATGTTTAAGTGTAAACTTTGTTCTTCTCATACCCTGTCATTCATGAGCAGGTCCTTCACGATGAAATTCGCCACAATGGATTTCATTGGTGAGGCAAACTGATCGGGGGCCAGCATGGAGATGTGGCCCAATGACACCAGTGGAGTAATGAGCTGCTCTGGGACGTCTGCGTTCAGACTTCGTGACAAAGGCTGGAGATAACAGATAACAAAACAGATCGTAAAGGGCAAAGCAAAAAAAAACAAACATTAAACACCATCTTCCATCTGTAACACAAGGCAGATCCCCCTACCTCAAAAATCTGTGCCAGCTGCACTTCCTTGTTGTTGAAGATGGCATGGATACAGTGGACAGCCTGCTTGGCCTGGTGAGGTGTGCCCCGCTTGGCTTTCTGGTGCAAGACGGGAATCAGGGTCCTGGTGGGCACAGCAGATATTAGGCTTACACAACAATATTAGACTTTACAATCTCATTCTTCTCATAAGCTTGCCTTTATTGTGTAGTTGTCATATGTGAACACAATTTTCCCTTTTTAGCTCTGATTTGCCAGTAGCTTTACTGTATGTAAACTACTGCTCTGGAAAGGTGTTCAACAAAAGGCACATTGTAAAGTCTGAATTCATCACTTTCTGTTCACAATCTTTTCTCTTACGATCTTATCTGTTGTAGCTCCGTCTCAATCTTTTGCCCAGTGTTTCTGAAAATCTGGATGGCTGCTTCTGCCACTTTGTCATCCTCCATTTTCAAACACTGGAGCAGGGACTCGTAGGTCTCTGCTGAGTGAAACGCTGTGGGGTGGGTGAATGACAGGACCTAAAGGGAATGAAATATAACAGATATAATTTACTTTCTTACCTTCATTCATCAGAATACCTTTCAGATATACAAGTTTACCCTAAAAAGACAGCAATAGTGTTTACTTTATGTTAAAGCCACACCATTTAACACAAACAATCATGCACGTTGCAATACAGAAATTAACTTTTGCAGACTTGAAACCTCTGTGCTTGGTCCATGTTAAGTACCTTGAGTAGCTCCAGGCCTGAGCGGATGGCTGTATCAGGGGTAACACCCTCCTCATCGTCATCAGCTGTGCCCTCAATGGACTTATTGAGCAGCTTCACCAGGGCACTAAAACAAGACATTTATTATCATCAACATACCACTGTAAATTATTAGTATCCTTCTCATAACCTAATTTAAGCCATTGTTTTCATGCAAATTTAAGCACGTCAGGGTCCCCTAGCACAACATTCAAGCAGGAATTAAACATTTAAGAAATTGTTATGCTGTGCAACTTGAGTACTTGAAGTGATTCAGCTGGAGTGCTTCCTCTCTCATGGTGTTTTTCCATAAAGCAGAAAGGGTTAAATATGTGCCCTGACTGAGGTCTGCAGTGACACCTCACCCCCACTAGGTGTCTCAGTGAATGAGAAAAGCCTGGTAATGTATTACACAATAGCACAGACAGAGTCCATGAAGCACATCAGAGACAGGGGAACACACACACTATTGGTTCTCCTCTGTTTATGTAAACTGTATAAAAAGCCCCTTAATTCTAATTAAACAGGATTTCAAGGCAATTTCATGCCTTTTCATTATATTCTTTTGGGATTATAATTTAGACTATACTTTGTTGTGAAATTTAGAGAATAAAACTGAACTTAAACCAGGATACTTGGTGTGTTGAAAGGATTGTGAATTTTTCTGACCTGATGGCCTCGGAGTCGATGTGGACAGGAGCAATGCGCTCCAGCAGGAACTTGACCATCTCCAGGAAGGGGTTGGTGGGCTGTTTGGGGAACGTCAACTTCCGAGTGATCTCCCTCTGCACCAACAAATAGGAATACTGTTAATACCAACGTTCGTGTATGCATCAGGGACAAGTTTCTCTTTCAGTCATATTGCAGTTTCACATAAATCAAACCAAACACAAAAGTATAACAGGTGCAGATATTATTTCTGCTGCAAGATTTGCTTTGTTATCTTGAACCAGGCATTAAGTATTGATTATTTGAGAATAAATGTTCTACCCGTCTACTACTATGAAACTTCTATAATGTTCTGTGACCACAATTGGAAAATACTATAAAAAAACAAAAAACAACTATTATCAGTTTGTAATACAACTTCCCTCTTTCTCTGAGCGACCACATCATCCCCTGGGATTTAAAGCTGCATTGATTTATTTCCGTCTTAGGCTCAAAAACAGACTCCCAGCATTGAGCCTCGTCTCTGTCTGCAGAGTTAACACCTGTGTCTATGTATTAAAATAAGACAGATGAATGGCTGCCAGTCTATGTATGAGTGTATATGCTAGATAGACAGGTGTCCAGTGTCCTCTCACCACACAGATCTCAGCCTGTTTACAAGAGCAGGTCGGACTGATGAGCATCTCCAGCTGGACCCGGAGCTTCTCGTCCTCCCCGAGAACCTGGTTGAACTTCTTCATGAAGTCCTGGGCCTTTCCTGCATCTGGCAGGTTCTCTGGAAACACCAGAAACAGAGTTTGGATTAAGCCTCATGATTGATTAGGACGCCAGCTACTTAATCAAGAAGAAATAATCTTTACCAATGTGGAGATGTGATAGTGTGCAGCAGTTAAAAAGGTCTTTGTGTTTATTACTTACTGGCAATACTCATCAGCTTTCCAAACATGGCTGTGTTATTGGCCTCAGACTAACAACGAAAAGAGAGAGATACAAATCAGATTTACTCAAGACTTGTGCTTTAAAAGATAGGGGAGATGTCAGTTTTGTGGATGTGTGTGTGTGTGTGTGTGTCAGCGCACCACTGGCAGCTTGTGCAGGTCCAGCAGCTCTTTTACAAGGCCTCTGAGCATGTTCTGACACTTCCACATCTCATTCAGAGCCCTGGAAACAAGGATCAATTACACAAACAGAGGGGAAACAAGTAAGAGGAGATGCTGTGCTATGTAGTCCTTCTCTGTTGCCATTACGCTGCTGTGTTTCATATAAAATATACTCTAAGTATAAGTTTAGAGAAAATATGGATCTAACGGGCCAGTATTCAGTTAACAATCTAAAATGTGTGATTGTTAAGTTAAGTTAAGAATTACTTTATTAAAAGGGAAATTCATTCATGTGGTGCTGATATTGCAGGTTTACTGACTTGACAGCGTTTGTGTCCAGGCAGGCGTACAGGTAGTAGAGACACTTCATCTTCTCCTCTGTGTCCAGACTGTGAGGCACCATGTACTGAGCGAAGATCTTCTCTACTAGTAACCTGTAGACAGGAGCAGAGTTCACAGTGATGACGACTGATTTGATTATGATTTCTATCACAAATGTTTAACTCGTCTACTGCAACACATCTCTTCCTACTTGCTGCTAAGGAAGAAGAAAATATATTACACATCAGATGCTCAGGTCTCTGTTCTTTTAGCTGTTTCTCTAAAAGTTCACGGTTTCTCATGGCAACAGCCACAAAAAACACACTGATCACCAACACCAACGATGTGATGAGTACAGTAAGACTGTTCTCACTTGTCGTCAATGCTGTTCTGATAGTATATGTGCAGCAGCTTGTCTTTGATCCAGCTGATCTTCTGGGCAGACTCCTTCCCGGCCTCGTGGTGAAGACAGTATTTCTTATAAAGCTGAGCCAGGCCCATCATGGCCTCTTTGCGCACACGCCACTATAAGAGATGGGAGAAGAGGGGGAAAATAATTTAGGAAAGTATTATATTAATATACTTGTCTTGATTTATAAAAAAATAAAGTACATACTACACAGTATTTGTTAACTGCTTTACAATGACCACCCAAAATGCCATCTAGGTCGTTTCCTGCATGGCTATAATAATATCTGCACCACTCAGGCACCATAGTGAGAGCTCATTTATCTCACCCTCTTGTCCAAAGTCCTTTCCCGTACGAAGCCTAACAGCTGGTCATTGACCAAGTTGAGGTCCTTCTTTCCGGCATTAATGATGGTGACAATGACATCATGACGGATGGCCTCCTCTGGGTCATGGGAGCGCACCTTCAGATACTCTGTTCGGATAAAAAGGCAGACATGCAACGTCAACATTGTTCAGTGACGTCAGAGAGGGGACTGACTCAGAGGGAAGAGGAAGCATGCAGGAGGCAGAGTGAGTCATAATAGTAGAAGCAAACCTGTCAGGTCTCTGGCCAGGTCTGGATGGTTCATGAGGCAGTGGCTGGCGAACTTTACACACTCTAGCCTCACTGGAACGTGGATGTCATTGAACCTGGAGAAAACCATCAGTTTAACATCAAATAAATTCAGCTCATAATTTGAGAAAGCAAGTGAAGGAGTAACAAAATTATATTAGAGGTAGATTTGACTCCAGCACAAATTTCTATCCTTATAAATGAAAATGTGCCCTTCACCAACCTTAGAAAGATGTCTCTTAAATTCCGTTGTCAAAAAAGGATAATGATCTAGTCTTTGCTCACATTTAGAAATTTCTAACTTGTATTGATAAAATATATATGGATATTTACAACAGAAGTCCTCACTTTTAATTTGTTAGTTCTGAATGAACTCGATCAGAGTAACTCACCGTCCCAAGAAGCACTGCCACAGCGGTCTGTTCTGTGAGGCCAGCTCTGAGTCTTTGGCCCCAAACAACTTTGCTAGCAACCGTACAACAGCTAGACGCTCCTCGCCATCATTGCTCTGAAAACATAGATAAATTCTCTTTTTATCATAGGTTAAAAACAGGCAAAATGTCAGCCATCTCCATGTTGTGCTCAGCTCTAATCTGAGAGTGTGTGTTTTGTTCTTACTTTAAGTTTGAACTCCAGCTGTGGCATGACAGAGGTAAGCAGCATAGGGTCGATGGCAAACAGTTCCTGGATAAGGTCAAAGACATGTTCTGACAGGTCGCTGACTGATGACTTGCCCATCACTAAAACCTGATTGAAGAACTGAGGAAGAAAAAAAACAGCATGAGATAACGACTTGGTTTGACAAGACACAGGGCCGAAACAGAAAGCAAATCATGTTGGAAGATTCTAACATCAAGTGTGAGAGAAACAAAACTACAAAGTCAAACTGAGAGCAGATAACTGAGATGTAGAGGGATGATAAACACAGTGGAGGATGCTACTCACGTTTGCAATGCACGTCTCTATGGTCTGGACGGTCCTCTTAAGCAGAGTCTTGGCAAGATCGTACGCTTGCTTGTTTAAATTCTGTCCCAAGGAAAGTTAAACAGTAATTAGTTCGCTCAATTATGCGCACTTCAGTTTAACATTCACACATGCACTGAGCTTGGTGTTCAAACTGACAGTGGCTGAAAAACATGCAGGGCTCATTGTTGTGAGATAATGAAACAAGCTTGTGTGCTGAGCATCAACATTTTATCATCAGATTCAGCTTCATTTTGAAAAGACAAAAATACATCAACAACATCAATCAAAATTACACTAAACAATGTAAAACTTAATCTGCCTCATGCCTACATCATATTATAATATGCACGTGCTTGTTTGTGCATCTCACCTTGTGTGCAGGGATGAGATTAATGAGGATGGTATCCAGCAGCTCCTGTGTGACTCCGTCTCCCTCCATGATGATAGAACTCATCAGGTCCATCATGTGCATCTGAACCTTCTGGTTATGGCTGTTGCTGTGGACAGAGAGGGACACAGAGACTGAGACATGGACATTTAGTCCCGAGCGTTACCTGAAGAACATAGCTGAAAAAGGTGATGATTATTTAAATATGACGACCCATTTCTTGATGACTGAAGAACTAATGAAACAAAAATTACTCATATACCATGATTTTATTTGTATTTTCATCCCTAATACGCCAGTCTCCTGTGTTTCTAGGTAAGCGAAACAAGAGCTAACAGAGGGACAGAGGTAGAAAATAAGGTCTGATAAACCCCAAGATATTTCAGAAGGAAATTAATAGGACACAAAAAAGGACACAGCAGCAGATAACAAGGACCTTACTTTATGACAGAGAAGAGTGTTTTGAAAAGCTGAATGAAGATCTCGTTGCAATCCTCCAGTTCAAAGCAAATGTTGTAAGACTTCACCCACGCCAGGTTCTATGAAGAAAAATACACAAAAATTACATTTGTTCATCGGTGATCAGTAATTCAACATTTTACTTCATAGGGCTGAAATCAACCAAAGACATTTTGGGTCAACAGAAGCCCTGAACTTTCGACTAGACATCGACTAATTAATACATTTATAATTTATTAATTATAAATAATAGGGCTGACCCAAAAAAACCGAAGCTTCGAAGCTTCGATCACGGACTTCATGATCGATTACCATGGCAACAAACAATCTTTTTTTTTTTTCCCCTTCCTTTTTGACACGGTTCTCATCGGCAATTGTTACATTAAAATGAGTAGGCTACTTGGCACCTGCCTGATTTTGGAGATATGCAGTGTTTGTTTGCCATTACTTTCATTATTTCTGCTACGAGTTGCTTTATATAGAGAGCCTAAGCGGAAGCAGGAGTAACGGTCACCATGGGACCTCAACTCTGAAAAACTCGCCATTCAAATGAATGGGACTGAAAATTTTATTTCGGGATCCGTTTGAATTGTGCCATGAGAAAAAAATATGACCTCTACCTGTTTAAAACATCACGTTTCATCCCGAGAAATCAGCAGTTTGCTGTAAAGCTATTGTAGAATAAAATTCAGAAGAATCTGTAACCAGAAAGACTACAAGTCGCGTAGGTGACGTCACACACCAAATGCCGCCCTTTCCCGTGTCAGTTGGTGACGTATTTTTTGTGCGACGCAGATCTGTAGTCCGTAGAGCGGTCTTTACACAAAATACATTCTTCTGTTGCCGTTTTACGATGAACGGCTGATTTCTCTTCATGAAACGTGATGTTTTAAACAGGTAGAGGACATATTTTTTTCTCATGGCGCAATTCAATTGGATCACGAAATAAAATTTTCAGTCTCATTCATTTGAATGGCGAGTTTTTCAGAGTTGAGGTCCCATGGCGCCGTTACTTCCTGCTTCCGCTTAGGCTCTCTATTAAATCGTTTTTGACGTAAATATTGTGCACTGAAATTAATTACACACTCGAGTCGGCTTGTTTTGCGCATGCTGTGAAAATGCTCTGATTGACTTGAATGGGAGTGAAGCGCTGCGGCGCCACGGAGACAGAGGGGCTGTCCCATTCCTCCACACTTGACTCAGTGCGCTTGGTTACACACTTTGGTGACGTTTTGCCGGCGGAACGTATATTTACATATAGTGTGCAAGCATGGATTAAGTGGCCAAGCGTGTGGGGGGATATTTAAAAGCAATCGGGACACACTTGACAAGTGCAGCCTGTGCCATTGCGCACAGTAGCACAACTACGACACACTCACACACACAGCACAGCAACAATTTTAATAAACAGTGCTGCTGGATCACAGTCTCATCTACTCCTAAAGTGTCTCTATGCGCAAGATTCAGATCATACATGTAAGCCCAACTCTGTAAGTAAATAAAACAAACAAGAAAAACGAAAAAATAAAAACATGAACAGAGCATGATGAATATAAAATATGACATTAAAAAGTCATAATTATGAGATAGAAAGTTAATTTAATTTTATTGAGATTAATTCAATCGCATTTCCTAAACGGGCTTGTGGCTGCCGGTGATGGCGGACTTCACCGTGGTACATTGTGGGATTTATACTTGGCCAAATACCGCTCGGATGCGGTCTTACCTTAAGTGTGGGTAAAGTGCAAATCAAGCGCGCTGCACTTTCGGTCGTTGGAGAAATGGGACACACTTGCGCACTGACACTAAGCCCATGAACGCGCACGCCAAGCGCCCAAGTGTGTAAGTGTGATCGAGTGTGCATATTGGGACAGGCCCAGAGACCCAGGTCAAACAGCGTAGCGAGGAGAACAGCCCGTGAGGAAGATGAAAATGAGGAGGGATTTAGAAATAAAAGCCTGCCCCCAATAAAGGCCGGGTCTCCTGGGTAATTTTGTAAATAAAGGCCTCGGTCCTCCTGTTGAAATTAACACGACAAAAAATCGACCAGAATTTTGGTCGAGCCAGAATGTATTGACCAATAAATCGACCAGTCAACTGGGAGGTTACAGCCCCAGTACTTTATGTTTGAACAACAATCCATAAAACACATGTTGGAGTCGGACAGCAATTGATTATTATTTTCCGTAGGGATGAAAGTGCAACTATTTAAATTTGATTGAGTCATTGTTTGCTAATCCCTTCCTCAGCTCCTCATGTGTTTGATCAAATAAGTGTCTTACTTCCAGCAGGTAGAAGTATCTATTGAACTGGGGGCTCTTGGTGTCTTCTAGCCCCTTCAGCTGTCTCGTGATGAACAGGAAGATGTCCTGGAGAAAACACAAGGAAACATTTGAGCACGCAACAATAGTTTTTGATCTTTATAAATCTTGCAAGTTCTCAGCACAGCAGATTAATTCAGATAAAACAGCAACAAGGCTCATCTCTGTTGTTTTGAAGGGAACACTTACTAGATGTGTATAGCACCTTGACATGTGTTCAGATTTAAATGCTACAATAAAACCAGTTTCAAGCTAAAACTAATGTAAGATTAATGACTTGGTGAACATGAACCCACTGACAGCGTATGATTTGACTGTAAATTAACTACAGCACATTCATTAAAAAACATAAAATCGGCAGTTCTGTGAAGCTTTGGCTACTTTTGGACCATTCGTTGGTTGGCCAGGGTCAGTTCCTCACCTTGAGTTTGTCATGAGAGGTGTAGGGAGCCTCTGGAGCGTAGATCCTGAAGATGTCAGCCAGACAGCAGGCCACCAGTAGCCGTACATCTTTGTTAGGGTTCCTGAGGAAGAACTCGGAGGCGAGGTGGAGCGCCAGGCTGAGATACTGCTGCTTCTCCTCCTCAGAGTCTTGATCCATGTCCATGTAGGTCTTCACCACCATCTGTGTGACAGAGCAACACGAAGAGGGTGAGATGGGAACCACTCTGGGTGGCCAAAATCATCAATTAGAAAAGGTGAAATGTTTGACAGCTCTGCATCGACAAAATCAGAGTTTAGCCTCTTCATCCTCCGTAGCCATGGCAACAAAGGTCTCACAGATGAGAATGATGGGAGAAGTATAACTTAGGAGCAGGCTGCCCAAATCCATCTCAAGAACAAGGGAAGATACACCTTACCTTAATCATTACAACGGGCAGATGCTATACTTTAAATACAGTAAATTGCCTGTCCAGAGAGAAGTAACAGTGTGGCAGCAGGTTTGGACTCTCTAGCATGATACACTGAAATAACAACAGAGGGGAATGTCACTTGAAAGGCTCTACTTCTGTTGGCGGCTTTGTATTTCTATTGCGGTTCAGATGCGAAAAAAAAAAAACGTTCCAAACTCTTCTGTATGTGTCTGACCGTGTTGTGAACCATGTATCAATGTTTTTCCACAGCATGATACCAACTCAACTAACTCCATTCAACCCAGTTTACAGGTACTAACCCTAACCCTAACCCTAACCCTGAAAGCAGCATCATGATTATAGCAATGGCACACAAATCTTTCATTGGAAGCAATAGAGAGAAAGTACTAACAACATCTTTGGGACTGCAACTTCTACCCAACTCAATCTCCTCTCATAAATTACCTTCTAATGAGCTCTTTTCACTTTCCCCAATCGCAGAGCGCTGTAACTTTTACAGAGTTAACGGTCACAATAGAGAATGGGGGTTTACAGTTCATTTGACTTTGCCTATTTTGATTATCTCATACCAGACAAACAAGGTTAAAATTACAGGATTTTTCCAAAGTTGTATGCACACAAATCTCATAAAGTTCTTCTGGACAGGACCAAGGATGCAGCACTTTAACCAACCATTTCCTCTATGAGTGTGTGTGTGTGTGTTTGTGTGTGTGAGAGAGAAGCAGAGCAGTGGAGCTCACTGAACAGCCAGGCAGCCAGCTGGGGTGGGGGATGGGCCAACAGCTCCAACAACCTGCAGAGCAACACACTTGCTCCTAAACACAGACACACACACCCCTCCCAACCCTCTGCTCGTATGACCAGTAATAGTCACAACCCAGCCGGTGAGGACTATCTACTGAGACGGGCATGTAGGCCCATTGACCTGCAGAGTGCGTGTGTGCCCCCGAACCTTTAATTTACTTAAGGTAATTTGAACATAATTTTAGCTCCATGTAAAACTGTAGGAGGCACGTTGCAAATAGCTCAACAGCTCTGCAGCTGTGCAGTTTGTGCAAAGAGTTAAATCAATATTTACCCACAGTTTAACCGTTTAATTCACGCAAACAGCTCTGCCAGCATCTGATAAACCGTGAAGCGACAAGCATTTCCTTCCTCAGGGTGAAATCAAAAACATCCCTCCTTCGTGTCGTTCAAACAGGTTTGCAAGGGTTTTGAACCCTCCGGCTGTGTTCAAACACACTGGGAGCACAGTGGAGTGCGAGGACAGCAGGCAAGGGCAGAACAACATCGTGTAGTCCAGCAAAAAGCAAGGATGTGACATTGTAGCGCTGCATCTGGCAACGTAACTAGTGAGCTAACTTAATAGATGCAAAGACATATTCCTGGTCAATTACTTTGGTTAACACACAGTCACACACACGGCAGTTCTCCAGTTCTCCATCACCACGGAGGATAAAATTGTTAATGCAGACATCTGGGCAGAGATTTAGCACCTGGCACACCATTATAATATCTATTCTGTTACTTCCTGGATTGTATTCATATGCTACACAATAAAATTATATAATACAAACAGAGAGACTTGAGCTTTTTACCAAAGGGCTGTTTAATTCAGAGAAAGATGCAATCGCTATCAAAAGTATCTCAAATAAGATGAAACAAATTAAGATTGTGTTAAAGGATAATCTTTTCCCACACATCTTAGTCTTGAGTAGGGTTGTCATGAGAACGGATACTTCGGTACTAAGTCGATGCCAACATGTAATCCCGTCGGGACTGACGCGAGCAGTACACGCGCGTGAGCGCTTGTTTTATGAACGCGGCCGGACCTCGAACCGCTCCAACTGCCTGGTGTAGCCTACGCCTCAAATTTTAACTCATGTAAAACATGATGCTCTGCCAGTGGTGAGGCGTTTTAGACCAGAGTGAAAACAAACATTCGTGAGTGCGAACGTACAAGCTGAAAAATTAAATGTGTCACTCTCACCCTTGCATTTTAAATTCTGTGCAGTTTGAGAAGTTGTTGAAGCAAAGTTGAGTTTAAAGAGGAACTATGCAGGATTTGTAGCTTAACTATGCTACATTTTTACCTTAATTAAACAGCTTTGGCGTTAATTGTGATGGTTCAATAAATGGCTTAACTTGTTACGAGGGACAACGAAGGCTCTCTGTCACTTACTGCGTCTCTTGGCTGAAAACCAACTTTGCAAGATCAGCGCTGCCGGCCCAGTGACCCAGCTCTCGCCTCTCCGCACCGTGACACAAACGCCCCCATAACCCGTAATCTCTTGTTTATGACAGATTAAACTACACAAATATACACATAGTAACATCGTACTGTATATGATATATAACGTTATTGATTGATTTCTCGCTGGCTTCATTGTAAACAAATGCACATGGCCAGGACGAGGGTTAGCAAAACAGCAGAAAAGCGACCGAAATCACTGGTATTGGTATCGACTACTGAAATTCTGGTATCGTGACAAGCCTGGTCTTGAGGGAATATTTTAACATGTTGTTATATACCCTGATCTGCTGTTCTTGCTCAGAGATGCAGATGAGAAGATTGATACCACTTTCATGTCTGTACAGTAAATTTAGAGCTAAAGCCAGTGGGTTGTTATTGAGTAAGGACTGAAAGGAGAGGGACATTGATTCTCTGGCTCTACAGTCTAGTTAACTTACTACATATTTCTACCAGCACCTCATCAGCTCATTAATTAACCAACAGGGGGCTGTGTGGGGCTCTATGTCCGTGTGCCTGTGTGAGGGTATTTCCCAAAATACTGAGACCTGAAACTAAAGGAACTGTTTTTCCCTCTGAACAATAAATGTAGTTTGAAATAGCCGTCAGTACAAGACAGTCAGATCAAGCAGATGTTGTGTCCTGATTCTGCATTCTCCTTTCTATCCAGACACACAGAGGCTTTCTTTCATAAATCAAAGAACATGACCAGTCTGTGGTGGTAACGAAAAATACTTTGCCACTGGCTACACTCAGTTGCCATTAGCCTTTACAACAATAATGATCCTTATTTGGCCTTTTTCACCAACAGTGTTAGGTCTGATGATGTTAACAGTTCATATCTGTGAAAATGCCTCAAACTACAATTACATTATTTGGATTTACGACAGGAATCCCTGTGTTTCTCACTATACACTTCTACTATGCTCCATGACCCACAACAGTACGCTCACGCGTCACGACAGTAGGCGGGGTATCAGACGGCAGTGAAAGGCTGCGGTCGCGCTTTTTACTGCCATGTGATATAGAGGAAATATGACCACAGCAGATTATCGAAATCGATCAAAAATGTATTGCGTTTTATCTCCCAGCCATAGGGTTAGGGTAACCTTAAAAACAACTACTTCATCACAATACAGTCAGTTCTACAAAATCAAGTGTATAGTATAAGATAGTTACATGAAGAACATTACATTACACTGATTCATTATATCCGCTACTTTATTTATTCACACTTTATGGTCGTGTTGTGTGTATTGGTCAGGTCACATAACCAATCACCTTGTTCTTGCTAAGCAAATTGTTAAACCAAACTACTTGATTTATCCAGCACAAGTATGCCTCAGACTGCAACACTGTGTGGGAGGTTTCTGTCTGTTTTGTTCCATCAACATAATGTCATTAATGACGTACACAGATGGCTTTCTGGCATTTGTAAATCAATTCAGAATCATTTAGTATGAGAATTGCAATTCTCATGTGAAGTGATTTTTCCCGCACCCATTCCTGTGTCATGGAGAGTCGGCAAGTCAATCCACTGATGTCCTTTACCCATCAACTAATCAGCATGACCAAATCAGAAAGTTGGCTGTTTTAGACTTGGGCTGTTCCTACAGTGGCCATGATGAGAGCATAATATCAATAGGTGGGTTTACATGGACAGTTTTAAATGGTTTCAAATAGGTTTGGGAGACCAAGCCGATTGAAAATACTTCATATAAAACACCTCAAACCGTCTCAATTACTCCAAACCAACTGAAATTCCAATCGGTTTGAAGGGGATAGTTTAAGCCTTCTCTAATCTTGAAACAGGTTGATTTCTGGCTGCGTTCATTCTGCACATGCTCAGGATTTGACGGACTCATGCACGCATGCACGAGCCGTGCCTGGCTGCCACTCAAGCGAAAATGTCGATCAAGAAATCCCCCGCCCCAAGATGGACTTCAAGTGAAACCTATTTACTACTGGACATAAAAATCCAAATATTACGCTGGCAAAACATTGCATACTTCCGACTCCAAAAAGCTCTCTCTTCTTTTCCTGCTGCTGGATTCTAAAAGTAGGCATATGTCACACTGCCGTTTAATAAAGATAAATAATAACAGCAAAGACTGCACTCAACAAACAATGTATTTCCATGTTTCTGTTTTGGCACAGTTGTAGCACTTCCGTAACCAATATTGTTTTAACCAACACAATCACTCACGGCTGCGCGCACATTTGAAACATTTGTTTCGTCGACGCATGTAAACACCCAAAACAGTTCACTTTGTAACCCATCATGTATACACTCAAGCTGAAATCTTCAAACACATTGATTTAAACCAAACCTATTTGACATCGTTTAAAACTGTCCATTTTTGGGCGGTGTTTAGCTCAGTGGGTAGAGCACCCGCCCCATGTGTAGAGGCTATAGTCCTCGCTGCTGGCGGCCCCGTGAATCCCGTGTCGGACGGCCTTATCCTGCGTGTCATTCCCCCCTCTCTGCCTCCCGTTTCCTGTCACACTCTCAACTGTTCTATCTAATAAAGGCATGAAAAAGCCACAAAAAAAAAATACTTTAAAACTGTCCATGTAAACCCACCTAATGTTGTTAACCAAAAGTAATTTTGTTATCAAAGTTAATTAGCTGCGTAAGAAAATATCAGTAAACCAAAGTATCGCAATATTTTGTGATAACTGTATTCCATTCTTTGAAGTGCTGTATCAATATTTTATCATTCATTTACACTGTGTCAGTGGTTTTGTGGGTTGTGTACTGGAGCCTCTGACAAATGGTAAGTCCTCTGCACAGATTGCACAAAAAATGGTGTTGTTGGATGTTGAAGCAACCATGAACCTTTTGAGTTTTTTAATAGTTGAGGCACAAACAGGATTTACTATGCAGCAGGATGTTATAGGCCCTGTGAAATGTAAATAGAGGTGCAACTGTTCATGGTCTGACTGTATAAAATAAACAATAAATACATTTGTTTGTGCATGCAGCCTTGTTTGATTTTTACAATGTGAGTTTTTGTAATAATAGTAGGGACGGCAGAGTACCGATACTAGGTATCAGGAATGGGCCGATAACCAACCTGATTTCAAAGAATTTGGTATTTGTAAGGCTGCCAATACCAGCCACCGATTCTCAAGGCAAAAAAATTGTGTTTCTTTCCTTTCTTTATACAAATACCAGGGTTACTTTCCACTATGTACATTAAAGGTAGAGTCCGGAGTTTTGTTCGTTGCAGTTTGTAAACAAAACATTCCAACTGCGCCCCTCCTCTCGGGCTAAGCTGTGTAGCCTCCTGCCCCCGACAGCAGCAGTTGTCAAGACCGCAAAGGAAAGGAAATACAGTCCGAGTGAAGCGCTGGAGCCGTGGGCCGATAACCGACTGTCACCAACAACGGGAGCCTCCGTGTTATGTTGTTACATGTGGTGAGCTGGGAAGACGGTGTTAGCGGCGGATGCTAACCGCTACTGCTAGCCGGAGTTAGCATCGAGCTAGCTCACTACAACAGCCCTAATACTTGTTACCAGTCGAGGCTTTAGTTGTCTGTGACGGTCGGGAGTCGGTCCGCGGCTCCGGCGCTTCACTCAGACTGTATTTCTTTTTCTTTGCGGTCCTGACTGCTGCTGCAGAGAGAGAGAGAGACGTGCTAGCACTCAGCAGCATCAGGGACAGCTAGTACGGCTAGCTGCCCTGAGCCTCCTACTCTGCTGCACGTAGCTTCACCTGAGCTCTGTCATTGGCTGGAGAGAAAACACAGACTCTCTCGCTCCCCACCCAGAAACGTCCACGTGCACAACAAAACAGAGCAAAAGACCAAAATACAGGCAGGGGGAGGGGGCGCTGCAGACACAGCTCCCACCACACAGGACTAGAAGCCCATAGGTGATGATTAAGACGGATTTATGTCTAATGTTTATTTTGGGCACAAAACTCCAGACCCAACCTTTAACATAGCGGCTCCTTAATTATTGCCGCCGCTTCAGAATCAGGTCAGGGCAGATACACAACTGGTTACCATTACTTTGCTCGCTAAATAATAAACCTTGTTAAGTGCCTTCGCTTATCAATAAACAATGTTGATATTATAGCCCAAAAGTTTAACACCACAAGTCCTTTTTTGTGTATAATCTCCTCCTCTCTCCGCTCACATTGATAGACACACGACCAGCGGTATTGGTACTCTGTATCAGCGAGTACTCAAGAGTGGGGAAAAAAGTGGTATCGAACATCCCTAAATAATACAGTTTTGAAAAAATGAAAATATTGCAATATATCACCTTGCTTACAATTATCAATATATCATCTTGTCATCCCCCTTCTGCATAATCGTACCTCCAGATTCTTGCCAGTAAACAGTACGGAAGTTAGTGCGTACCTACAATACTACCCAACTCTACTTCTGCATTAAGATATACACACAATAAAAAAGGCTATTTTAATTATATGTCCCAGTATCTCATTACACACAAATTTCCCTCAGGGATCTACACTTTGTCACACAGCATACAACACCCTGTGTCCTCGACCAAAGAATTGTTAAATGACCTTTAACAGGAAAATAGGTAGAAACCTTAGATGAGCAACAATCACTCCTCAAGGACAGGATGCAATAGCTCTGCTGTGAACAGAGTCCAGCTACATCGTAAATACGAACAACCAGGATGACAATATAAATAGCTTGTTAACACCCACGAGGAACATGATATTCAAATAAACTTCCAGGTACAGCCAAACAGACCTGAGCCATACAAGGCCTCTCCACGTCAACACAAAACACATATTTTCAAAAGTCTTTAGTGCTTCTATCAGAACATCAATTCAATTTCATCCAGTAGAGAAAGAGTTCATTCATTACAGGTTAACATACCAATTTTGTTTCTTTTTAAGGCTTAATCTTAACTCAGCTCATTAGCTCCACTCTTACAAACACATTGACCTGTCTGTTGTAGTCCGGGTGGCCATCGGGAGCACTGGGAGATATCCTGCTACATCACTGGACTGTGAAAAGAAAATCTATCAGCTTTCTGCCAACCCTGTCTATCTCTTTATTTGGTGGCTGTCAACTCCAATTGTGACTGTTCTGTGTTTTGCATCAGGTACCATCACAAACAGAATCTAATTCTGCTTTCTCTAGGTTACTGCACCAAATAAATAGAGCCGTATCTGATGTGCTGCATCTGTTGAAGGCCAATAAAAGGCCAATGCAAAGAGTCTTCTTAAAACAACAACAATGAAAGTCCAAGACGTCATATAACTCTTTCTTAACTTAATAAAGGCAGTCCAGACTTAAGACCAACACCACATGGGACAGGGCGAGGCTAATAATGAATGGGCAGTCCCTACAAAATAGACCCAGTGGTGTGAAAACTAGACCTAGAAATACACTGATAACAAAGCAGCTCAGACTTCTATACAGTAAACATACAATGCCATATGGGCTATTACATTTTTTGGGGGGTCAAATTCTGACCTATTACAGTTATTAGACTAAACTACAGAATAACCTGCAGTAGCGGCTGACTGTGCATTACAATTTCTGGCATATCAGATCAGCTGTCTCCTCACTATTTGCTCTGCTGGTTGGTGACACAACATGAATCTTAGGTCCCTTCCACAAACTGACCGGCTACATTACTGCACATATAATTTGTCATGGCCTTTCTAACTAATAAACAACATGTGGCGGGGACTTAATGTACCAGTAGTAAACATCTAAATAAACATAAACACAGTTAACAAACTGCTATTCAGCACATTAGTCCATCATGCTAAGACCAAGGGTTGTATACTTTATGGTTGCCATGTAACACTATAAAAACAGTCCTTGGATGTCAGGAAACAATTTCTGTATTGGTGTAGTAAACAGTCTAATGTGATTATGAGGAGTCACAGGATCCCATAAACACAGACGCGCACACACCAACTCTGAAACTGCTGTGAGGGTTTGAAGTGGTGCTTACAAGGGGGGAGTTAGTTGTATGTCAGCACACACTGTGAGCAAGTAGTTTAAACCCTGTGTCTGAAGTGGCTATGATCAATACTTGTATAAAAGCAGCGATGACAGTGTGAAAACACCGTGAAAGGGTTCACTTGCTGTGATGAACCTACAGAGAATTATCACTGGAATCAACAGCTCCCCTCGCAACTTAACCGTTGTGGTTCACTCTCACCTCTCGTCTGCAGGCAGCAGAGCAGACACAGTGACTGATGAACACAGTGGAGCATTTATTAGCTAAAAAAGCCTGCTGATGTTTGCCTGGGGGAGTAGGTAGGGAACAAAGTCAGAGCTAGCAGGAGAGTGGATATTGGGCTGTATTTGCAGAGAAAGCATCACTTCAAATTAATAACCTGTCTCTGTAACTCTTGGTTGTCTTATGTCATTGTTGCACCGATTGTTTTGTTTCCACTTTCAAGTGCCAAAAAATCTATTATCGCACATTGAAAGAAGGGTTGAGTGAGAGAGTGATGTAGTTGCTAGTTATAGTTTTCTCCCAATACAGATATAGCAATGACAAATCAGAAATACCGGTAAGTCCAAAGCAAACTACTGAAACATTTACCCTCGTATCCGAGGTTCTCTGTCATGTATTACACAAAAACTCATCAAATCTGCAGAACACCTACAAAAAGTAGAATTTGCACAGATTGTATTGACATCAATTAGAGCACTCACTCAGTTGTCAGTCACATAATGCATATATTGTACATTTCAGTGTTGAACATGTTAAACATCATGTACTCCTCTGACTACTTGAGTCCTGCTGAAACTCAAAAAGGTCTGCAGCATCTCAGTTATTATCTGCTCCATTAGTGCAGCTGTTTTCTTCAATCTGCCCTCAACATTAGTCACTGTTTTGTTCCTTTACGGTAAAGAAAAATACCCTCAGTGTGTAATGTTTCCGTTTCTTGTGTTTATCCACTTTTTCCCTCAAGATTAAGGGGAAAGGGGTGAAGGAGTTGGATGAGCTGGACCCTCCCACACCCTTCAACAATCACATATCCTGTCTTGAATCATGTCACACTCACACACTTCTATATGAAGACATGATAATGATTGTTGTGGTGCAGAGTGAAAGGGGGCAGGGGACTGGCAAAACAACCTGCCACATGTGAGGGGTCTCTTATTACTTAATATCCAGTAGTTTACAAAGTTAGACGAGATTTGGCATTTTGCCAGGGTCTGGACATTGATACCCGACGATAGGGGCCAGCAGCAAATGTAATGAACCCCATCTACATACCTTCAATCGTTTGACCACCTCATCGTTGCTGATTTTGTCCGTAATCTCCTTTACTCCTGGAGGATATACGATTTTTCCGTCCCCCGCCGGTTTCTGCTGTTGCGGGAACTCCATGCTTGTTGATGTCTGGTCCACACGGTCTTCTACTGGCCTCTATGGGTCAGAAAACAAAAGTTCAACACAACCATGCTACCGCACTTACCAAAAAACCTCGTTTTAAGCATCACTCTCATTTGGTAACCATCCATTTTCACAGTTTAAAAAATTGACAAAACCTCACGCGTAAATTTAACGATACCCTAACTCTGGAAACTTTTCACGCAGAAAGCCAACACTTACACCAACATGGTGCATATTATTAGCTTGCATGCTAAAATGCCCCAGCTAAAATTATCAGCTCCATATTTTTTTTTTTTTTTACCCAAACACAGTTTAGCTACAGAAACAAGCTCAACTGCTCTTTCGGTAACCTCACGTCCAACGAAGGACTGCGTTGCTAAAAACCCACTTTATGAGGAGCAGCAGCAGCAGGGGAGCCGCCGGTGTGTAGCCACTGTCATACAGGTTATCAAACGAGCCAGCTAGCTGCGCTGCTAACATCATTGTGCGGGAAGGAAGTCGTGTTAGCGGCTAATACACGTTAGCCGTCCATGCTAACGGGCATTAGCCTACTAGGCCGCAAACTACTCAGGTACCCATCACATCTCCAGCTACGGCACAATTACTGAGGAAGTGAAGTACCCTAATCATCTTTGCCTCAAATAGCCGCACAGCTCGTGGTCAATTCCCGTGGTTTCCGCACAAATGCAACTACTTTGTGAAGTTTAAAAATGAAGCTTAGTTACTTTAGTTGCTGTCTTTTCTCAACTTCAACGCATCGCTCCGTACTGCCGCTAGTTCACAGGCGAAGAAGGAGGAGGAGGGCTGCTGCTGCCGCTGCTACCGTCGCCCTAAGCTCTCCTGCCTCTCCACTATAACTTGCCCCCACGAAGGATTTTTTAAAAACACCCTAACAAATGCAAAAAAAAAATTGCATCTGTTCTCAAACACACAACTACGGCTAAAAAATAAATAAATAACCCCGGATATTTGCCAAGCGATCCCACGGTCTTGTTTACCTCTCAAGTGGTGGGCCGTTTTAATTCATTAGTCTGACACAGGTTGGGTTTAGTTTTCGGCACAAAGCTCCCAGTCCGTTCAGTCAGTCAGCACTGTAGCCTGTCTGTGTGTGAGTGGAGGCGGCGGGTGCACAGCGCCCCCCTCGGCCGCACGGGGGTACTGCACCGACAAATTCATGGCGGGAGTCAGGCACAAACAGTTCCCCCTCAACTTTCTGTTTGTTCACCTCAGTGAATGTGGGGGTTTATCCTCAAATTACCGACCACTTGTTACTCTCAACCACATTGATTAAATGTATCATAACCATCACTGGTAATGTAGTAGTTAGTTCTGCTGCAGTATGTTCATTTAAAAGGGATGAAGTGATAGTCTTCGAACATTTATTACTGCTAGCTATACTTTCACTCACGTTGCTTATTGTTATGTCCACTAAATATTACTGTAAATACCATTGCTTTAGCAAACTGAGCACCTTAACTTTCTACATGAAAGAGTAAAATGAGAGGAGTGACACCTAGTGGTCAACTGGTAATTTACTGAACAAAGTTGATTTCCTGCAAGGAAGAACTACGGTATATCATTAGTGTCATTTTTAAACCTAATATAATATTAATTTGATGATATGCGGAAGTGATAAGAAAATAACGAAATAAATAAATAAAAAAGTATGGCTGAGCTGAGGCGTCACAGTAGGCTATTGGTCATAACTCTGTGATTGCAAGTGATGACTCTGCAGCAAAATGTATTGTGTATTCCACTTTAAGTCACAAAATTGTTTACTGCAGACATGTAAAAACCTACAATGGCTACAATGTTAACATTAATGTAATCAAATACCCACTGAAATACTTGTTGATGTATCACTAATAATCCAGTGTATCCTGGTTAAGCTCACTAACAGGCATCATTCAAGCGAGTACTTTTACTCTGGATACATACTCTTGCTGTACATAGTATTTTTAATTGTTACAAGACATGTCTCAAAAACTTCTCTTTAATATTACCTTTAAAAAAAAATCTAAAATTATATTAAATCCTTGTCGATCCAAAGGTTTGTGCACAGGAAACTCGTTATAATACAAGGCAGAGTTGAAAAGAGTATAACAACAAATTGATAAAATGTATAAAAACAAGTTGACAGTGTAAAAAAAAAAAAAAAAAAATCAATATGAAAGTTCAAACATTGAGAGGCAAGGGACCGCGCTTTTATTTTGAAATGACAGTGTTGATTTCCGGTGCGAAGCCCCGTGTGTCACCGGAGTTGTTATGTGCTCTCCCGTGTCTTTCCACCACTTGGAGTGCTATTAGATATCCTAACCTTGACTTACTGTACTTCCACTACTCTAACCGATAGGACAGTAACATGTTATCCGCCCCGGGCCACCCTCTCGTAGCTCGCCGGCTACTCAGTTAGCTCCGTGTAGCCGCTAATGAGAGCAGCCGGCCGGGACACCTGGGCCCCGGAGCGATGCCTCGGAGGAAGAAGAGCGGCCAGAGCCCGGCCAGAGCCCCCGGTGGGAGCCTCGACCACACCGCGGGTTACCGACTACTACCTCAGGGATCTGACGGATCTGCCATGGCGAACAACTTTGCATCCAGCAGCGACTCGCTGTCCAGCTCCGACAAGGAGACTGTCGTTAAAAACATGCAGGAGGTGTTTTCACACCTGGACCCCGAAGTTATATACATCGTGCTGTCCGAGTGTGACTTCAAAGGTACTAAAACACAGAACAAAACACGGAAACGAGGCTGCACAATCCGCCGAGTGACTATGGGGAATGGTATTTTTTTGGTTTAACCAGGCTAACCAGTTAGCTGGGTAGCTTGTTAGCAGTGTGTTGAAACATTAACCACGTGAGTCCTTCTTCATATAGTGGAGGTCCCATGTGTCTGCAGTCATCTAATACTGCACCAACCCACCCACCCTTTTCCACCTGTCGCCTGTGTGTGTGTTTGTGTTTATGCCCCCAATAGTTTTGAATGACAGATACAGGGCACTGAATGTAGCCTACTTGGTTTAGGACTCGTACAAGTGCTACTCAACGCAGGAACAGTAGAAACAAGACCACACAACCCCCATGAGTGTCTGTGGAAGACTGATAACTGGCCTGAGGTTTATCAGGCACAAGAGCAAACACTTAAAGTGCAGTCAGAGGTGCTCTGGGATTGAGCAATGTCTGAAGATTTATCAGGACTGAACTTTATTGTCTGTTCAGGGCTGTGTGTTGGCAAGAATCTGGGGATATGATACATATCCTTATGGGGAGGGGTCGATATAATATGGATTTGGATTCTGCAAGGAAGGCAATATATTGGGACCCCTCTACACACATTTTAAAAATAAAATTCTTATAATTGTGTGCACAAACAAATACAGTTGCACCAGTATTTATATTTTACACTACTTGTGACATCTTACATCACAGTAAATACTGTTCTCCAAAGAGGAATTAACATCTGTCTAAATCAGTAAACAGCTCAACTCAAAAGTGCTCACAAGAACGATAAGATAAACACTAAGGAGATTACAAGACAGTCTTATCACTGCAACATCCAAACTAAAACTTTTTTGTGCAATCATTCTGAACAAAGAAATTACCATTGGTCGGAGGCTCAAATACAACACAAAACCACTGTCACCAGATAAACTATTGATAATACTGATACAGCACTTCAAAGAATCAATACAGTAATGTCACAAAGTATCAGTGTTTTTTTTTTTTGGGGGGGGGGGGTTATTGGTATTTTTTACACAAATGTTTAGATGTTATGTATCAGAAATATGAATCTCCCTCATTTCTTATTTTGATGTTTTTGTTTTTAGTTGAGAATGCGATGGACTCCCTCCTGGAGCTGTCTGTGGCAGCTGAAGTTGCAGCTCCGATTCCCCCTCCTGTCTCTGGGTTTGAGCGCACTGCCGCAGCCTTGCTCAGCCCCCAACACTTCTCTGAACGGAGACCAGACCCAGACTCCTCCAGACCGGCACAGCCCTCCTCCTCTCCCTCCTCCACCAACCTCCTGACCGAGGAGCTGGACCTGCTGGTTGACCAGGAGCTGGAGACGTTGACCACACAGGCAGACACTCAGGAACAGCACCGCAGCAGCAGCAGCAGCAGCCAGTATTTGTCGACTGGCGCCCCCCTTTCCTCTTTCCCTCCACCACCGTTTCCAAAGCAGCCGCTTCCTGAGCTGCTTCAGCCCAGTTTGAGGCCTCGGTCGGAGCAGGCAGGCTCAGCAGGACGCCTGGTGGACTTCAAGTCTGGAGCCTCCTCTCCACTCGACCGGCTCAGCTCTTGGGAGGATGAAACCTCCGAGGGCCGACAGCCGGTTGTGGATTTCACACATCTGTCGACAGAGACACCTGCGGACAAACCGAAGCCTCCTTTGGACCTGGCGGCTTTGGGACGTCCCTCGGCTTTCCAGGTGTATAAAAAGAAAGACCCGTCGTCGCACAGTCTTTCTGACAGCACTGGGGTCATGATGACCGCTGCTGCGACAGTCGGGGGAGCGAGATCCAGGGAGAGCGCTAATCGGGAGCCGCTCGGCTACATGTCATCGCCCTGGAACTTGGAGGCACCTGCGTTTGCGCCCCGTTTCCTTGGAAACCAGGGGCCAACCTTCATTACCCCCGTGGCCCAAACGCCTTCCAGCTGGCCCAGCCTGCCCAGGCATCCCTCTCCCTGGATGGGTCACGCTCCGGTCAGTCAAGCACCTCTCAAACCTTCTGCAACGGTCCCCAAGTCCTGGACGCAGCCTGCTGCCCCACAGTTTGCTGCTCGGGGCAGCAGACTGCGTTTGGAGGGGAGGGTGCTCGTGCTGCTACGTGGTGCTCCAGGATCTGGGAAGACGACCTTGGCAAGGTATGGCTGTTTGGATACTCTCAGTGGGAAAACACTACGGCTGGCAGAGAGGAGAGTAATGTCACAATATTGAGAAATTAATGAATAATTCACCAGTTTCTTGGCTTGTTAAGACTGAGTTTTTATGATTTCCACAGCTTCCCACAAAACCTCTAGCTTTTTCTTGAGCATTTATATTTTGTGCAGACAACACTTATTTTATCCTGTTTATTGGAAAAGTACTAATTTTGAAAAGATAGTAGACTCATTCATTTAAATACACTATTGCAGACACTGTTTCTCAAAGCGCATGTACTCGTGATCCATCACTTGAGACGTATCTTTGTGTTTGTGTCTCTCTCTGCAGAGCTCTGTTAGAGCATAACACCGGTGGAGTAATACTGAGCACTGACGACTATTTCAAACGCAATGGAGAATATCACTTTGACCCCAATTCCCTTGGGGAGGCCCATGACTGGAACCATAAACGAGGTTGATAATACAGAGAGCACACACACATGTTTTGCAGCTGTAGCAATTCAACATTTCTGTGCAAATGTTTTTAATCTTGGTAACTGATTGCTTAATTGCTTAATGCCACTTAAAACAACACATGTTTTTTTTTCTCTTGTGTTGTCTCTCGTGTGAATGTTGTCCTGCAGCCAAGGAAGCCTTTGACAGGGGCTCTAACCCCATCATCATTGACAATACCAACATGCAGGGCTGGGAGATGAAACCCTATGTGGCTCAGGTCAGTCAGCTCCCTGTAATTCATCCAGCCCTGTAGCAAATCCCATGTGACTAATTTTGCTGTTGCACTAATTGATCTGGGGAAGAGTTTATTTATTAAAGTCATACTGTAATTGGGTTAGGCAGCACTCAGACCGACATTAGCCCTGAGTGAAAAAAGAACAAGGCAACAGTGCAGGGGGCTCTGTGCAAAAAAGTGAATTTGGCTCAGCTTTTGCTTTTCCTGCCCTATCACACTTAAGAGGAGCTCCCATTAGCTTGTTTACACTGAACCAAACAATGCCAGTGTATTGACGCTTCAGAGTGTGATATTACACAGACGTAGATCTATTCCTTCAATGTGGATATGAAGTTGAAGCAAAACATCTACTTTAGATCTAGTGTTTATAGAGACGTATACTGGCTTTTATAGTGACGTAATGATGTGGAAAAGCAAAGGGTTCTCAAGTGTAACTAAATCTCAAGAGGCACTAGCATCATCCCAGGTTCCCCTCAGTGGAAAAGGGACGTGTGACTTCCTCTGCTGTCTGCTTATTTCTGTGTTTGTACCTTTTTAAACTGTGTGGTGAGGAGAAATAAAGGTGCAACGTTCCCACAAAACTCTGCATAGGCCAAACAGACATGTTACGTGATCTGATTATAATTTTAATGTTATATTTCTACAATGTATCCTATAATCATCTCAATGCAAAATAAAATACTTACTGTGATAACTTATAATTGTATTTTTTCAGGGTGTTGCTTCACATAAGGTTGTTCTGAGCTGCAAAAAATCATGTGTCATAATTTCTGTTGTAGGCACTGAAACATGGATATAAAGTGTTATTCCGTGAGCCAGACACCTGGTGGAAGAACAAGCCCAGAGAACTTGAGAAGTGAGAAAGAGAAGAATTACACAAATTTCTGTTTTTAAAATTGAAATATTAACTAAAGGTTTTTTATGCTTAGAACCTAAACTTTAAAAATTCCAGTCATTTATGTATTTCTGTTTGCCTATGTGAAGGCGCACAACACATGACGTGCCAGGGGAAAGGATCCGTCGCATGCTTAACAACTACGAGCGCTTTGTCACAGTTCCGTCTATTATGGGCTCACACATGCCTGAGAGGAAACAGCTCCTCCTACTGGAGAACAGGAGCTCACAGTGAGTATACTTCACAAACACTTGACACAACAATGGTCTTCTATTGTTCAACAATGGTCTAATTTGAACTCATATGTCAAATATCATCCACGTGAAATGTGTTGAGTTTCTTGTTATTATTATCATTATTATTATTGCACAACAGAGTAGAGATGTCTTGTCACACTGTTGATTTGTTGACATTTTTAGAGATGCACATAGTATTAGTTCTGTGTAGGGATGTCCCAATCACATTTTTTTGCCCCCGAGTCCAAGTCTGAGTCATTTGATTTTGAGTACCGAATCCCGATCTGATACTTTGGCAATGCAGTAAAAAAAAAAGCTGAACATTGCTCATACAGGGCTCAGGTTATTTAACCGTTAAATAATGTTGAGGGTCCAATGTGACCCATTTTTACATTTGTGAACAGTAAAAACACCCCCCAAAAAAAGTATTTCAATTTTTTAAAATCAACAGACACAAGCAGTAACTTGTTCTAGGTAGCCCATATTATGACCATTACAGTATTTGGTGAATTGGTCTTTCCTGCCGCTACATTTTTATGATGATATTACTCTGATATGAATTACATACTTAAATCACAGTAGCGTATATTGATTTGTTGAACTCAGCCTGATTAATAAAACTCAATAACCTGTCACACACATGTTGTCCCTGTGTGATGTTCAGGGTCAGGACAGTCTGAGGACAGAGAGCTTGGAGTACTATATAGCATATCTCTTGTTGATTATCATAACTGCACCATTTACACCCCTCTTTTTTTCACCTCTAGGCTGATCGCCTCTGAAACACCTTGTCCTGATCTGGTAGGGCAGTTTGGGTTGACGGAGGAGAGTAAGAAATCCCGCCCTCAGCTGTTTTCCTCTCTCCCTGATGTGTCGTCCATTGGTCGTTCTAATCAAGATGGAAAGCTGGAGGATGGCACTAAGAAATCTACCGAGTCACTCAATTTCCAGCCTACTGATAGGCCCATGGAAAACCGAGCTGAGATATCCGATGGGGATGATGACATGGACTTGGGGGACTTAGATTCTGAGTTGGATGCTCAGTTACAGCAGAATCACTCGGAGGGAGATCAGAGAATCCCAGACTGTATTGTAGAATCGGTGATGAATGAAGACCACCACGGGGACGAAGTACCGGTGGCTTTCTGTGAGTCCATAGGGCAGAGGGTGAGAAGGGAAAGGCCAAGCAGGAGGTCAGGTTTTGACAGGATGGAGCCTGCAGATCTGGTAAAAGATGCCAGTCAGTCAGAGAGCGAGGCAAAGGAGAAAGAAAAGACAAATGAGGAGGAAGCACCAGGACTTGAGGTGGTGAGGATGGACCAAGAAGAAAGGGAAACACCTAAAATGTTGGATTTTATTGGGGATTGGCCTTCTGAAGGGTCTCTGCAGCAGCGGCAGGTTAGGAGGAGGGAGAGGCATGAAGAAGGAAATGGGAAGAAAGATGAAGGTTTATCTAAAGATGTTAATGAAACTAAAATAGCAGTGACGTCTGGACCGGATGTAACAGAGTTCCAGAAGGTTCTTGATCTCATTCAGATGGGTGCAGGTGCTACTCAAACTGGTTCTTCCCATTCTTCCTCCCCTTCGCTCGGCTCTGGAGAGCAATTACGGGACGAGGACGAGACAGGTAGCAGGTTTAAGGAATGCTGTGAAGAGACAGAGCAAAACATGAAGAGGGTTAGTGAATTACCTGACTGTGTGCTAGACTGGAAGGCAGCCGACTCTCGTAGGGACAGGGAATCCAATACTGATAAAGGCGGAGAACTTAAACCTGAAAATGAAACAAGTAGTACAAGTCCTCCACCAGCCGTCTCTGCTGATTCCTTGGGTATCTCCAAAGCTGCAATGGGCAGCCACGGTATTGACGGGGAGGTTAGTACTGAGTTTGGTGATTCGGACACTAAAAGCTGCACAGAGGATGGAGAACAGACTAGAACTGAGGCCGATGGCAGCCACGTTAGTGAGGAGTGTCAGAGTCCGATGTTTGAGGGCTCTGTGGAAGAAGGCAGCGCTCCGAGTGCGGGCAGTCAGGAGAGAAAACAGCGTCAGGGTCGCAGATCAGGGAAACAGTGCAAGCTAGCCCTCACCTTCACTCAACCCTGCCCTGGTTCCTCTCTGAATACTCTTGATTCCCCCAGTGCCACCGCTGAAAACACAGATATCGAACCCAGCTGTAATCCCGACTGTGGCAGCAGCCTTGACCTTAAACCAAACACTGACCTGCTGACTGAGTCCAAGTCTGAGGCTCATCTGCAGCCTCCCTCTCCCCCTCCTCCTCCTCCTTCGGTAAACACATGCCTCTCGACCCAGACTGAACCCCAAGACTTCGCCCTCCTTTGGCGTCTCAGTCGTCAAGACAGCCCCGGCGATACCGTCGTCACTGGCTGCAGCCACTCCAGTGACTTCACGGTACTGTATGGCGACTCCTCTCGCTTTGTGCCGGAACTGTCCTCTGCTGTTTCTGCAGCGGTCGCAGTTCACCCATCGGGCTACAAAGAGGTACCCTACCGCGTGGTGCACGAGAAGGGCACACTAGTGGAGGAGAGAGAGCTCGGGGAAACTCAAGACCGGCTTGAGAGCTTGTGCATTCTCAGCCGTCACTTTAAACTGGTCAATTTCGATACATTAGAGGATCTGTATGACAAATGCAACCAGGACCTGGAGTGGACGACCAACCTGCTGCTGGACTCCGGAGAGAGGTTCTTCAAAGATGAGGATGGCGAGGAGAAAGATGCGGAGGAGAAGGACGAGGACGGCGCTGGGGGTGAAGATGATAAGAAATCTTCAGGCAGTGTTGTAGAAACCACGTCGTGTCCCGATGTGTTAGACGAGTGCCACCCTGAAGACCCGCCAAAAGGACGGTCAGCTGAATCTGAGGAGACCCAGCAGTCGACCTCTGGGACAGCTGGTGAGTCCAACGAGAGCAGCAGTGACACAGACGCACCAGGTCCTGAAGGTGTAGCTGATCCAAATGGAAACAAAGATCAACCTGATACAGCCTCACAGTCTGAAGAAGGAAGAGAAAACACCAAGCGCAAAGAGAAAACAGAAAATGACCTCGAAGGTGGCGCTTGGGGCGGGATCTTGGATGATGGAGTGATAATTGAAGAGTTAAGGACCGAGGTGGAGGACGACATCGCGAGCATGGACGAGGTTCACCGGCTGCTCCAGGCTGAGCTGAACGAGCTAGAGAGAGAGGAGGAACAGAGGAGGAAGAAGAAGAGGAGCAAACACCTGGACATTCAGAGCGTGGAGCTCAAACTACCCACTGAGGTGGCGCTGCAGCTGACTGAACTCTTCGGTCCTGTGGGAGTAGATCCAGGTAACTAACACACTCATCACATTTAGATGATCTTTTGTAAGCAGCAGTTCAGAGTGTTTATACCCAACCTGATAGAGGACACATGGAAAGGAGTGAGATGTCCTTATTGGTGCTACTGTATGGGACAGTCTCTCCTCCTCCATACACACTGAAAAATAATGAAAAAAGTTTTTTGGCACTTTAAGAGATCAAACTCTGTCACAGCACAGTTTGCTGCACAATATGAGCTTCACTGCCAAATATCTCCAAAAGCACACTGTTAGATGATCTGACAAGCTCTCGAAACCTGCCAGGTCCTTTGCTGTTCATTGATCTGAACCATCAACATTGATGGTCTTAATCCTTATCTGATTCTCTGAACTGACAGATCCATCTTCTCCCTCTCACTGTGTTCAGGTACATGCTCCAGTGATGACCATGCAGTGCAGATGGACCTGAACCTGGCTAAACTGCTTCACCAGAAGTGGAAGGAAACAATACAGGTGAGTTCTGTGACATTGGTCAGTGGTGCTCCGACACTGGTAATCCACTCTGATATCATGATTCACTGTATGTGGCTATTAGAAGTGCTGGGGATCTTGGCTTGTTAATTTGATTTACGAATATTCTCTATTACAGGAAAGACAGAGACAAGCAGCTCTTTCCTTCCACCTGCTTCAAGAAAGTAAGTTCACACAGTAACACACCTACAAACACAAAATAGAATCTAAACTCCTCAAAAAAAAGTTTGGAAACTTTATTTCAGTCAGTCATTTTGCGCTTCCCACATGTTCAGCTGTTTTAGTCGTTCCACGAATGCATGATCCTTGTTGTAAAGTTGACAAATCAGGCTTTCCAACGATATATAAAATACAACACCGATTGGTATTATTAAAGGGGAGAAATGATTGACTGAAATAATGTTTCCAAACTTTTTTGAGGAGTTAATGAAGGAATCATAACAGCATGTATTTGCTCAGTATATGATATTATGTTCCATACATACACATTTCAAACTCTTAAGACACCTATTAAGTGCACATGCACAAATGAAAGCACACATTTACACACATAAATCAACCCATTTTAACCCAAAAATCTATTTTAGGAGATGGTTGTGCATTATTCCCATTATAAATGAATGTGTTTGCCCACAATGTCCTTTTCAAACATATATGTGAAGTAAATAAAGTATGGATTTATTACATCAATGTGGGGAAGAACATGGTTTTTGGGGTTTTTATGCCTTTAATTGATAGGGCATTCAGAGAGAGACAGGAAATGGGGAGACAGAGAGGGGGAATGAAACACAGCAAAGCGCTGCCGGGGGATTCAAAACCCTCTGTTTATGGGGAGCCTGCTCAACCCAGTGAGCTGTACAACGCCCCAGGAAGAACATTTTTAATGAAATGTCGACTCCAAATGTTTAGGTTCATCACACTGGGGTGACTCGCAGACGAACAAACCTGGGCCACAAGAGCGAACGCCTCCACATTTCCTCATAAGTGCAGATGGTTATGCGTCAGTGGACAGCCAATCAGAGGGCCGTGGTCAGTTTCCATTCATGGATCACTGGAACGTGTCTCGTCCACAAGTCTCTCTCAGAGATATAATAAAAGAGGAGCAGGCTTTGCAGGAGAACGTGGAGAAGGTATTGCACACATCTACTTTACCTGTAGACAAGCATCTTGAATCTTTGGCTATCTTGTCGTCTCTGTTGCCATCACATCATAACCCTCAACTGCTTTCCAATCCTCTTGCAGACCAGGCAAAGTCGCGCAGACCTCGACCGGCGAGATGGAGCCACCCTGCTGAAGGAGAAACAACTGTTCTCCCTCTTCCCCACCATTGACCAGCATTTCCTCCTGGACATCTTCAGAGACCACAAGTATATTGAAGGCTTTTACAATTTGACACACTTCAACCTAATTTACCAATTGTAGATTATTTTGCATGCAACAGTTGAAATAAATTCAATAGGTCCTGAGTTTCTCTCAGGTAATCACAATGGCAAATGAAAGGCTCCGACGGTTCTGTTGTTCTAATAACACATTTGCTTCAGACTAATTTCAGTGTCCCCATGCTTGTGTAGTTACTGCCTGACTGAGACTGAGCTGTTTCTGCGCTCTTTACTGGACGAGGGACCCGTCAAGACGGTTGTGGCCCCTGAGGCCCCTCGGTCTGAGCACCACAGAGCAGCCAGCAAGGAGAGGGAGAAGGTATTCACAAACAGTGAAACAGAACAAACATACACATCCGTTATACATCATTCAATCACTGTAGCTTTACAACATGCTGTTAAGATATTCTGCCAATGAATGCCATTATATCTAGGATGAAGCACCGATCCAAGGTAGAGAAGTATTTTAATATATTTAATAATTAATATATTAAAAGTATATTAATTTACACACAATAATTACGTGGAATGTTATTCACATCTAAAAATGGCTACATAGATGCGGGAAAAAAAGTTACGTTTATTCTATACAACTTATTTCATCTTCCACCCTTAATAAGCAATCAGTTTCACTCGGTCCTGCTTATTTTTTTTAGAGGCAGAAGGCCCTGGAGTCAACCAAGATCGACTATCAGGATGTTGAGGACCCAGAATACGACGACTTCCGCGCCGAGGCCAGCCTGCAGAGGAGCCGGCAGCTCGAGAGTTTCTCCAAGGCTGCAGAGGCCTACAAGCAAGGACGCAAAGAAGTGGCTTCATTTTACGCACAGCAGGCAAGTGGCTGACGTTTTGTTTCTATTCCAGCTCTGTTTTCATCTGTGAAGCACTATGAGTGTTTTTGTTATGTTAGGTTTTTATGTTGGGGAAGATATTTCTTATTAGATGTAACTTCTCTAACATTTCCTCCATGAATGTTTTGTAGCTTGTGATTAATTAATGTTGATCAAAGCTGAGGAGTAAATTGATTTGCATCAACTCTTGACTTAGGGACACATGCATGGCCTGCGGATGCGTGAGGCTAATCACCGTGCAGCGGTCCAGATTTTCGAGCGAGTCAACAAGTCACTACTGCCCCAGAACATTCTGGACCTGCATGGACTACATGTAGACGAAGCCCTGGAGCATCTGGCCCAGGTCTTACAGGAAAAAACCGCAGGTATTTAACAAAGTGTATTCACCCTATTCTAGTCCTTGCCAAACTTGCACCTCCACGTACACAAATCTTATGGCAATTTAACCTGAGAGTCTCAATCAAACAAGATCAATCAGTTATACCCAGCTGAACCATTCTGAGCAAAGCACAAGCCTGAATGAGATTCTGTCTAATTAACTAAAAGGCTGCTGCAGCACAAAGGGAAATATGCATCTTATATCTCCACCATTTCCTATTACTGTTAAACAGTTATTATCTCAGTCTACATCTCTGCTCCCTCTCGCGCACCACGTGCCAACTACTGCACAAGCATTGTGTCTCTTTCCATAAATGTGCTGTCAGGTCTGACTGAACGTAACACTCCCAGTGTTGGCGTCTGACTCTGATTTATGAGTACAAAAGCAGGATAAGAGGTACAGCATGGGCAAGTTTGGTCACTTTTACAACTAAAGTACTGTTCACTTGTTCTGGACCAATGAAATGATGCAGAGGTTAACTTCTTCAGGGTTATATTGTTGTACTTTGCAGTTTAAAGAAAGCACCACTCTCTATCATCTTTTTTTTTTTTTTCTCAAAGTTTGTGTTTTTGCCCCTTTACCCAGTTTGTGTTAACTCCTCTATGCTTCTGTTTGTGTGTTTTGTTCTTCTTTGGCCTCTTTTCTGTGTAGAGTGTGAGCAGGGTCTCTGTCGACCTCAGCTCTCTGTCATCACAGGAAGAGGGAACCACAGCCAGGGGGGCGTGGCCCGCATCCGCCCCGCCGTTCTAGACTACCTCAGTAACAAACACTACAGGTACACATGCACACACTCACGCACACACACACACACACACACACGTACAATGTGTTCATTGCCGCCCACCTTCTCTCCTATCTCTTGATCTCTCAGGTTCACAGAGCCAAAGCCAGGTCTCGTGTTGGTCTCTTTGAAGTGAGAAGAACCTGGTTTGTAGGATCCACTCTACAGCAGCTATGGAGACAATGTACAATGCACTCTCTCTCCTCATCTCATCCATATGTAGTAATTACAGTATATACAGTATTATAAACTCAGCCGTATTCTTTCTTATCTCTGACATTCAGGTCTGGCGCTTATTTTTATACTCTTCATCTGTCATTTAACCGCCGGAAATTTAATCTTAATCTTGGTTAAACTGAGGTTAATTTTAGTTAAGATCTTAATCTAAAATCAGATGTTGATCAGAATAGTTGCCATGAAACACAGATAAAGTATTTCTATGCAGCTGTGAAGCTGGAATGTATGTACTGTATATTTTATATTTGTAATGTTTTATAGAGTTGTGTATTTTGCTTCGCATTTGCCTTCATGCCATTTAAAGAGGAAGTCCCCATGTTTAAAAGGCTCCGTATTAGAAAATTGTGTTTTATTTTTTAACCATTCACTAATTTGGAGTCATGTTTTACATGTAATGAATATCATGAAACTTTATTTGAATCATGATATCATCAGTCTGTCTACATGGAGGTTGTTCTGCTGGTTCTTGAATAAGATTCTTTTATTTGGTACAAATTTTACATTTACTGAGCACAATAATCACATATTGTCCTCGAGAAATTGACACAAACTCATATGCTTGGAGGAAAGTTTTTTTTTGTTTAAGTCTTACAGTGTGTCATGTTCACAACAGGGTGAGATGATCAAAGGCCAATAAAGTAAGTTGAACAACCTCATTAGTTTGAACGATTTCCACTAAGTTCAGCAGGACGTCTTAGCAGCTGCCCTGCAGCAGACACTGCAACTGCAGTTTACTTTTAGTCCAAGCCAAGATTAGATGCATTCAGATTCAAACTCAGGTAAAGATTCAACTGTTCATGATCTAGATGCCAATCAGTCCTTTCCTCGTAGCTTGTCTTTAGCACGTTGTGCCAAATTTTGTAGCAGTTGTGTTAATCAGCGGGAGACAGGAGTTCTGTAGGTTTAAAATCACTTGTTTTTCTATTTGTGGGATGTTTACCACAAAGGTACAACAGCGGTGTTGTCAGATTTTACTGATTGTACATAATGTTGTGAACACATCAATTATAAAGAGAATATTGTATTTTTTTATTCATATGTTCAAATGGTTTTACAGATAATGTTATACTGTGGAATAAAATTGTATTTGGTTACAGTGTAACATGCTTGTGTGTATTTTTCCTAAGTGAATGTATCTTTGTTTGATGTTGAGGACTGACCTGTAATTTTATGACCTTATAAATTACAATAACAATTTTATCCACCATTAGACTAGGTTTACACGAAGACGGTGTGAACAGAAGACGCAAAAGTGGCGTCGCGTCTTCACTTTTTATTTCGCGTCTACACGAGCGTTCTCGGGAGGAAATCTGTGTGCATACGGAGACGCAAAAGTGTGTACAAATCCATTGCTAATGCACGCCAGACCACTAGGTGGTGCTGTCACAAACGCCGCGATGCGTACGCGCATGCGTAGAACCTTCCTTCTTTTCGTCACTGTGCCGAGAAATCAGAAAAGGAAAACATGGCTACAGCTAACAACAGCACGACCTCCAGTGTGATATTGCTTTTATACAACAGTGCTACGTGCGCATTTTAGAACAGTAATAAACTACAAGAGATTATGATTTGTTTGTTTATTTAATCATTTATTTGGCTCCGCCAACAGAAATAGTTCCGCAACTGGAAGGGAGACAAGGCTGTTGCCAGGCAACACATAAACATTTCATACTAGCTTGCTACTAGCTGCTAGGTTTTCCACCGAGCTGCTTCAGTGCTGGTTCTGGTTCTGAGCCCGTGTCTGATCAGCACCGGAGCAACAGGACCAGCGTGAAGACAGACAGAGACGTTATCGATACCGTATTACATTTGTTTATCTGCTATGTAATCATTATAAA
Organism: Trachurus japonicus; assembly: GCF_045865225.1. Lineage (NCBI taxonomy): Eukaryota > Metazoa > Chordata > Actinopteri > Carangiformes > Carangidae > Trachurus > Trachurus japonicus. The sequence continues at coordinate 17,946,397 of NC_140907.1, forward strand.
CACAGTTGAAGCTAAGTAGCTGAGCTACGTGGCTAACAACAGCTAAAGCTAATATCAAAACACATCGCCGTCAAAACGTAGTTGCCCCGCGGCGATTTTTTTCCAGCCGGGTTTAGTAGAGATTTATCTCCAATTAGACGGACCAGGTCAGGTCCAGGTTTTAATGTTCAGGTCCGTTTCTAACTGTAGTAGCAGCAGAGAGATGGGGCAGCTCCTGTATGGGGAGCCTGGCTCTGACTTAGCTCCATTATAGCTTAGCTTCTGTCCACTGCTGAACAGCGGAGTGATAACGACCGTAAAAGGTTGCAGTGCTGTTATACTGTATATCAGCACTCATGGAACGTCTCTTGTCCAATCAAATTGCTCGGTTGGGACCTGTCGGAACTAACTGTTGTATAATTGTAGTTATTGCGGCCAAAGTAGCCTGCAGGTCTGAAGGGTGGATGTAATCCGACATGTTTGTTTGTATCGTGACGTCAACACGCCGACTTGACGTGAGCAGAACAGCAGATCTGAAAAAAAAAAAAAAAAAAAAAAAAAAAAAAAAGCAGATCTGAGCCAGTTTTGCGTCTTGGCCTGTTTAGGCGGAGACGCTGCGCTGGAGCGTATTCAACTTTTCCACTTTCAGGGGTGGTTTGAGATTTTTGCGTCTTCAAGCCCCAAAAACGCCGTCACCATATAAACGAAAGGCACTTCCGATAAAATATTTTATCGTCTTTACTCGCAAGCGTCTTCGTGTAAACGGCCCCTTGAAGAGTTGGGATATTAGATTAATGTTTGTCAAATGATTATAATGTAAAATTTAGGCAAGTGTTACTGCTGCGTTGATCAAACCGTCACACTAATAATTACATTTAGACATTTAATAGTCATGTGTGTATCAAAAGAGCAGCCAGTTTGTGATGGCAAATGGTGTCTTTAATGATACTGATAAAGAGGAAGACTATATTCTTACAAGAGACTTGAGACTAAAGACATTTTCTTAGTTTGAAGTTATTCTGTGGTAGGTTTATTTAAATATTTCGTCTCACTGTCCTGCTGCATCACCAGCTTCTCTGGGCATCTGACATTATCCTGTGATGTAAAGAGGAATAGGAATTCATTTTCCCCTTTCATCACTATTGTAACTTTGAGGAAGATCTGACCAAATTTACATATGTTTGTTATAGTATAGTTATAAAGATCTACATAAATAATTAAAAATAAATTTAAACAGAGTAATCATTACTGTTGTTGCAACTTATTTTTTTTAATTAGTGACTTTTGTTTTTAATCCTTGAAAATATGCACTCATCCCTGGTCACACCTTGTCACCAGTACATTATTTCACAGTAGAAAATGAACTACAGTATGTGTAAGAAGAACTGTTAAAATAGCGGTCTCATATAATTTCATTTATCGCCACGAAGTTTGCTGAGTGAGGCAGGTTTTTAAACACAAACTACGATCTTTGTAAATCCTTCATGTGCGCCAGCTGCATAAAGCTGCAAACCAAATGTACAACAGAAAAAAAAGTGAGCCTTTATTGTAAAGCACAGCTGGTGTGGGGGAGGCGAGCTGCAGCCTCAGTCACTTTGTCACACCTCCACACTTCAACAGGCGGATGTGTTGTAGTTGTCTCTGCTCTCGGTCTCTATCGCTTCCCTCCTGAACTTTAGGCAGGTGCTGAGATATTTTACCTCTATATACTGTATGTGTGTATATGTGTGTGTGTTCTGGGCCAAAGTTATTGGATAATCCGTGGTAGCTATGGTGTTTTACGGTGTTTTCACTCCAGCAGGTTGTAGTTAAAAACCAAGTCTCCCCTGCTTTTTGAAGCGTGTTTGTTTCATGGCACCGTGAAGTCTTAAGAGGCCTCAGCAGCATCCGCCCTGAAGAGTGAAACCGACAAGAAAGGTAATTTTCTTTCTCTTTGTTCTTGGCTTATACTTAAGCAAGATACAACAGCATGTTACACAGGCCAATACAGTGACTTTTCCTATATCTTGTATTAGTTGAAATATGAAATTAAGACATTAAGACATAGTCTAATATGAATAAAAACAGGACTTGTTTCAAAATAAAGAACTTTAAGATTAGAAAGTTAGATCTTCATGATGTATTTTTCCTTTTGGTATAAATACAGTATATAACAAATAAGTGTGAATTACATTTAAATGTAATCTTACAATGGCACCGTGAAGTCTTAAGTGGTTTGTAGGGCAACATGAAGTAAGAGTTTAACAGTTAAATCAACTGAACTATGGATTAGATCCTTGTTTTCTTACTTTATTTATCCTTCCTTTGATAGTAAACTGAGAATATAAAAATAAACTGTCTTCTTGTAAATTTTAAACGTGCAGGTGTGGAAAAACCAGTGATTAAAATGTCCCATCTACTTGACAGGGGTCTTTCCATCTAGATGAGTGTTTGTGAAATGGCAGGTGGTTTTTGAGGTTATGACTTGTTGTCTCCATGACTTTAGAACAATGTCTGACTGTCAGAAAACGATAGAGATAAAGATAAAGAAACGACTAGTAGAGATTGTTTTATCAGATCTTTAAGAAGAACCATCAAAATATATTGGTATAATTTTCAAACAATAACACACAGAGAGATGTCCTCAACGACTGGCAGATGTTTATGGTGTAAACTGGACAACCAGGACTGATTCTTACGTAAAGTGTGTGAATGTATATACGGTATATGTGTATACAGTGAATATATGTTGTTAGAGAGCACCTGTTAATGTCTTCAGGACCAAGCTGTGAATTCTGGGTCACACCCAAACACATAAATCTTTACTTCCGTATTTAATCAGTAGCTACTTTGTCATATATCTAATGCTTCGTACTCTTACATTTCCCCACGAATGTATGTTTTTGCAGTTATAAAATGTAAAGGTGATGCCATCTTCTACATATTCCATTGCAGTTAGCTACGTCTATATTATCTAAGCTGATATTTCTGACTCGTCACAAATGTATCGTATCGAGAGATATGCTGCTGCCCTGCCAGAGCTGCTTCATGCTGTATGAGAAGATTTTGGAGACACATATAAAAATTAGTTTATTTAAATGAACTATCTGTTCAATGATGTCTCGTCTCGTCTCTAAGCGTCCTGTAGAATGTAAGACGACTTCTAGACTGCCAATACCTCATGTTCATGAACTCCCTTCTTCTCTCTTCCTCGGTAGATTTCCATCGTCAATGCTAAGAGGTTGGACTTGTCTGGACAGAATGACGGTCTACAAGATCATTGGAGAGAAGGACCAGAATTTGACACCACCCTGCGGAAACCAACCAGAGCTGCAGCGAACCAACAGGGCCTGAAGAACCAAGAGGTTGTGTGAAGCGTATATAAAGCTCACGGCCGGAGGACTGCAGACTGTACATCCCCCCACTGTGTTGGAGAGACGTCACAGGTCAGCTGAACAAGATGAATGACCACTGAAATCTCTAGGGATGGAATTATCACAAGGAAGAGCTGCAAATTTCCTGCTATGAAAACTACCACCTGCACATAGAAGTACAGCACACTCAATTACTCCCAGAGCCAGAGTGAAACGGTTTTGACGACCTTGTGTCTCATCAGATCAACAGAGAAGCAACTGCTTTGACTTATTCCAAAGAATTACCAACATCTAGGGGTGTGAAGTTACCAGTGGCAACTATGAATGAAATAACGGAAATGTCAGTGAAGTGCGTCCTTGTAGGGGACAGTGCGGTCGGAAAGACGGCCCTGCTGGTCCGCTTCACTTCAGAGACCTTCCCGGACACCTATAAGCCCACCGTGTTTGACAACACGGGGGTGGAGGTGTACATGGACGGGGTTCAGATCAGCCTAGGATTATGGGACACGGCCGGTAACGACAACTTTAGGCAAATACGCCCAAGATCGTACCAGCAGGCCGACGTCGTCCTCATCTGCTACTCCGTGGCCAATCCTAACTCGCTGGCCAACGCCCAGTACAAGTGGATTGAGGAGGTCCGAGAGAACCTGCCCAGGGTGCCGGTGCTGGTTGTGGCCACTCAGACGGACCTGCGGGAGATGGGGGCACATCGGGGCAACTGTATCTCGGCGGCAGAAGGAAGACGCGTGGCTCACGATATCCACGCCAAAGGCTATCTGGAGTGCTCCTCCTTAAGCAACCGAGGCGTGCAACAGGTGTTCGAGTACGCCGTGCGGACGGCCGTTAATCAGGCCAAGAAGCGCGCCAGGAGACGCATGTTCAGCATAAACCAGTGCAAAGTCTTTTGACCTTTGACCTTGACTTGGTGACATGGCTTGCACTGTCATGAGATGACTTCAGTCCAGTAATGTGTGTTCGTGTGCTGTTCAAACTCAACTCAAAGCTTCTAAAAACACAAGAGCCCAAAGGTGGATTTGTGTCATAGGCTACTTTTTCACTAACAGGATGTCTTGCCTGTCAAAACTTAAAACTGAGAATACCTTGAGTTCATCATAAACCTTATACACACTCACGCAAAGATACAGATTCAAGTTATACTTTTGTTTGATCTAGGGAGCAATGAGCAAAACTTTAGCTTTGCCTTTTCTGACCTGTGTCTTTTAGTGAAGCACAAGAAGGTATTTCAAATAAGGCATCTGAGGATTTTCTTGGGACTTTTACCTAAATGAAAGCATGTAAAGCTGAAATGGGGATGTACACAGCATATCATTTTTCTAATTATTTTACTAATAACAAATGCAAAGAGGAAAGAATTTTAATATTCAAGTCTGGGGCTGCAATAGCAATTCATGTTTGAACCGCAGCGTAAACCAAGTAAGTGGACAAAGTAAAGTTACACAATATATATTGTGTATTTCTTTCTTTCTTTTTTCTTTTCCTTTTTTTTTTACACAGTTGTGCAGAGCTTTTCTAGTGTGTTTTGCACATTTCCATCAAATGAGGACAACTCTAGTCCTTTGCTCTTATTACCTTTTATTTGTTGATTCAGTTGATACAGTGTTTTTTACATTGTCATTTGTTAGCAGATGTCCACCCATAGTGGTAAATCTGCAGTATTGGGCTTGACATACAACATATTCTCTACTTTTGTCTTGTATTAGACATAATTACTGGTGACTGTCAATAGGTCATATAGTTGTATGTATGTTTGTCTGTATATAAAAAAACATACCTATATTTGAAAAAAGACATTACCTTAAACATTCATGTGTGTTCAGTATAGCACAGGCCTTCACCAAGGCCAATGTCAAAGAAAGAAAAAAAAAGAGTCCTCCTTGTTTTGTTTCTTTTTGTGTAATCCTGGTGACTAAAATATAAACATGGGTTAATACGTAACACCTTAATGGAGGCAATGAACCAAACTAATTGAGAAATACATTTTATATCATTGGGGATTAAAATATGTTCTGAAATTAAAACAAAAGAACATGATTTGAACATTTTTTGTGTGTTGTAATTTATTTAAACTACCTGTTTAACTCTTATACGAAAAAATACTAGGACATGAGTTGCTGCATGTGTATCTTGCAAACCGTCCCTGTCTTTATCTGTTACCATTATATCTGTTTACCATTACAGAATGACTCAATGTAAATGGAAGGTAAAACATCTGAAATATTATTTTTGAAATGTAGTTATTTCTCACATTAATGTCTGTATGATCTCCCCCTTCTCCCCTTTTTATACACCTTCTATGCAAACATATGGTTTACTTTGAGTAATAGCCAAACAGATTATACTTTATTTCTGTTATACATACAGTACATAGACAAAACATTTGGTATTTATGCTACTGTCTGATAAACATATAAAATCTGTATTACAAAACACATCATATTGTATGTTTACATACAAATAATTTAAATTGTACATTTTGATTTTCATAGATTATTTTGAAAATATGTAGGCTGACAGAAAAGTGTCACCTGATTGACTTTGACTGGATTGTTCCAGGATGGTTCTTGGATTTTCTTGGTTCTTGGTTCGGTGAAACAAATTTTGTGCATAAGGCCATTAAACAAAGATTTCAAACGTGTATGTTGTGTGTCTGTAGTACAGTATTCATGAATACGTAACTGAATGAAATAGTTGTGTACGTAGAAAAATAAATTGACCTTTGTTTCTTTTTCATGAAGGTAACTTCACAAGGATTTCAGGAGTCAGCTTGGAGACACTGTATGATTATCTCACACAGACTAGATAAGTGGTGGAGACATGGTGATCAAGACGAGACTTTAAAACCTTTGCTAGCTGTCCTCATCAAGTCATTTAGCACAAATTGAGAAATCTGCCTTCGAGTATATTAGTATTTTTGCAACACATAATATATCAAATATCCACATAAATCTCAATATACGTACTTTAAATATATATTTGGTTCCCAACCTTTTTTGGCTTGTGACCCCATTTTGACATAACAAACTTCTGGCAACCCCCGATCACATGCAGTCATGTAATCGCGGCCGTCAATCATGCGTCAAATCTGATATTTTTATATGCTGCATTTTATTTGAACTCGATTTATTGTCGAGAAAGTGAAAGTATAGAATACAGTTGTTTAAGATTGTGTGTGGTGTTTTTAATCATAAATTTAAAAAGAATAATAATTAGTTAAAAGAATATTTTTATCAGTAATTTTTTAAATCAATTACTAGACATTTCAGGCGACCCCATTTGTATTCCAGGCGACCTCACATGGGGTCCCGACCCCAAGGTTGAAAAACACTGGTCTACTGTGTGTTAAATGTTTAACCTTACTAAAAAGCGATGATGAAAGCGTTAAAAGAAGACAACAGCAAATACTCAGTTCATACCCTCCCCATAGCTCTCTCCTGCTCTGTCTCTGTCTTGTGTTTAGAGCTGTTAATGATGAGAGGTTCAGCACAGGCTTCACTGAGACACTAAGAGCCACCTAACCACATCCCAGCACACACACAAATATCTACATTATAACAACACAAATGAAGCGACTCATTCGCTCAACAATACACTCTTGCTCATGATCGATTCATGTAGATCGCCTACACAGGACTCTCAGACCACCTGAACAGAGCAAAAGACTCCCTGACTGTCTGCATGTCCACCTACTCTATTGCTTCTTGTAGTATAACAGCAGAAACCATATTAATTTTACTGATAAACAACAATTTTGAAGGTCTTATACAAGTAACTTGTAAAAGCCACTAAAGAACATACCATCGCACACACACATGGCTCATTTAACAACTCAAAATAATCCAATGGTATAGTCACTAAATCAAGAATGAATGTCTGACTGCCTGCTGTTTCTTATTGTGCTCTCTCCCACAACTACCACAGTGCCTTATCCCTCTCTCTCTCTCTCTCTCTCGCTCTCTGTGTCTCTGTGTCTCTCTCTAACACGCACATGCTGCATACAGGGCAAATTTACACCGTGTGGTTACACTTAACTTCTCAGGGGCCCCTGATGCGTTGAGCTGGTTGATGAGGTGGATAATGGGGCCTTTTTTTTCACAGCAGAAGAAGCACAGGCGTGACTAATAACATTAATAATGGCATTGTTTCGTTTCAGCACAGGCTCAGTGTCTCGGTTTTTACTGGTGTAACTAAACTGAAGAGAGCCATAATTAAACATGTCTTTTGTCTCGAGAGCAGTGGCAACAACAACCTATCTATCCACCTTGTGCCACTCTGTTTGTGTAGGCTACATCTGTATTACTAGCAGCTCAAAATGATATAATTACTCATGAACAACGAACCTCATTAAAGACCAAAACCAACCAAGTGTTGTTCTCACAGTACTTTTAGTTTGTGTCGCTCAGATTATGCTGTTCCCTACAGCAGAGGGTTTGACCTGTTACTAATATCATCAATGACATAATGATAATAATGATGACTCTGTCCTGATCGAGAGTCCCAGTAAATCATGCAATGCTGTCACCATCTTATCATTTACACACTGTGCGTGACATGGCTCACCGATGGATTCTGTTTCTGGACAATAATGGAGCTCCATGGCAAAAAGGACAAAGATAAATCAGGCTTTGTTAGTTGGATCAGTTCATTGTTGGTTTTGTTCTTTTCACAGGATTTCTTGATTGTAAGAAAACTATACTTGTGTTGATCAAGACTAAAACAGGATTTTATAGGTCAAATGACTTCTATACTAAGACATTACTGGTGGGGAAGGTGATAATCATGGTATTACACAACCTGATCTGTGTCATCTGTGAGTTTGTACAGTGTAACATATCCTATGTTATATCATGTTTTTCATTATCTGTCCGTCTCACTCTCGTCCTCACAGACACACGCTAACAACACGTTGATTTACAAGAAGCCCACAAAACAAAGGCATGGTTCAGAAAAGCTCACCTTCAACTCTTACACTTCTACAATGCCAGTATTTCACACTTTCTTCCATCTCTCTCTCACACACACACACACACACACA